>NC_141141.1:52386064-52712064 GCF_053477565.2 Lygodium microphyllum | reverse complement strand
AGGATTGCATTATTTCTTTGATTGATAAAGTATCAATCAGTCTTTTATTACAATGGATGTACAAGGTAATCAGATGGAAGGAAATACATTATTCAAATGGCTCGCAGGCTCATCTTATTTTCTCTCAGGAAAGGATTCCCTACTATAATCTAAGTATGACACTCTGATACATCCTTTATGAAGTAACTTGGATTCGGAGAGTAAATATCTAGGAATCTATATTTTTTGAGGGAGTTCAGGAAATCCCTCTTTTTTGTAGTTGCGGCGGCTAGAGCGACCTATGACTTTTATTCTGTCAGCCGGAAGGATCTTCGTAACTTCCCCATAGATATATTGGTTTAGTTTGATCTTCTTGCCTCTAGTATACAGGGTTGAGTTTACAGTGGCCTCATGAAATAGATAGATCTTAACAACTTTAAGATCTTCCATCCATTTTACCCTTTTCAGATTATTTTGAAGATAAGCTAGACGGCTTGCATCAATATAGCAATATCCTCCACTAATCATCCACCGTCTTTCACGATATAGAGGCGACGGGTTGTACAACTGATCTAGTACTCGCATCATCTGAATTCTCGAGGAAAAACTGGATGAATGCATAGCTGACATAAACATTACTTGAAAGATCAAGAATTGCTTCCAAGATTCATTACTCTGCCATAATTCAAAAAACATACGTTAATAAAGAGAAGAAAACATGTCCTAGGCTATGCTTGGAAAAAATAATATTTTTCTTAAGCTTACGTCGTAATCTATACTAGCGTGCGCTCTGATACCAACTGTGATGTGTCCGCTAGTCCCAATCCACGGCACACCTTTTAGTAGTCCATCAGTAGGTTTTTCCATAAATGATGCCGCCCGCTGCTCCCTTGGAACATCACGGGATTGTCACTTAGGCCCTACCGAGTCTACTTCGCAACGGGAGAGTTCTGGCCGAACCCACTAGGATCGACCTGAAGACTTGGGTTCCTAAAATCGGATGGGTCTCCTAGCAGCCAGCTAGCGTCAGTAATTTCGAGTTCCACTTTTTTTTCAGAGGATTACTCAATCTGAAGCGGACTTGCCATTGCACTTGGTTCAAAGAGAATGGGAGACGGAGGGGAGCGTGGTACGTCAACCCTCCTGCCCATAAGGCAAAATCCCATTCCGGTCCCCTAAAACAATGCAAGTCGGCTCTACCTAATGACTACTTGGTCAATTTATCGTCTTCCTATTTCTATATTCGATGTAGAAAAGCTCCCAGCTAACCGGGACCACCCTACCATTGGACGGACCCGTCGGGGGTTACGCCCACCCGCTTTCCTCTGATGATGGGTCATCTTTAGTTTTTTAATTACCTACAACACATTTATTGGAACATATACAACCAGCTTCCTTAATTAGTCCATTTAGACACACGTTCCTTCACATAATTTATCTCACTAACACGCATACAATTCGAACAATAAAGTAACTTCTTTATTATATTGGAAGTCTATTACAATTTCCATCATTCCGTCCCAGCGGAAGATACACAGAATTCCATACGGACATTCTGTCCACCAAGATTCCACCCTCATAACTAGTATTTAGGGTTCCAGGATCCCATCCTGGGTCACGAAGGGGCTCGTCAGATTCTTGGAACAATGCAGGATTTACAGCCAGAGCCCCCTCTGGTACCTACAATTCCTACTGCCCGAGACTATCCCTACTGACAGACCTTTCGCCTACGGAGCCGGTCCAAGCCTCTCGTAGCGATAATCACGACCCCCTTGGAGTAGGGTCTCGCTGCTAGCATTAGCCACACCCGATGTTCCAATTGTGGTGGCAATTCCCGCAACCTCGGGCACTCCCGTATCATTGGCAATACCCGTTGCTTGACCGGTTGCGTTGATTTCCATGGTTTTTCCACTTTGTCGCTTTGGAGCCATCGTCCACGAGGAGTTTGAGAGATAGGGAAGGTAGGATAGATTTTAGATGAGAGAGGGTAGAGAATATGGCTTAGTTAAAGATCGAGACAAGGGATTTGAGCTAGCTCTCTTCCTCTCTCTCTCTCTCTCTCTCTCTCTCTCTCTCTCTCTCTAGCTTCTCGCAGCCTCTTGAAGGAGTATTCTTCCTTCTCTCTTCTTCTCTCTCGCAGCCTCTCGGTGTCTCCTTTTCTCCCTTATGCCTCTCCCATGTCTCGTATTTATAGTGAATTGGGGAAGAGGGCTTGTGGTTGAGAAGTGGAGCTCTTTGTGGAGGGGGATCTTGGAAAGATCAGTGATCTGATGCTCAGATCATAAATCTGATGGTTCCATTGGCTCCGAAAGGGGGGTAAAACCCCAAGACACTTGGTTAGAAAGCTCTCAGTTCACTCCTTCTTCTTTTCTCTGTTCGAAGTGCTGTCTACTGCCTGTAAACTGCGATCGCGGCGCGCGCGATTTCGCCAGTCACTTTTCTTTGTTTTTCTTTTTATAAAATCTTCAAACTAACTAACGCATCACTTGTTTTTTTTCTTTTAAATGACATCTAGTTCTAGAAATCTCCATATCTCTTTTAAAAAAAAATAAATTAAGATAATCTCTAAAATATCTAAAATATTCTAGTCTTGTCCAAAAGTCTAATATTTTTAGACCATCCAAACTATACACATTATCCTAGTGATTAATATAACTCATAAGTTTCGTTCACGTTGTAATTTACGTGAAGGATGGCCACGGTCCTTGCCAATTCGAAAAAAATATCGAATTTACGACTCTTGATTTCTCTAAATAAAATATTTTAAATTAAATAAAAATTATTAATAATTAATGTTAGTTAGTTTTTACCTTAGTTAGTCTTTAGTTAGTAATCTTACTAACTTATTAATTAACTAACTAACTTTTGAACTAACCAACTAACTTTTATTGTGTGGAAATATTACAGAGGATGAGCCTATGACTTTTGAAGAGGCACAAAATTCAAGGATCAGTGAGGGCTTAGGACCAGAATCCCATATACATAGTAGGAGAAGTGCTACCATTCAATTCCTATAAAACATTGTACTTGCACTCTTTTCTAATGCAATGATAGTACTCTTTTCTTTCTAGTAAAGTGTCATTGTCATTGTCAATACACAAGATTGTGTTTATGAGTCCAAGTCTCAATTTTGGAACCTAATTCACTTGGGTGACAATTTGACTTGTCAATGTCAATGTCATCATGAGTTCATTCTTCATATTTCATCCTCCATAACTTTTGTCATAGCCATGTCCTAGATCCAAAATTTCACATGGTATCAGAGCCCAGTCGGCCTAGTTTCCTCTCTGCTCTTCTAGCTTCTCTTTATCTTTTCCCAGCTCAGCTTGAGTTCATGACTTTATCTCCAGCTCTAGTTTCACTTCCATCTCACTTTGACCTTCATGGCAGCCATAACTTGTGGGACCTTGCCTCCTGGGAGCTTCCATATCTCTCTTTACAGGCCGTATCATTAGGAGCTCTCTACTAGGAGTTTATTCATCTAGTGAAGGTGCTTCTTTGTATCATATTAGAACTTGACATTGCCCTATCTACTACTCAGCATTGTCAATTTTCTCAGGTTCTGTCTTGTGGCCTCCATAGCCAGGCAGCACCTAGTCACTTTGGAGCCCGTGGATCTCATACTACATGCCACTATTCATCTTGATTTCATCTAGGAGAATCTTCCCCAATTTCAGGCGCACCTCCATGGTGGCATATCACGTCCCAACATTGGTTTTGTTTCAGCTCAGCATTGCACAAAAACGAGATTGTTGTCAGAAAAATGGCACAGTCCAATTATGCACTTCCTGCTCTCTCTACACGATGTGATGCCAACCGCCATGATAGGGATTTGGTAGCTTGTCACCTAAGCTTCCTTGGCATATAAAAAGCTCTTGAAATAGTTTAGTCTACAGTGTACATAGAAGAGAAAATCAGACCTGGGTCAGAAACCCTAATTCAGACTCCATAGCCAAAGCTCCAAATTTCATCCTTTACACTTTCTCAAGCTCACTGAAGCTCTTGCCACTCAAGTCTACTTGCCTAACCAGACCAACAAATTAGTAAAGAGGAGAGATCTTGGAGACTTGAAGCAAGCAACAAGACATTTGAGCTTAACATCTAATTCAAACATAGTACCTACAAAGTGTGTTTTCACACTATCATTGTTTGTGTTTTTTGACACATTAAATTTCAACTCTATTGCTGAAAAGTTTCAGAGTTTCAAGATTGATTTTCAATGGAAATTCTAAAGACTTGTGTTTGAATGATTTTGAAGGTTTGAAGATTCAAGGA
This sequence comes from Lygodium microphyllum, assembly GCF_053477565.2. Classification (NCBI taxonomy): domain Eukaryota; kingdom Viridiplantae; phylum Streptophyta; class Polypodiopsida; order Schizaeales; family Lygodiaceae; genus Lygodium; species Lygodium microphyllum. The sequence goes on along the minus strand of NC_141141.1, from coordinate 52,707,810 downwards.
AGAAGCTACAGATATAGTGTCCATTGACACTCACCTAGTGCTTCTTGATACCTATGCTCAACTCTTCCACTGATAAAATCTAAGAATTTTGAAGTTGTTTGCTGTTGCTCTAGTCATCTAGCATGGGCAAAGACTCTAACTGCTCGCTTCAAAGAAGTCGGGTTTCACACTTGGCAAACCCGCATCAAACTCATCTTGATGAAGAAGGGCCTCTAGGTCATTACCACTGGAAAAGAAAAGAAGCCTCGTGATGCAGACCTTGCAGTCACTTGGCAAAAGAACGATGATAAGGCTCAGGCCATTATCAAATTGGAGCTAGATGACAGTTATATCGACCATGTGGATAACTGTGATACTTCATAGGATACATGGAAGAGACTTGACATTTTGTTTGGTGCATAGCCTAAATCATCAAAGTATGGTCTCTTGATTGAGTTTTTCAGGCTTGAAATGGAGTCTAGCACATCACTTGCCACAAATCTAAATTACATGGAAGGACTTCTAACCCAACTTGTAGGAATCAACATTAAAAGGGAAGAAGATGTTTGCATCGATATTCTACTTAAAAGTTTGCCTCCTAAATGTAATAATGTATCAACAACCCTAATCAGTATGCCAAACCCCAAACTTGTTGATATCCAAGCATCACTGTTAGAGGAGGAAAAGAAGCTAAAAACTAAGGAAGAACCAAGCACCTCTAGAGATGAACATGCATTATATGTTGGCAATAGGTACAAAGGCAAGAGGGATCAACTCTTCTGTGACTTTTGCAAAAGGACTGGACACACCGAGAAGTTCTACCACACCAGAAAAAGGTCCTAAAAGGCCTATCTAGTTGTAGTCAAAGAAGAATAAGAAAACGGAGCAAAGGAAGAAGAAGAAGAAGAAGACCATCAAAACCTCATTAGTCCTTCTATTCAGATAGAATTTTTTAGCCTTGTATTGCCTAGCCCTAATGTTTCAAACATAAACTTGTAAACTCCTCAATTAGCCTTGTACTATAGCTAGTGTACACTTTGTGAGGCCCATGCTACAGCCTCTTGGATGTCCATCATGTTTGTGGTACCCACACTTAGCCTTTTTGCGATAGCCTCTGGAGTTTTTCCATATTTATGGTGTGCCCACACTTTGCAGGAGTTGCTCTTACTAAAGTCTCTACACACTTTGTACTTCTAGTTGTGATTAAGGAGGGGTGTTGAGATATTTGCAATCACACCTACTTCATTCCATTTGTAAGGAGCAGTGAGGTCTTAGGACCAGAATCCCATATACACAGTAGGAGAAGTGCTACCATTCAATTCCTATAAAGCATTGTTAGTACTCTTTTCTTTCCAGTAAAGTGTCCTTGTCACTGTCAATACACAAGATTGTGTTTATGAGTCCAAGTCTCAATCTTGGAACCCTCCATAACTTTTTTCATAGCCATGTCCCAGATCCGAGTTTTCACAATCTGAGTATGATACAATTGTAAAAAATGGTACTTGGTTCTTATGTGATTTGCCTCTTAACAAGAAGGGCATTGGTACCAAGTGGGCTTACAAGCTAAAATTCAAGCCAAGTGGTAGTGTTAATCTCTACAAAGCTAGACTTATGGTTGTTGGGGATAAAGACGCATGTGCCTAGTCACATGTGTATTAGTTACAATGATAGTATCCGCATACACATACACCCATACATTGTAGGTGGCATGTGCCCATCACTATCACTTCATTCTTTATTATTTCGGTGATATTTGAATAAAGGGAAGGCCGGTCACACATTATGACTATTGGAGTTCCCAGATCTTTTGTCTCTCTCTCGTGCTCTTGCTCCTTCCACCATATAGCTCTTACTTCCGCTCTGTGCTTCCACTTTAGGACTCACTCTCTTCAACTAGTATTAGAGCCATTACACTGGCATTGAGGAGCTCAACCCATTGCTTCAACTTGTGGAGAAAAGCTTTAGGTCATAGTTTCAATGGCAGCTCGTCGGCCCTCTTCTTCCTGAGGCATGAATCTTGTTCTTGCTTCTTTACAGGTTGCTCTCTCCTTTGTTCCAGAGCTTGGAAACTCTTGGTTGAGATTTAATAATGCTTAGTAGCACTCGACACAAGAAGTAGGAACAGCTACAGGGGTAGCAAAATCAACGTGATTTGCACCTATTTACTGCCCCCTTCCTCCCCATCAGGCTGCCCATTCTCCAGCCCCCCTATCACTCCTTTGACTCTTGTTAATCATTGGCAATTATCCCCGACACTCCTCGACATTGGTCATCACTTGAGTTTTTAAGCTCCCAACCTCCATTCCTTGCTATCATAAACAGCAAACCCAATGTTATATAGGTTTGAACAGAGTTTTCCCAAACATTGGAGCTTGTATATGCATCCCGAGATGTTCGTATGCTTATATATAAATGTCAGATACTTGGGGGATGCTATGGCATTAATGTGAGATGGATTTGGATCGATTTGAGCACTCTTTTTCTTAGTTTTATAGAGTATTTTTCTTTGCCATTTATAATAGGGTAGAACACTATTTTATCAGTGAAAGCATATGCCTATTGCTCCTGGGTGCTTACTAATTATTTCGGGTGATTTATCAATGCTTATGGTTCATGTTACATGCTTGGTTATTCTTCCGAATCGCATTTGAGCTAATATTGGAGCTTTAAATCTTGACATTGACTGTCATTTACTGTTATGTATGGTTATTTGATACTCTAGTAAGAGCTTTGCAAGATACTTGGGTCAAATACTCCTGGATGTATGCTACTTGGATCTTGGATGTATGGATGCCTTCCACATGATGTTTTGAGCTTTGTTTGCTCATTTGGCATTCAAATTTCATTCCAATGGAAACCATTTCTTTAAATTTGGAGATTACATTGAGCTTTTGGTTACACAATTGAGCTTGAGGGTCTTACAGTGAGACAATGGGACTTGGAGACATGTATATGCTCCTATCATACTTTATATACATAGCTGATGCTTAGTAGACTGATTTGACATTACTTTTGGACCGACATCTATCTTTGTCACAATATTTTTAGTGATATATGCATCTTGGTTGGCTATGTATTGAGCTTCCGTTACATTGCTCAATCTGTTGCATTTGCATTTCGTCTCTTCTATTACCCATGAGACCCACTCTATGCATGATGGTTATGCCTATGGGATGTATCTCACTCTAACAAACTAATTCTTTGATAGTTCTTGGTGTCAATCACATATTCACTCATTGCTAGGTGGAGCTATTCCCTGGCAGTTTTGCAATTGTCTTGCATTAGTGATTGCCCTTCTTTGGCATTGATTTCTTATTGATGTGCTTCGTCTTTAGCATGTTGTAATTGTAGGTTACGACACTATTTATGCAAGCAGTCACCGTCATTTGACAATTCTTTGCATTGAGTTTGTGGATAACTCATTATTTGGTTAGTATCCCATTGTTTTGAACTTGTTTTGGTAGTGGTTTTAGGGCTATTTCTAATAATTAAAAGAGCCTATTTTGCCAGTTTGTACACTTTTTACCTTCCTTATGGGTAGTGTCTTGATTAGTAGTTCTATCTTTAATATTGATGAGTTGGATGCACCAACTATAACTATTGGAATGCGCAAATTTGGCAAGTTTTGGTGCAAAAAATGTAGATTAGACCCTTGAAACATAAGGGTACCAAGCTAGAACTTATCGATGAAGATGACTGGGTTGAATTAGATAAGCTTTGTAAGTCCACCATCATATTGTCCCTCTCTAAGCCCACCATCATATTATCCCTCTCGAAGTAAGTGTTTTACAATGTTGTCTCTGATGGGTAGTTTGCATGGGAATTATGGAAAAAGATTCGCAATGTCTATGATAAATAGAGCCCCTCTTCTTCTTAGATGTATTGGTTGAAGCAAACTCATAGGTCTTTGCAAGAAGGAGGGAACTTCTATGTCAGCCCACTTAAATGAGTTTCATTTCATTATTAATCATTTGTCTTCACAGGGGATTGAATTTAAGGACACTCTTCTTCTCTTGTTTCTCTTAGTTACACTGCCTGAATCATGGGATATATTTTGTACTGCTATGTATGCCAACATACCTACTGATGGATTAAAGTTGCAAGATATAGAGGGTGCACTCTTGAGACTGAAGAGGTTAACAAGAAGAATGTTGATGCTTCCTACACCTCTCATGCTTCGACAATTAGAGGCAATAATGGCAGGAGCAATAATGATTGCCGTGAGCAGCAGACTCTTAGTAGCCTTGTTCTTAGTCACGTGGATAGTCTCATAGTAAGTATCATGGCTGTAAGTCCTCATTGACTTGTTATTATTGTGGGAAAGTAAGGCATATTCAGCCGCAATGCCATAAAATGCAAGAGGAAATGTGCAAAGAAAAGGACAAGGGTAAAGCATATGATAAAAATGATAATTGCAACATTGTCTATAGCAAGTCTAGTGTTAAGATTGAAGGGATTAATGTTTTGCAAAGACTGAGTTTGATGATGATTTCATACTTTTAGCTTCTTCTCTTGATACTTCATAGTTAACTGATATTTTGTCAATGTATCTTTAGTAGTATTAGTTGATAGATTCAGGGGGTTCTTTTCATGTGACCCCCCTCATAGAGAGTGGTTTCACTCCTATTGCAATTTGATTGGATCTTTTTGTTTGGGTAGTGACCTAGCATTGGAGTTGGTATTGGTGATGTCTAGTTGTAGTTTGGTTCAAGTTGATATTTACTCTTCATGATGTACATCATGTATTGGCTCTCACAAAGAGCCTTATCTCTACTGGCACTTTGGATGATGTAGGTTATATGGTTTTTTTTGGTGATTCCTCATGGAAGATTATGTGTGGGAATATTGTCATTGCACATGGTGCTAAGTCCAATACTCTCTACTCCTTGCATGTATCTGGGTCAATTGATCATATTTTGGCAATGAATGCAGTTTCACATGTATCTTTGTGACATTGTTGCATTGGGCACATGTCCTTGAAAGGAATGAAAATGCTTACTTGTTTGTAGTATCTTTTGCCCTTTGACTATAAATACTTTGAGTCTTATGATCATTTTTTATATGGTAGGCAAACAAGCAATACACACAAAAAGTCTCGTATGACACGCATGGGTGAGCCTTTGAATCTTGTTCATTTGGATGTATGTGGTCCCATGCCTTGCAAGTTCCATCCCTGCAAGTCATTAAACGGCATGGAATATTTTGTTACTTTCATTGATGACCATACACATAAGTTTGGGTATATTCTATTAAGAAGAAATCAGAAGTCTTGGCTACATTTCAATGTTAGCTTGCTTTGGTTGAGGACTAGTTTGGGTGTAGGCTAAAATACCTAAGGTCAGATAATGGGGGTGAGTATGTCTCTACAGACTTTAAGCAATTTTGTGTGATGAGAGGGGTATTAAGTGCCAGTTGACCACCCCGTATAACCCACCCTAGAATGGTATGGATGAGCACATGAATAGGAAAATTTAGGAGCGAGTTCACAATATGCTTAGCCAAGAAACCTTACCATAGCACTTTTGGATTGAGGCAACTACTATTTTACACTTGATAAATCGGTCCCCATGTACTGCTCTTGACTATCAAGTTAAGAGGAGGTCTAGTCTAGAAAACCTCCCTTATATACTCATTTTCATATCTTTGGTTGTCAGGCTTTCTACCATGTACCCAAGGACAAGCGCAATAAGCCGGATCCTAAGTCTAGGAAAATCATCTTTCTTGGTTATGGGGATATAGGTTAGATGGGCTATCGCCTATGGGATCCATAGGCTTGGAAGGTTATCCACAGCCATGATATTGTTTTCCATGAGAAGAAATAAAATAAGTAGCGTGAGCACGTCATTGAGATATGCAAGGTGATGTTTGAGAAGGAACCTCCTGTTATTATACTATGCCAACAGCTAGACATCATGCAATGGTAGTAGATAATTGATGCTCCAATGGCCCATGTCCTTTGAGGCTCCATATAGGATATATAAGCCCCACAACCAACTTTGAGGCGGTCTACTAGAGATAGATGATAGCGTGCGTAGTTTGAGCCCTCTATGGATTATGCTATGGTGACAAATGCTAGTGAGCCTCTTACTTATGATGAGGCCATATAGAGAGGTGATAGTCACTCTTGAGAGAGGGCAATGTAGTTAGAGTAAGACTCACTGTAGAAAAATCATATGTGGGATTTGGTTCATTTTCTTAGTGACAATTGTGCTGTGCCATGCAGCTGGGTATATAAGTTGAAAAGTATCCTTGGATGCCCCAAGTTGGGATACAAGTCTAGATTGGTTACTAAGGGCTTCAAGCAAAAACATGGTGTGGACTTTGATGAAGTCTTTTCTCCTTTTGTGAAGACGACTACCCTATGCTTCGTATTGGCTTTGGTTGCTCAGCTTGACTTAGATCTTTATCAGATGGATGTCAAGACGACTTTAATTTCTTCATGGAAAATTGTATAATGAGATTCACATGGAACAACCTAAGGGCTTTGCAAAATATGGTAGGAAACACCTAGTGTGTAGATTGAGAAAGAGCCTTTATGGCCTTAACAAGCACCTAGGGAATGGTACTACAAGTTTGATGCTTTTATGCATTCATAGGGATATTCCCGTAGTGATATGTATCCATGTTTATACACAAATAAAGCTTGTGATGACACCCTTATGATTTTGGTCCTCTATGTGGATGCTATGTTGATTGTTGGGAGTGCTCATGATGAGCTGGATGCCTTGAAAGGTCAACTCAAGAAGAGCTTTGAGATGAAGGACATAGGATAGGCTTCACATATTCTTGGGATGCATATTACGTGTGATTGCTCTAAGAGGCTCCTCTACTTATCACATAAGGAGTACATCTAGAAGGTCCTTGAGCGGTTTCACTTGCAGGATGTTAAGCCTATTGGTTTTCCTTTACCTTCTCATGTGAAATTTAATTAGGCCAATTGTCCATAGTGTCAATATTGTGGGAGAGAAGGAATGAGTCTCACTTGTAGCTTTCTCACTTGCACAATGGGGGAATACACACAAAGGTGGAGGCTGAAAACAGTTTTCCTCTTCTTAGTTGCGTAAGCCAAAAAGAACACTAGTATAGAGAAATAGAAGAACCCTATATATGGGTCTCAAACCAAACTCAACTAACTAAGGTGGCATACTACCTGAGCCACAAACTAGAGTAGATAAGGATAACTGTCATCTAGCTATTATTCATGGGCGGTGTACCAACTGCATCTGCAGCTAACAAGTCGGTGACATAAATGCACAATGGTCACCCTGGCATATCACGAGTGGAGCTTGATATCTCAACACTCCCCCTCGAGCTCAATCCCAATTCCTACACACCAAGCAGGTCTCTAAACTTGCGCAGCTTCCCTGCACCCAATGCCTTCGTAAATATGTCAGCTACTTGATCCTCTGTGTTGACATAAACTAGATCAATAAGACCTAGTAAAACCCTCTCCCGCACATAGTGATAATGCACCTCAATGTGCTTTGTTCTAGCATGATAGACTGGGTTATTTGCCAAGTGTATACTAATCATGTTGTCACAATAAATGACAACTAGCCCATCTGTAGGCTGATGCATATCATAAAGTATCTTATGCAACCAAGCTACCTCACATGCAGCCATTGCTGCACCCCTGTACTTAGCCTTTGTGCTCGACAAGGCAATTGTATGTTGTTTCTTGCTGCTCCAAGTGACTGCAACACTCCCAAAAGAGAACACATATCCACTAGTAGATTGTCTATCATAAATACTACCAGCCCAATCAACATTAGTGAATCCATGCAACTGTATCTGAACCCTAGTCTCATAAAATAGTCCATACTGCAATGTGGACTTCACATACCTGAGTATGCATCTAGCCGCATCCAAATGCGGTTTCCTTGGAGCCTGCATAAACTGACTTACCAATCCAATAGCATAGCTCAAATCTAGCCTAGTAATAGTCATATAAATCAAACTTTCTACTATGTGTCTATACATAGTAGGGTCTTCCAGAAGCTCACCTACATCTGTGCTCAGCTTCACATTCTGCTCCAAAGGAACTGAAATAGACTTACAGCCTGTCATCCCATATTTGGATAGCATGTCCAATCCATACTGCCTCTGCAAGAGCCGTATCCCATTTGGTGATCTAATCACCTCAACGCCCAAGAAATAACGCAGCTCTCCTAAATCCTTCATCTCAAACTTCTGCTTCAATAGCATTTTCACATGAAGGATATCTTCATCGCTATCACCTATGATAATCAAATCATCAACATAAATGACAAGCAGCATAATACCTTTCTCTGTTTTTCTCACATAAAGTGAGAAATCTGCCTTGGAAATCTGAAAGCCAATAGTGAGAAGATACTGTCCTATCTTGTCAGACCATGCTCTAGGTGCTTGCTTCAAGCCATACAAGGCTTTCTTCAACCTGCAAACAAACTCAGGACCATGCTCTAGGTGCTTGCTCTAGGTGCTTCAAGCCATACAAGGACCATGCTCTAGGTGGCTACTCCATATAGACCTCTTCTTGCAAATCACCATGCAAGAAGGCATTCTTTACATCCATCTAATGTAAAGACCATCCCTTTGATGCAGCCATAGCAATGACTGCTCTTACGGTTGCCATCCTTGCAACCGGACTGAATGTTTCTTCATAATCAATGCCATATGTTTGTGCATACCCCTTGACTACTAATCTTGCCTTGTATCTGTTCATCACAGAACCATCTGCATTGTGCTTCACCTTATAAACCCACTTACAACCAATTGCATTCTTATCTTTAGGCAAAGGTACCAATTCCCATGTAGCATTTGATTCCAAGGCATCCATTTCTTCATCCATGGCTTTCTCCCATTTTTCTTTTCCCATGGCTTGCTCAAAAGAAGTGGGTTCTGGTTCCTGTATCACTTTGACTATATAGGCATAGTGAATGGCTATAAATCCATCATATTTCAGCCTATCCACAGGATACCTAGCTCTGGTAGACCTGCGCAAAGTAGGCTCACTTCCAGGTGCTCTCAAAACATCCTTGGTCTTCCTTACTCCAGGTCTAACAATAGAAGGAATACCCAACTCATCATGAATGCTTTGTTCTGAGCCATTGGATTCACCATCCACATAAGAGTGACCTGCATTCACATCAAACATGGGATGATCTACCTTCTCTTTTCCTTTTCGTGATACCTGCATACCACTATCTGCATTGCTTTGAGGAGATTCTCCTGATCTCAATCTACCTGTCCATGGCGAAGAATGTGAACCACTACTAGAGGACACTCCAGGTCCACTAATATATTGTGACTGCTGCTGCGAATTCTGTGCAGCATTACCATTTTGTGCATCTACATTATCAATCACATTTACTGGTTTATACCATCTACTCATCTCATAAAAAACAACATCTCTGCTCACTGTAAACTTACAAATAGAAGGGTTATAGCATCTATACCCTTTCTGCTGTTTGCAGAGAGTAACCAATAAATATGCACTTCTCAACTTTTGGATCCAACTTGGATCTCAACTCATCTGGCACATGAATATAGGCAATGCAACAAAAAATTTTCAAATGAGAAATATCTGGTTTCCTACCAGTATACCTCTCCTCTGGAGTCATGCCATGTATTGCTGCAGTGGGAGTCCTGTTCATTATGTAGACTGCTGTAGCAACTGCTTCAGCCCAGTAAAAATATGGCAGGTCTTTTTCATTGATCATGGCACGAAATACCTCTCCAATATGCCTGTTTTTTCTTTTTGCAATTCCATTTTGCTGTGGGGTATGACTACATGAATATTGCTGCTTTATGCCATGCTCCTGCAAGAACCTTGCAAACTCATTTGAGAGGTACTCTCCCCCTCCATCTGACCTTAGGCATTTTATTTGCAGGCCTGTTTCTTTTTCAACCATAGCTTTAAGAGTTTTGAGATGCCCAAAAACTTCACTTTTCTTTTTCATAAAATACACCCAAACTTTTCTGCTAACAAAATATTAAAGACCCTAAATCCCGTGCAAAAGCAATCTAAAGTAATCCCCCGCAACAAAGAAACACTGGCCTAAGTGCTCCATCCTTGTGCATTAACGATACCAGCCCTGTGTTGTGCATAGGAGACCGTGGCTAAAAACCGTAACCCACCGCGGGAACTCCCCTTCAAGGGAAAAAGGGATAACGATTTATTTGCAATTTTTTTTACATTAACTCCCTCTCCTTCACCCGTTGCATGGCGGGGAGAGAGAGTGTGAGTAGGAGATTGTGGAGGGGCATGGGAGGAGGACATGCAAACAACCACCTATGTGGCCAACCCCCCACCTTATATATGAACCCCCCCTCCCAAGCTTCAAAGGGAGAGGGGATCCTAAGAGAGTTGCCACTGCCTATCTGCCTGCCGCCGTCATTGTTGGACTACTGCTGCCACCACGCCGCCTGGATGCTGCTGCCACCACCATCATCATCATCATCATCATGTCTCCATGTCATCTCCCTATCTGCCTGCCGCCGTCATCGTCCGACTGCTGTCGCTGCCACGCCGCCTGGCCCCCATCGACATCATCATCATCATCATCATTATCATCATATCCCCATCACATCTCCACGTCATCTCCCTTTTTTATCCGGAAGCTTGAGAAGATTCTATTGAAGCTTCTCTAGGCCAAGATCACCCGTGCCTCCCGATTTTTATTAGACTGTGTCTTGCAAGGCCCGTTTCCTACACGCGCAGGGAAGGAGATTCCGGACAATAGTAACCTCAAAGCTTGTAAGGGAGCCAAGGGAGAGTTTGCTTAGTCGAAACTTACTTCATCAATGGCTTCTAAGCAAAAGTCTAGAGGAGCGCACGTGGGAGCTTCTACCCAAAGTACGAGAATGGACAACACCCCGATATTGAATGCCCAGGTTTCGAATAATACTCCCACATGGAAAGGATGCATAAAGCATGTTTTAATTCACGTAGGCAAGCTTTAATGCATTGGAAAATCTATATACTTGTTAGATTTACAAAGTTCAGTTGCAAGACTAGTACTTGCATGTGCTTGCACTTCCATGGTCAAGGGTAGTCGCATTTTTGAATGTAGGATGCATAAGATGAAATTGTGCTAAGACCGTGTCCTTGCCGCATCATGCAAAGGATAGGGCATATAACACAAAATGCACTTACGTAATAAATTCCTGGTTGTGACTCGTGTATAAGATAATCGTAGATGAACATTAAATCATATCTAAATAGTTGCATTGAAAGGAAAAACATTTATGAACTTTGACAATAAAACATATATATTATGAAATTTGCATGCAATGATAGCTACATTTTAGATTGAGATAAGTGATAAAAGAAGGATTAAATGAATGATATATTCATTGGCATCTAATCATGAAAGAATGATACATCCACGCATGGAATTCTTTTATTAAAGTTTGAATTTGGAAAATGATGCATCTTCATTAAAATACTAAAGCTTGAATTCGATGAATAAAACGTAGGGTTTATAAGAATAGCTCTGAATGATGTCAATCAATATTGCATAGGGCAAGGAAAAGAAAGATCACTATAGATCCTATAGTTACATAAAGGCAAAAGGTCTATGGTTTGGAATTTGCATATTTGCATGGAATAATACATCTCATACATCTTGCAATTATTTACATCTTTTAGGGAAAGTATTTGCATCTCTAAGGGAAAGATCACCTCTAATCATAAGACAATTAGATCAATTAGGTAAATCACATGTAATTGTGTAACTCACATGAGATTCATAAAGGCGTGAATAGTTAGCATATGACGAACACCTCAATATGATGGGTTAGGTTAAGTTATGTTAAAATTCTGCCTAGTATCACACTTGGGATGCCGATTTAATATTTCCGATCCCCACATTCTTGAAATGTTAGGATTATCTAATCGCCCATGTAAGAATGATCTAGGGTTCTCACCCTAAGGATCGGTTGACCAAATGCTAGACCTCCACAAGGAATTTAGGGACCCTAGGGCCAAAACGTTTATCGGCCTAGCAGGGTTAGGGTTTTGGATTGGGTCAACAGGACTCACAAACCCTATATCTTGATCAAAGGTATTCTTGATCAAGAAATATCGTACGATGAGAAATATAATCCCACAAGTTAGATACTGACACCTATATCGTGCTACAAGCTGCAATGTCATATGCTCATGTGCCTAAATCACAAAATGGTACTGCTACACCTTAGACCAAGTTTGGCAAGTTTTAATTACAAAATGGTATTGCTACACCTTAGACCAAGTTTGGTGAGTTCTAATTACAAGTATAATTTTCTAGAAATTGAGTAGTCATCGTGCTACAACACTCTTCCTTGGGACTGATTTGTCAAGTTTAGGGCAGTGGTAAATTGCCAAGAAGCAATTTGACCAACCAAGTTAGGGCAATGGTGTTGTCTAGGATTTGTTGACCATAATTTAAGGAAACCTAAAGTAGTGACAATTTGGGTCAACAGGGTTTAAACCCTAACCCAAGGAAAAAGGGTAAACAAGAAACTCTGCTTACGAAACCCTTGGGATCTTGCCAAGTCGCGATTGATCCAAGATCGAATGCTGGAAGTATTCAGGAAGAAGGAATCACACCTTAGCAGTTGGCCGTACAAATGACCACTGGAATGCTTGTGATTGTACACTTAGGTGCATTGTTTGTACTTCTTTGCTCAAGGAACTAATTTCAAGAAAAACAACTAATGCTTTAGGTTAAAAAGCCTGGAGGGAGAGGCAGTTCCAGTTACCTCCGACTGTCTGCCTGACCCTATCCAAGGGGGTTGTTAACCGCGCTAGGTACGTGGACCGAATCCATCGCAAGAGGTCTCTCCATGGGTGCTACTTGGAGCAGGAGGATGCTTGGGTGCCAGGGAAGGCTCTGGCCATAAATCCCTTTTCTCCGGATTCTGTACAAGAGGCCAACGTGATTCGAGATGGGATCTCGAGGCCGTATACTAGTCAATGGGCGATACTTGGAATAGCAATCCCTGAGGATTGCTTGGATAGCCTTCGGACAGGTTATTTGATGTATTCTAAAGACTATGAAGGAACTTACTTGACATTTTTTTTCTGTGTTAGTGCTTAAGTGATGTGAAACCAGTGCTTAATTGGTTAATTAAGGAAACTGTTTTTGCTTGTCAAACTAAATGTTGTAGGTAATTAGATAACTAAGCAACCCAAGGAAAGTGTGGTGGACGTGACTCTGGTCCGTCCTACAGAAAAGTGATCCCGGTTGGCCGGGAACTTTTCTCAAAGGAATTGACAGCAAGGTAACAATGACCTAGAATCTATAGAGCTAGAGTCCTGATTTATGCTGTTTTAGGGGAATGGAATGGGACTATGCCTTATGGACAGAGAGGTCGAGCTTCGCATCCCTCTCGTTTCCTATTCTCCTTGAACCAAGTGCAGTATAAATCCTCTTCGAACCTGATGTTTCTGCGCAAAGTGGTTCATCTGGGGACTCGATGCTAGCTACCTCCTAGGAACTTGACTATTAGGAAAACCCTGATTCAGGTCGGTTCTAAGTGGGAATGGCCAGGTGCTCCCACTTCGTGGCAAACTCGGGAAGACCTTGATCGCAAATCCTGTGACATTCCTTATGAGTGCAATGCATGCTTCGGATTATTGATGGAGGCTAGGCATGATGAATTTTCTAGACCGTATCTACAATCCTTCACTCCTGTACGTGGAACAGAGATGGACGGGTGAATCAGGGATATATTACATAACAGCCCACCGACTTGCGTACCTTCAGACCAACTTGAAGAGAATCGAGTGGATGGAGGACTTAAAGATCGTGAATCTGTTCATCTTTGTCGAGGCTCACGCAAATGCAACCCTACATGTCGGCAGTCGGAAGGTCAAGCAGAACAAGTATGTGTACGAGAAAGTGACTCGAATAATCCCTGCCGACAGAATCAAGGTGCTGGGACGTTATGAGAAGAACCGATATCAAAGGAAGGGATACCCCAAGCTTCCTATGACCTATCGATTCCTGAAAATCCATGACCCCACTCCATATTACTACTCAGTCCCCGTAGCCGAATGTAACACATTCCTATTTTTCCCAAACTGATGTATCAGCTTGCTCTACCTTCCCAAAATAAATGTACTCAAAAGGGCTATGTCCACATGAATGAATAAGATTTTTTATTACTATCTGTCATGGCTGTAAGTGTTGGTAAAGGAGTTAAGTGATTAGGTCACTTGGCTAAAAGCTGAACTGGGCATATTAATGTAATGTGAGAAACATTTAGTAAGTTTTTAACGTAAAGAATCTTATTGTCCAGGCCCAACCTCAAGTGTAGATTCCTAGTCTAACCCCTGCACTTAGTAGGCTGTAATTCAAGAGAAGAAGTTCCTTCTCAAACAAATCAAGCCACATGAATTCGATGGTAAAGGAAGGACCGTCCAAACTGACGCCGAGGCCTGGATCGAATCCATGGAAGATTATTTCGAGGGAGTAGGAACTGCACCCGCTAACCAAGCTATGCTCACCAAACTGAACCTTACCAGCGAAGCAACACTTTGGTGGAAACAATGGTGCAGAGACCAAGGGATCTCGGAAAGGTCAACTACTTGGGAGAAGCTTAAAAAAGATGTGCGAGGGAGATATCTAGCACCTGCCTACCACACACAAAAGATGAATGAATTCTATGAATTAAAGCAGCTTGGACTATCCTGGATGCATACTATTCAAAGTTCTTCTCTCTCTTAAAGTACGAACCTCAAATGGATATGACACAACAAGTGTCAAAGTTTTGTGCTGGGTTAAACCCACCCATAAACACCCGCTTGGAATCAATGTGCCCAATGGACCTACGAGACGTGCTCATTCGAGCTGCGCCAATAATACAAGAGGTGCAGACCAAGCCAAGGAATAACAAGACTTGGCCTTACAGGGATCAGAACAAGGGAATGTATAGATCTTAGGCTAAGAGAGCGCAGGGCCAAAATCAGGGACAAAGGAAGAAAGCTAGGGCCAACACTGTTAACAACTTCGTTCCTACACAAGGTAATGGCTGCAATCTCCGTTGCTTTCATTGCAGCGACCTGGACACTTTAAAAGGTAGTATCCCAAGCTTAGCAGAGGACAATGCCAAGGGCCTTTCCAAGGAGCCGTCCATGGCCAAGGAACCACCATCATGGCCAGAGGGAGAACCTCCAATGTTGCCAACAAGGATTTGGGTGATGAAGAAGATCCATCCACGGAAGCTGACATTGAGAGGGCAATGGTTCATGCCGCTCTTCACAAAAAATGCCCGAATCGCCAATTCTCAATGATTCAAACTCCATCCGATTATCAAGGTAAAAGCTTCAAAACCTTGATTGATTGTGGCAGTACACATTCCTTCATTTCACCATTCTGTGCAAAAAGATTAGGAATAGCCACAATAGATGCATCCGCACCTACCTTACTTGTGGAATTAGCAAATGGTCGTGAGGTCTCCTGAGGTAAATTGCTAAGGTGAAATTCCTACTGGGTGGAAAGTCGACTTCGGTTAGATTCAGGGTAATGAACCTAGGTGTCCACAAATGTTTGCTCGGAATGGATTGGCTAATACCCAATGATACCCACATTCACTGTGGAAAGGGCCAAGTCTCCTTTCGAAATTTTGAAGGGAAACTAATCACAACTCAAGGAGAGGCTGGTAAGCCAAAAATTCAGCTGGCAAAAGCAACACGGATAATAAAAGGAGTTAGGAAGGGTGTGCCTATCTATTTGATTAAATTAAATAAGCTAGATCAGAATCTGGAATCTAGGGAAGAACCTTCATGGTTAAAAGAATACGCAGATGTATTTCCCGAAGAGCTGACAGAACTTCCTCCTCAAAGGGAAGTTGATCACGAAATCAAGCTGGTGCCATGAGCTACACCAATCACAAGGAGACCATATAGGATGTCCATCCCAGAAGCGATTGAGCTGAAGGAGCAACTCAAGCAACTGTTAGACCAAGGCTACATCCGTCTTAGCAGTTCGCCGTGGGGAGCTCCAATGTTGTTCCAAAAGAAGAAAGATGGAATGCTTCGGCTATGCATTGACTACAGAGGGTTAAAGCTTCAAAGCAGATGCTGGAAGACATGGATGACCAAATCAAATAAATAAGACAGGATATCCAAGCTTCCAAGGACAGACAAAAGGCTTACGCGGACCTGAAACGGCAAGACAAATCCTTCGTTGAAGCTGATATGGTCTTCATTCGCGTATATCCAAAGAAGAGTTCCCTATCCTTGGGTGAATGCAAAAAGCTATGTCCAAGGTATTGTGGGCCCTACAAGATTATCAAGTGCATAGGTTCTAATGCTTACAGACTTTAGCTCCCTGAAAACCTAAAAGTTCATAATGTATTCCATATCAGCCTATTGAAAAAGTATGTGCCTAACCCTAGTCACATGCTTGATGATCAACAAATTGTAATGCCCAGCCAAGGAGTCCTTGAGCTACGGCCTAACAGAATCTTAGATGTTAGGGAGAGGCATTTGAGATCTAGGACCTTGAGGGAATACCTCATCCATTGGAAAGATTATCCCGAAGAGGATGCCACCTGGATGGATGAAAGTACTCTCAACCAACAATACCCCCAGAACTTCTCGAGATGAGGACATCTCGATTCCTCTAAGGGAGAGAGAATGTAATATTTCTACAGCAAAATATTAAAGACCCTAGATCCCACGCAAAAGCAATCTGAAGTAATCCCCTGCAACAATGAAACATTGGCCTAAGTGCTCCATCCTCGTGCATTAACGATACCAGCCCCATGTTGTGCATAGGAGACCATGGCTAAAAACCGTAACCCACCGTGGGAACTCCCCTTCAAGGGAAAAATGGATAATGATTTATTTGCAAATTTTTTTACATTAACTCCCTCTCCTTCACTCGTTGCATGGCAGGGAGAGAGAGTGTGAGTAGGAGATTGTGGAGGGGCATGGGAGGAGGATATGCAAACAGCCACCTGTGTGGCCACCCCCCCACCTTATATATGAACCCCATCTCCCAAGCTTCAAAGGGAGAGGGGATCGTGAGAGAGCTTCCGTCGCCTATCTGCCTGCCGCCGCCATCGTCCAACTGCTGTCGTTGCCACCTGGCTGCTGCCACCCCCATCGCCATCATCATCATCATCATCATCATCATCATCATCATCCCATCACGTCTCCACGTCATCTCCCTGTTTATCCAGAATCTTGAGAAGCTTCTATTGAAGCTTCTCTAGGCCAAGTTCACCTGTGCCTCTCGATTTTTATTAGACCGTGTCTTGCAAGGCCCGTTTCCTGCGTTGCGAAGGAGATTCCGGATAGTAGTAACCTCGAAGCTTGTAAGGGAGCCAAGGGAGAATTCGTTGTCGAAACTTACTTCATCAATGGCTCCTAAGCAAAAGTTGAGAGGAGTGCATGCGGGAGCTTCTACCCAAAGTACGAGAATGGACAACGCATCGATATTGAATGCCCAGGTTCCGAATAATATTCCCGCATGGAAAGGATGCATAAAGCATGTTTTAATTCACATAGGGAAGCTTTAATGCATTGGAAAATCTATATACTTGTTCAATTTACAAAGTTCAGTTGCATGACTAGTACTTGCATGTGCTTGCACTTCCATGGTCAAGGGTAGTCACATTTTTGAACATAGGATGCATAAGATGAAATTGTGCTAAGACCACATCCTTGCCGCATCACGCAAAGGATAGGGCATATAACACATAATGTACTTACGTAATAAATTCCTGGTTGTGACTCGTGTATAAGATAATCATAGACGGACATTAAATGATGTCTAAATAGTTGCATTGAAAGGAAAAAGATTTATGAACTTTGACAATAAAACATATATATTATGCAATTCGCATGCAATGATAGCTATATTTTAGGTTGAGGTAAGTGATAAAAGAAGGATTAAATCAATGATGTATTCATTGGCATCTGATCATGAAAGAATGATACATCCACGCATGGAATTCTTTTATCAAAGTTTGAATTTGGGAAAGGATGCATCTTCATTAAAATACTAAAACTTGAATTTGATGCATAAAACATAGGGTTTATAAGAATAGCCTTGAATGTCAATCAATATCGCATAGGGCAGGGAAAAGAAAGATCACTATAGATCCTATAGTTGCATAAAGGCAAAATGTCTATGGACTTGAATTTGCATATTCACATGGAATAATACATCTCATACATCTTGCAGTTATTTACATCTTTTAGGGAAAGTATTTGCATCTCTAAGGGAAAGATCACCTCTAATCGTAAGACAATTAGATCAATTAGGTAAATCGCATGTAATTGTGTAACTCACATGAGATTCATAAAGGCGTGAATAGTTAGCATACGACGAACACCTCAATGTGTTGGGTTAGGTTAAGTTATGTTAAAATTCTGCCTAGTATCGCACTTGGGATGCCAATTTAATATTTCCGAAGGTCCTACCCACATTTAATATTTCCGATCTCAAAGGTCCTACCGACATTCTCGAAATGTTAGGATTATCTAATCGCCCGTGCAAGAATGATCTAGGGTTCTCACCCTAAGGATCAGTTGACCAAATGCTAGACCTTTGCAAGGAATTTAGGGACCCTAAGGCCAAAACGTTTATCGGCCTAGCAGGGTTAGGGTTTTGGATTGGGTCAATAGGACTCCCAAACCCTATATCTTGATCAAAGGTATTCTTGATCAAGAAATACCGTACAATGAGAAATATAATCCCACCAGTTAGATACTGACACCTATCTCGTGCTACAAGCTGCAACGTCATATGCTCATGTGCCTAAATCACAAAATGGTAGTGCTACACCTTAGACCAAGTTGGATGAGTTCTAATTACAAGTCTAATTTTCTAGAAATTGAGTAGTCATCCTGCTACAACACTCTTCCTTGGGACTGATTTGTCAAGTTTAGGGTAGTGGTGAATTGCCAAGAAGCAATTTGACCAACCAAGTTAGGGCGACGGGGTTGTCCAGGATTTGTTGACCAAAATTTAAGGAAACCTAAAGTAGTAACAATTTGGGTCAATAGGGTTTAAACTGTTGAGATATCGAGCTCCACTCGTGATACGCCAGGGTGACCGTTGTGTATTTATGTCACCGACTTGTCAGTTGCAGACGCGGTTGGTACACCGCCCATGAATAATAGCTACATGATAGCTATCCTTATCTACTCTAGTTCGTGGCTCAGTTAGTATGCCACCTTAGTTAGTTGAGTTTGGTTTGAGACCCATATATAGGGTTCTTCTATTTCTTTGTACTTGAGTTCTTTTGGCTTACACAACTAAGAAGAGGAAAACTGTTTTCAGCCTCCACCCTTGTCTGTCTTCCCCCATTGTGCAAGCAAGAAAGCTTCAAGCGAGACTCCTTCCTTCTCTCCCACAATCTTGACATGGTATCAGAGCCTTGTTCGTGGTAAGGAGCTCAAGAAAGCAAGCCAAGCTCGTGGTGTTCTGGTAAGAGGAGCAGTGTTGCTTTCATTTTTTGTTTTGGGAGCAGATCTCTGCAGGTAGCACAGCCGGAAAGTGCAGGAGTGCATTGTCTCAGGTTGAGACGCCCTTCGCGGTGAAGCAAGAGGGCAGTATATGTTGCGGGAAAGAGCTTTAGCCCTTGGCGACCCTGTTTTTTTGATTTGAGGCCATTTCGGGGCCTGTTTTGGAGGCGGAAGTTTTCTGCACGCACTCAGGAAAAGGCCCAGTTTTATGCAGGGCAGCCACTGTTCTACAGGTCGGTGAAAAGTTACTGTAAAAATTGCATTGTATGCTTGTGCGCAGAGACATTGGGAGTTACAGAATCATCCCTGTTGTCTGTTGATGCAAAATCGTCACTAGGAAGTGACTGTGTGGTCAAATACCACTTTCGCTAGTTTTGCAGATTTTCCCGTGTGAGGGTGAAGCTGTGGTTTTTGCAGTGACATAATTTTTTCCAGTCTTCTGTAATGGCATCTGATTCTCTTTCACAGATTGTCACTAAAAAGCTTGACAAGAACAACTTCCCAGCATGGAAGTTTAGAATGACAAATTTCCTTATGGAAAAAGGATATTGGGAATTTGTTGCAGGAAATGAAGAAGAACTAGTTCTTCCTGATGTTCCCAATCAACAGCAAATGCAGGCATTCAAAACATGGCATGAGAGAGCCAAGAAAGTTATGTATTGGCTGTCTATCAGTATTTCAGACTCTATGATTGTGCATATTCAGGATGCAAGTACGCCAAAGGAGGCATGGGATACTTTGTCGAAAATGTATAGCACAAATACGCAAGCTAGGAAAATGCAGCTCAAGCAAGAGTTGCATAATGTGCAAAGAGAAAGTATGAGCATCAACGACTACCACATGAAGGTGAAGAAGATTGCAGATGCACTTGCTTCCATTGGGTCGCCAGTGAAAGATGATGATTTAGTTTCCGTGACCTTGAATGGTCTAGGAAAGGATTATGCACAGTTCCGAACATCCATTTCCGTCCGTGAAAGATTTCCTGATTTTGAGGAGTTGATTGCTCTTCTAATTTCTGAGGAGCAGAGAAATGGTGGTGCATCTTCTTCAGAAGGAACTTCAAAAGAAGCTGTCTTCTACTCAAATGCTGGAAGAGGTAGAGGCAGAGGTAGAGGAGGCCGATTTGGAGGCCGTGGCAGAAATCAGAATATGCAGCAAACTCAAGAAAACCAGTCCTATGGAGGAGGACGTGGTAACTCTAGAGGCAAGGGGAGTCAAAGAGGTCGTGGTGGATGGCAAAGAGGCCAAAATGCAAACAGTAATGTTGAATGCTACTACTGTGGTAAAATGGGTCATATGGCTAACGACTGCTATAAAAAGCAGAATGACATCATGAATGGAAAACTGCAACAAGGGAATTATGCATCTTCTAGTAGACAGGGTGATGACAGAAATGAGCACTTGTTTATGGTGCAGCACATGAACAATTCTGTGACAAGTGCAGAAGAAAGCAATGATGTATGGTATGTTGACTCAGGTGCATCAAACCACATGACAGGTCATGCAGAATGGATGGAGGATGCAAGGAAAATGGAAAAACCAGGATTTGTGGAGACTGATGATGATACTGCACATCCTATTGTGCAGATTGGAAAAATTCCCTTGTCTATGCAGGATGGGAAAAAGAAATACATGTCTGATGTATTTCATGTCCCGAATATCACCAAGAATCTGGTTTCTGTTGGTCAAATGGTTGAACAGGGCTTGCAGGTCAAATTTAATCCTCATGGATGCTTTGTTGAGGATATGAAAAATAAAGGTCGCTTGATAGCAAAAGGAAAGAAGAAGGGCAGGATGTTTACATTGGATGTAGACATGTCTGAATTGAGTGCAACAATGTTTGCACATGGGACCGGTGTAGTTGCAGATATTGATATCTGGCATAAACGCATTGGTCATGTTAATGTACAACGACTTAAATCAATGCAGGCCCAAAATATTGTTGCAGGCTTGCCGAAATTCAAGGTTGCAGAAATGCATAAGGTATGTGAAGCCTGTCAGTTTGAAAAACAGGCAAGGAAACCATTTCCTAGACATGTTCAAGAGAGTGAGAAGCCATTGGAATTAATCCACTCTGATGTGTGGACTACTAAAGCTGCATCTCTTGGAGGCTGTCATTATTTTGTCACTTTTATTGATGACTATAGCAGAAAAATTTGGGTGTATTTTATGAAAAAGAAAAGTGAAGTTTTTGGGCATTTCAAAACCCTTAAAGCTATGGCTGAAAAAGAAACAGGTCTGCAAATAAAATGCCTAAGGTCAGATGGAGGGGGAGAGTACCTCTCAAATGAGTTTGCAAAGTTCTTGCAGGAGCATGGCATAAAGCAGCAATATTCATGCAGTTATACCCCACAACAAAATGGAATTGCAGAAAGGAAAAATAGGCATATTGGAGAGGTATCTCGTGCCATGCTCAATGAAAAAGACTTGCCAGATTTTTATTGGGCTGAAGCAGTTGCTACAGCAGTCTACATAATGAACAGGACTCCCACTGCAGCAATACATGGAATGACTCCAGAGGAGAGGTATACTGGTAGGAAACCAGATATTTCTCATTTGAAAATTTTTGGTTGCATTGCCTATGTACATGTGCCAGATGAGTTGAGATCCAAAAGCTGATAAGTGCATCTTTATTGGTTACTCTCTGCAGCAAGAAGGGTATAGATGCTATAACCCTTCTACTCGTAAGTTTACAGTGAGCAGAGATGTTGTTTTTGATGAGATGAGTAGCTGGTATAAACCAGTAAATGTGATTGATGATGTAGATGCACAAAATGGTAATGCTGCACAAAATTCACAGCAGCAGTCACAAAATATTAGTGGACCTAGAGCGTCCTCTAGTAGTGGTTCACATTCTTCACCATGGACAGGCAGATTGAGATCAGGAGAATCTTCTCAAAGTAATGTAGATAGTGGTATGCAGGTATCACGAAAAAGAAAAGAGAAGGTTGATCAGTCCATGTTTGATGTGAATGCAGGTCACTGTTATGTGGATGGTGAATCCAGTGGCTCAGAACAGAGCATTGATGATGAGTTGGGTATTCCTTCTATTGTTACACCTGGAGTAAGGAAGACCAGGGATGTTTTGAGAGCACCTGGGAGTGAACCTACTTTGCGCAGGTCTACGAGAGCTAGGTATCCTGTGGATAGGCTGAAATATGATGGATTTACAGCCATTCACTATGCATATATGGTCAAAGTGATACAGGAACCAGAACCCACATCTTTTGAGCAAGCCATGGGAAAAGAAAAATGGGAGAAAGCCATGGATGAAGAAATGGATGCCTTGGAAGCAAATGCTACATGGGAGTTAGTACTTTGCCTAAAGGTAAGAATGCAATTGGCTGTAAGTGGGTTTATAAGGTGAAGCACAATGCAGATGGTTCTGTGAACAGATACAAGGCAAGATTAGTAGTCAAGGGGTATGCACAAACATATGGCATTGACTATGAAGAAACATTCAGTCCAATTGCAAGGATGACAACTGTAAGAGCAGTCATTGCTATGGCTGCATCAAAGGGATGGTCTTTACATCAGATGGATGTAAAGAATGCCTTCTTGCATGGTGATTTGCAAGAAGAGGTCTATATGGAGCAGCCACCAGGTTATGTGCATGCTGTTCATCCTGAGTTTGTTTGCAAGTTGAAGAAAGCCTTGTATGGCTTGAAGCAAGCACCTAGAGCATGGTCTGACAAGATAGGACAGTATCTTGTCACTATTGGCTTTCAGATTTCCAAGGCAGATTTCTCACTTTATGTGAGAAAAACAGAGAAAGATATTATGCTACTTGTCATTTATGTTGATGATTTGATTATGATAGGTGACAGTGATGAAGATATCCTTCATGTGAAAATGCTATTGAAGCAGAAGTTTGAGATGAAGGATTTGGGAGAGCTGCGTTATTTCTTGGGCATTGAGGTGATTAGATCACCAAGTGTGATATAGCTCTTGCAAAGGCAGTATGGATTGGACATGCTGTCCAAATATGGGATGACAGGTTGTAAGCCTATTTCCGTTCCTTTGGAGCAAAATGTGAAGCTGAGCACAGATGCAGGTGAGCTTCTAGAAGACCCTACTATGTACAGACGCATAGTAGGAAGTTTGATTTATATGACTATTACCAGGCTTGATTTGAGCTATGCTGTTGGATTGGTAAGTCAGTTTATGCAGGCTCCAAGGAAACCACATTTGGATGCGGCTAGACGCATACTTAGGTATGTGAAGTCCACATTGCAGTATGGACTATTTTATGAGACTGGGGTTCAGATACAGTTGCATGGATACACTGATGCTGATTGGGCTGGTAGTATTTCTGATAGACGACCTACCAGTGGATATGTGTTCTCTTTTGGGAGTGCTGCAGTCACTTGGAGCAGCAAGAAACAGCCTACAGTTGCCTTGTCGAGCACAGAGGCTGAGTACAGGGGTGCAGCAATGGCTGCATGTGAGGTAGCTTGGTTGCATAAGCTACTTTATGATATGCATCAGTCTACAGATGGACCAGTTGTCATTTATTGTGACAACATGAGTAGTATACACTTGGCAAATAACCCAGTCTATCATGCTAGAACAAAGCACATTGAGGTGGATTATCACTATGTGCGAGAGAGGGTTTTACTAGGTCTTATTGATCTAGTTTATGTCAGCACAGAGGATCAGGTAGCTGACATATTCACGAAGGCATTGGGCGCAGAGAAGCTGCGCAAGTTCAGAGACCTGCTTGGTGTGCAGGAATTGGGATTGAGCTCGAGGGGGAGTGTTGAGATATCGAGCTCCACTCGTGATATGCCAGGGTGACCGTTGTGTATTTATGTCACCGACTTGTCAGTTGCAGACGCGGTTGGTACACCGCCCATGAATAATAGCTACATGATAGCTATCCTTATCTACTCTAGTTCGTGGCTCAGTTAGTATGCCACCTTAGTTAGTTGAGTTTGGTTTGAGACCCATATATAGGGTTCTTCTATTTCTTTGTACTTGAGTTCTTTTGGCTTACACAACTAAGAAGAGGAAAACTGTTTTCAGCCTCCACCCTTGTGTGTCTTCCCCCATTGTGCAAGCAAGAAAGCTTCAAGTGAGACTCCTTCCTTCTCTCCCACAATCTTGACATAAACCCTTAACCCAAGGAAAAAGGATAAATAAGTAACTCTGCTTACGAAACCCTTGGGATCCTGCCAAGTTGTGATTGATTCAGGAACAAATGCTGGAAGTATTCGGGAAGAAGGAATCACACCTTAGTAGTTAGCCATACAAACGACCACTGGAATGCTCGTGATTGTACACTTAGGTGGACTGTTTGTACTTATTTTCTCAAGGAACTAATTTCAGAAAAAATAACTAATGCTTCAGGTTCAAAAGCCTGGAGGGAGAGGCAGTTCCAATTACCTCCGACTATCTGCCTGACCCTATCCAAGGGGGTTGTTAGCCGCGCCGGGTATGTGGACCGAATCCGCCGCAAGAGGTCTCTCCATGGGTGCTACTTGGAGCAGGAGGACGCTTGGGTGCCAGGGGAGGCTCCGGCCGTAAATCCCTTGTCTTCAGATCCTGCACAAGAGGCCAACGTGACTCGAGATGGGATCTCGAGGCCCGTATACTAGTCAACGGGCAGAACTTGGAATAGCGATCCCTGAGGATTGCTGGGATAGCCTTCAGGCAGATTATTTGATGTATTCCAAAGACTATGATAAATAAAGATCAAATGTTGAAAAAGGAACTTGCTTGACATCGTTTTTCTGTATCAGTGCTTAAGTTATGTGAAGGAACCAATGTTTAATTGGTTAATTAAGGAAGCTGTTTTTGCTTGTCAAACTAAATGTGGTAGGTAATTAGATAACTAAGCAACCCGAGGAAAGTGCGGTGGACGTGACTCTGGGTCCATCGTACAGAAGGGTGTTCCCGGTTGGCCGGGAACTTTTCTCAAAGGAATTGACAGCAAGGTAACAATGACCTAGAATCTATAGAGCTAGAGTCCCGATTTATGCTATTTTAGGGGAACGGAATGGGACTATGCCTTACGGGCAGAGAGGTCAAGCTTCGCATCCCTCTCATTTCCCATTCTCCTTGAACCAAGTGCAGTATAAATCCGCTTTGACCCTGATGTTTCTACGCAAAGTGGTTCATCTGGGGACTCGGCGCTAGCTACCTCCTAGGAACTTGACTATTAGGAAAACCCTGATTCAGGTCGGTCCTAAGTGGGAATGGCCAGGTGCTTCCGCTTTGTGGCAGACTCGGAAAGACCTTGATCGCAAACCCCGTGATATTCCTTGTGAGTGCCAAGTGGCGCTTTCTAGACTCTCTTCCCGATGGGCTGCTAAGACGTGTCCTACAAGTGGACAAGGGGACACGTTACATTCCCTTTGTTATGATAAATGGGACCCACCTATCTTACCATCGAGCATATAATATGTGACTATGGACTCAATAGAGGTACATCAAGAAGATGCATCCATGGTACAAGAAGATGGAGAGTAAAAACATGTGACGAAAAGAAAAGAAAACAAAGAGAAATTCCAAAGGTTGTGGAGTAGAGGATTGAGAGGAGGAACTAAATATCCAAATATTTCAAACAAGAGGATTCCACCACTCTTTTCCCCCTCGATAAGAGAAATGATTGAAATGTGACAACAAAACATTATCTTTATCTATCTCAACAAAACTAACATTTAATCCACTTTACTACTCAAAAGTGAAAATTACCTAAGCCATTTCAATAAGACTAATAATTTTAAAAGTGTAAAAAATAAATTTTCAAAGTTACAAAAATGATTTTTGAAAAAAAAATTTATAACAACAGAAGCCTTCTCCTCATTGGTGGAGTACACCTCTACATGCTAAAACACTGAAAAATGACCCCAAAATCCTATAATGATGATCTCGTCATCCACTTGGTATGAATTGTACAAAATATGCATTCTCAAAAAGGGTGACAATATAATCCTTTGCAACTTCCTAGATAGCCTCTAATGTAAATCCTTATATATGAAATCAATCTCCATAAAAGTGTAGGATTTCCTTTACTAAAAGCATGTAAAGAGCACCTTAGGGAAGTTACCACATGTATATACTCTACATCACATGCATTCAAGGCTTATTTATAAATATCCTTATGTGTGAATTTTTTATGAATAAAAAATAACAATTTTCTATTAAATTTGTAAATAATCTCTTTATATTACACCTTTTTGAATGTAAGAAATGTATAAAAATTGTATTTTAAAAATACATTATTTTGAACCCACCTCATACTCACATATATTAATGAGTAACTTACCTAAGAAGAGAACTTCCTTGATCAACATGTTATTCTCTTCTAGTACTTGCAAATCCCTTGAGGAGGGGTACCAAGTGATAGTTATTTCTTGTCTTCAACCTTTGCCCCACTATGACTTGTCTAGGCTGGACCTCACCGTGGTTGTTATCTTTGCACTTGTTAGGGAAAAGGTTGGTGCTCAAGTATAGGTTTCTCAACTGAGGTTGGTTCTAAAATAGAGAGAAGTACTAGAGGAGGAGGAATTGCTATGGGTTGCTTGGTTGATAGCTTGGGGCATCGTATGGGGCCCTTACTATTGAGATAGCAAGCTCAACATGTGCAAGAATTGATTATGGACCACCTAGTTAGATGGGTCTACACATCTACACTTAGCACATTAGTGGTCATTATAACTCTTACATGGCAACTAACTTTTCACTTATTATATTTGGTTTGTTATACCTATTTATAGTTGGCATAGTTATAGTGTCAATCGATTAGTATAGTCCATTATGTACCATTTGGCTTAGTAGGTCACTTTCATTTATGATATACCTTATACTTTGTATACATTTTGAAAACTATGTGAAAGGGGAAGAAAAAACTACCAAGAAAATATTTTGATCTCCATCTCTCTTCTTGATTTTTTGAGTGAGCTTCCTCTTGTGTGTATGGGGGTACGTTTGGTGCTGCAGCTCAAGAAAGTCCCCCCACCATGTGATTTGTGACATGGAATTAGAGTTGCACCATTGATAGAGGTTGGTTTTAGACATTGAGGTGAAGGAGAAGAAGCCAGGATTTGAGAAAGCAAGCAACAGGTAAAAAGCTCTCACATTCTCCCACTCTTTATCTTGGATAGTGTTTGTGGAGGCACCACAAGCATGCCAGAGAAAAATCTCATATTACTATGAGTTTTGGTATGTAAACAGAGCATTTTGTATTCTATGGATTATCCCTTTACGACTTCCCATTGGTTTTTGGTCATCTAAGGCTATTTTGGGTCCTGTTTTAGATCCTCAAGGTTGCAAAAAGCAGTTTCAAGGTATACTATGATTTTGATTGTGTCGATCAAAAGTAGATGTATAGGTTGCAAATTTTAAATCTATAAGTTTTGAGGTGTTTGTCAAGAAGCAAACACGAGTTTTATCTACAAAAATGTTGTAGATTACATGTACTACTGAGCAATCAATAAAAAAGATTTCTTAGTGTATTTTTATGCACTTATTGTTAAAGGTTGCAAAAGACTTTCTTATGGGTTTGTATTAGCTTTGTGATAATGGCAGAGAACAGTGGATATCCCACTATTGAGAAACTAGACAAGAAAAAGTACCTATCATAAAAGTTCCATGTGATAGACTTTCTAATTGAAAAATGTCTCTTCAAGTTTGATTTAGGTGAAGAAAAGAAGTCAGCGTTGAGTGACCCTATGATTGTAGACAAATTAAAGGCATGGAAAAAATAGAATTCCAAAGACAAAAAGCTAATGTATTGGCTATCTGCATAGTCATTTGATAACACAATATTGGAGCATATTAGATATACAAAAAGTTCATATGCAACAAGGACCACATTTGAAAATATGTTTTTTGTAAATATAAAGACATGGAAGATTCAACTCAAGCAAGGGTTGAATACTTTGAAGAAAGGGAAATTTTCATGAATGAGTATGTTTTGAATATGAGGAGTATTGTAGATGCTTTGGTAGCAATTGATGCAATGAATATGCCATTAGTGAATTTGGGGACTCTCCACAAGTTTAGGACTCATGATCAAAACTTTTTCTTTGCTATAACTCTCTCATTGTGGCTCCAAATTTGGTGTTCAATAGCTCAATAGATTACATTTTTCATAAGTTTCTAATAATCTATTAGATGGTAGCTTTGAGTGACTTTTTTTTAAGTCCCAATGTTCTAAATAATAAAAAATGGGACTTGAAAGTTTCCCAAATTCACCAAAATTGTGTTAATGCTTCATGATGATGCTTTGGTATCATCTACTTTAGGTGGCCTTAATAATGAAAAGGCTTAAAAATCATTTATTACTTCTATATATGTACAAAAGCAATTTTCAAATTTTGATGAGTTGGTCTCTCTCATGATCACTAAATAGATCAACATGCAAGGTGAATCATTAGAAAAAAGTGGTGAATAGGTTAAGCATTCTACTGACGTGGCAAGTTCTCTTTAGGAGGTCCTGCTGTGGGACATGCTGGTGATAACCAACAAAATAGGCTAAATCAACAGTTTGGTTATATGCAAGAGGCAAGGGGAGCTCTAGAGAAAGAAGTGGATGGAAAAATAGAGGTTCTAAAAATTCTAGTATTGTTTGTCATTATTGTAAAAAAACATGTCATATTGCAGCCCATTGTTTTGCTAAGAATATCAGCCATGGTAAATTGCAACAAGGAAACCATACATTATCTTCACGATAGAATGAGAATTGGTTTGACATATGACATATAATGAATGTTGTTACAAGAAAGGGGACACATAATGATGTATGGTATGTTGATTCAGGTACATCTAATCATCTAATTAGCCATGCTAAATGATTTGAAGAGATGCAAATTTTAAAATTTTTAGGTTATGTGCAAATAGGTGATGATTCATTTCACTTAATTTCACACATAGAAAAATTTTTCTTGTCCTTGCGTGATGGTCACAAAGAGTTTGGCATACGTATTACATGTGCCATCCATCACAAAGAATTTAGTGTCTGTTTGTTAGATGGTATAGCAAGGATTGCATGCCCAATTTAATGCAAAAGGTTGTTATGTGGAAGATTTTAATGATGAGTGTAGATTACTCCCAAAAGGAAGTAGAGTTGGTTGCATGTTTACTTTATATGCTGAAATTCTTGCTATGAATGTTGCTATGTATACTAAAGGTGAAGAAGTGGTTGCAAACATTGAAATATGGCACAAACATATTGGACATGAAAATATGCAAAGGTTGAAATTAATGCAATCCAAAGGGTTGGTTATGGGGTTTCCTACTTTTAGAGTCGCACAATTTCATAAAGTGTGTGAAGAATATCTGTTTGGTGAGCATGCAAGTCAATATTTCTCGCATGAAAAAGATGTGAGCAATATTGAGATGGCAAGCTCAACATGTGCAGCAACAAGACTTTGATGAGACAGTC
Source organism: Lygodium microphyllum (assembly GCF_053477565.2). NCBI lineage: Eukaryota > Viridiplantae > Streptophyta > Polypodiopsida > Schizaeales > Lygodiaceae > Lygodium > Lygodium microphyllum. The sequence continues at coordinate 52,677,991 of NC_141141.1, read as the reverse complement.
CACACATACCATACTATCCATACATACCATGATGTCCATATATGCCAAGTTGTGCATTGAACCCATGATTTCCATGATGGGGCTAAGCTGGATAAGTCCCATTGGGGCTCCTAGGAAGAGTGGGAAAGATTCAGCCACTACGGGGTGGGGGGTCTCACGAGGGCATTGGCTGCATGGATAATGTGAGAGCTCAAGAGAGGCTCATCTTGACTATGGGAAGACTCACCAACTTTGAATGTGGAAGGAGGGGGAATACCCTTATCTCTAAGAATATAATGTGGGCCATGAAGTGGGTCCAATGATGGAGGCCATTCAACTATGTTCAAAATGTCAGCTGGAGAAAGCCTTTGCAGTGCCCACCATCCATCATCATTTCAGGGAAGCTTGCTAGTGGGGACACATTGACAGGGTCTTTTCATGAAATGTATTTCCATGTACTTCAATGCCCTTTTTTTGGAATAGAAGAGGATAGGCACATAGCACCAGGAGGTGTGTAGAAAAGGTCAGTGGAAGTAAGGGAATAATCTTGAGTTTTCTTTCCCCTTTTCATACAAACCTTTAAGAGGTACCAGAACAAATCCTAATAATTGATCATCGAGATAGTTGCAAGCACAGCTCCTCATCTAGACCTTGCACTTTAGAATAACATCTATTTGAGAGACATGAATCTCAAGGGCTTGGTTAAAGATGGGGTTAAACCTCCTGCTTTCACTGGTTGAGTGGTTTGTGATTGTGGAAGCGAAGACTATTGCTCGGCAAGCTAAAGGATTGGCCCAGGGTTATTAAAACAGAATTTAAAAAATGATTCAATGATGTATGTTCCCTTGAGGGACATTGTATTGTGAACTGTTAGTACATGTATCAAAGATGGTATGTACAAGTTATCCATATAAACAAAATGGAGAAAATATGCTCTCAGGATTAAAAGGTTTGCTCCTTCACTAGCTATTGCAGTCAAGGCAAAATCTAGACTCGTGGCTATCCTGAGTGGACATTCAAAAATTATAAAATTGATGTACTTTGCTTAAGCAAGGGCAAGCGAAGTGCTTCAACTTGAGGAGTGAGTTTATTTGCATTCTGTAACAACTTAAGTATGTCAAAAGGAGCTGCTTTAGGGTAGGTAGCTGCAGGCTGGCTTGATGCTTCAGGGGGAGGGTTTGGTCTTTGTGCTCCTGATCTGCAGATGAAGCTCCTAAAATCGAGTAACTCTTCATCATTGTATCACGGAACATTGAAGACTCCATATGACCACTGGCTGCAAGAAGGAGGACAACCATGAATTTCTTAGAGTAGGTAGCCACTACCTCTTCCCCAAGCTTAAGCAAGGTATGTCTTATGGTTCTTGGTCTCTCTTCTCCAACCACTTGTTGAACCCAACCTCTTGCTTGGAGAGATTAAAGAATTACATGTTTTCTTTCTTAAGTTGAAGCTATGGATCACTTATTGATTGCCTTCTTCCATTATACACTTCTTGAAATGCATGCATGACTGAGCACACTTCAAATTTCTTTCCTATTGGCTAATAATTTAACTCCTAACCCATAACCATGCTTGGTCTTGATTCTTGATCATTAAGCCAAAATTTGTAAGAAAGGGGTAAGTAATGCAATCAGTGAGTCACTGATTTGTAGAGGTAATCCATTTTTCCATCCCATTTTCCTTATTGATCATGCATATCATGAAAGGCCCTATCCTCAATTTGTAAATGCACATCATGATGGTTGCTTAATAATAAGTGTATGCCATGTATATTTCATTTGAGTTTAAATCCCAATGCCAGGCGAGTGGCAAGACAAAAGAGGGGTGACCCCCCCCTTTCCATCAAAGACCCGAAAGGGCTGGAGGGGGAACTTTGCCCACCTCCCAATGATCCGGAGGCCAAAACTGTTTGCAGGTGCAGGTACCCTCTTGAAGATCCAAGATATTGACTTAGCACTAATGTAGATGTTTTTGCTGATGTATGGCTGTATTATTGGCTGCAAATGTATGGAAAAATACTATTGAGGATGTATTTGCAGACATGAGAATACATATGCAGTCAATGGCAGTGAATACGATGCTTGAAATGTATGGGAGTTGCCTTTGCATGGGGAATTGTGCTAAGAGATGCCTATGACATGCTCAATTCTAGTATAAGGCTACAAACAATGAAGTTGGATGATTGGGCAATGTATTATGCCATGTGGGATAAAGTCATGCATTGACAAGTTCATCCATTGCAACCCCTTTCTTGACCCTCACAGGGTGCAGGTCTTGTGGAGTGCTCACAGGTCCTACTAAGGTCTTTGATAAGTTTTGGAGCTCTATTTGGACTCTACAAGATACTTACAGATCAAAACAGGCTCCTACAGGTGTAGACAGGGTGCTAGATTGCATAGTACAACAGTACTTTTCCTATTACATATTTTTTTGTATAAAACTTGGGAGTGCATGCTTATGCTCAATTTGAAGAGGGTAGCGTTGGCTCTGACTTGAACAAAAAATAGGTCAATTGGAGCTTCATAGCTCAAGTTACAGGCAAAATAGTGATAGGTGGTCTAACGGGACTACACCTAACCATGGCAAGGAATAGGGAAAAAACTAAAGCAAATGATGACCTCCAGCAACAAATAAGGGATGCACACACCCCAAGGGCTGAAACTAACCTTGAGATGGAAGATGAAGATTACTCTCATTACATGGGGAGCCTCAACATGCTCATTAGTACCCTCAGCTTGCATGAGACAAGGCATGCTAAGAGGCATATAGAATTGATTGAAGGCATTGGTCAAATGAAGACCACTGTGGACACCCTTGCTGCCCAGCTCACTAAGTGGATGGAATTCCAAACGAAGGGAAAAGAGCAAGAAGATTAGTCACATGTACATGCTAAAAGAACAACCTTTCCATTAATTAATGCAACTCATGGGCATTATACACCCGATGCTTATTCTTATGGGTGGCCAACATGTATATGTTGATGGTACATACTATGACCCGCATGCATCTTATGAATATGTACAGTAACAACATGCAAACGAACATTAGCAAAGTGCAAGTACAGCTAGACAACATGTTAATGTTCATAGATATGATGTACCATGTCATAATGCAGAGTATCACTCCATTGAACCTTGGCAACAAAATGGCCACTATGAGCAACATGCTCATGCTTATGAGCATCCACCATTTCAGTAGCATAGTCATGATTATACATGTGAACCTTTCCTAATTGAGCAGCCCAATTCTTATGGATGTGACAATAATGGTCATGCATAATACCCTTCTAGCTTTGATCATCAGCAAGTTCATAACTACCATGGTATCCTATATCACAATAAGTTCATACCTCATGATTACTCAAATGTAATGATGAGTTCTTTTCAAAGTGCTGATGATGAAGAAGAGAGTAATGAGCAAGCCAAACAACAAGATTGTGATAATGAGCAACAAGAAGATGAGCAAGAAGACCAAGAAGATGTACAACAAGGGAACAATGAATAGCAAGATGTACAAGTTGATGACATCTTAGTTGATGAATCACATGAGGCACTCACAGATGTAGATGGCTATGCTGAAGGTTTTAGACTATTGGAGAAACCTCACGATGATATTCTTGAGCATCAATTTACACTTAATCATGGTTTACAACAACCATTGAATGCATTTGATAATGAGTACCTTGATCATGGTTATGATGACTGGCATATGTCCCATGATGATGCAATACATGATTTGGGCATACATAAATATGAAGATCGCATTGTGCTTCAATATGATCCGGGAGATTATGGATGTGATCATGGACTTGATTATGGAGATACTTCATTGTATCCATTTGATCTGGGTGGATTGGAGTATGTGGTTGATGGGCTTTCTCTTCTCTTGGAAAATCATTATGGCAGAATACATTTTGATCCACGAGGTTAATGGATTGCTAAGGATATCATTTAGACCAGCATCCATCTTTTTTGGTAGATTCTTTTGGCTTAATATTGGTTATCTATGGCCATATTTTAGTGTAGGGAAGATTGCAGACAACTCACTATTTTAAACCATATTTTACTCTGAACTTTGAATAGCCAAGCCCAACCTACATAGGCTGAAAGCACTTACCAAGAGCTCCATTTTGATGTGTAGCATGCCTCGATCGGAGTCTCCTACAGAAAGTTATGACAAATTTACTATAGCAAGGCACTGTAGTAAACAGCTTGCTTTCCACTGTCTGCAGCTCGCATTTACTTAAGATATTTGGGTAAAAAATTCATCTTTATAATTTTCCAATAAGGACCATGTACCGTACACACCTCAATGATACATCATATGCAATAATACCTCTTCATTCATTAGTATACCCCTGTAATAATGTAGTAGAGTAGTACTCTGATATGCTCCTACCCAATTATCATAAGTCCCCAAATTGTTTTTGAGGGAAAAAACCTTCGGGTGGGGATGGAATGTAAGAGAGGGGAATTTAATAATGGGGAAATAATGGCTACATTGGCTAGTATATAAGGTGTTAGGGACTTGATTTTTGATCATCAAATTATAATACAAGTCTCCTTTCATCTTCACCTCTCTCTCCAAGCTTTCATGACTTCTTCCTCTCTTTTTCTATCTTTCTCTCTCCTTTTCTAGTCTTTCTCTCTCCTCATCACTCTCTTTCTCTCTCTTCTTGTAGTCTTTCTCTCTCTTTTGCACACACTCTCTCTCTTGTCCTCTTCATGACAAGATAATTCTACAATTGGATCTCTATGCCTATCCTAGAGTAATCTACACCCTATCCATAGTGACCTTAGTGCACAAAAATGGCCGTATCTTTTAGACCATAGCTCCAATTTGGGGTATTTTTTATTCAAATAGAAGGGGATGAAGCCCTTTTTGAGATGAGCTATAAGGTTTAATCCAAGATGCAATACAAGATTTACTAAAACAAGATTTTTGTGACTATTTTTGAGTGCTTGTGAGCAAAACACTATTTGTGTCTCAATTCCAACATGTACTATATGAGTGGCTTATGGGCTAAGGAGCCTAAGCATCATAATAAGAAAAATCCTTAGCATATGGAGCATGATCCCAAGTATATTTAAGCATCAAATGGGGTGATCATGGAGTATACTTGCACTTGCATATAAGTATTAAGCTTCGGATCATCAGGAGGTGGGCAATTGTTGCACCCCTTTAGGGTCAAGTGGTAAGGAAGGGTCACCTCTCTTTTGGCTTACCACCTTGCCTAGCATCAGCCTTTTTCCTCAGCTAGAGTATACATGGCAAAATTTTTTACTTATGCAACTGGTATGAGATACATTGGGATTTTTCATGAGATGCAAGGATTAAACAAGAGCTGGGGTGGGGCTTACCTTGGCAGTCCAATGACTCACCGACTGCCACTTACCTATTTACAATGGCTTATTATTAACTTGGAATAAATTCAACACACACATGATCAGGTAAGTGTTAGAGTAAGTAATCATCAATGAAGAAGAGTTAACATGATGTATTGGAAAGTAAATGGGGAGCAATTAGGCAATTAGATTGTTGATTCCATGTGGACAATATATGCATTCAATAAAGGACTCTTCAATGTGGACAACATGCATCCTTAATATATCCAACAAAGGAAATAAGGTCAATAAATGGATTGAAATGAGATATTGAGATTGAATTAACCTACCCCTTCAGTACTTGAAGTGGATAAATGAAGCATGATCCCACAATGAGCCAAGCTCTCCATTGAGTCAGTCGAAGTAGGCAAAGCACTACAATGGGTACAATCTTCAAGAGCTTGGTGCTTCCTTTGATGGTGGTGGCTCCTGTGATGGATCCTAAGCTTTCTCTTCAAGAATTGAAAGATTCAAGTGGAGCTTTAACAGGGTTGCCCATAAGAAATCCTTGTATGTTGAGCTCCATGTCTTCAATCCGAGCAAGAGTGGCCAAGAATGGTTGAAGGAGCTCCTGAGGTCTGAGATTTTAGAGGTTGGAAAGCTTTAACTCAACTTTAATGACTAATCAATATAGGGTACAACAATGAGCTAGGGTTTGTCAGAGAGGGGAGCTCAAATGTTCGGGAACAAGGGCCAAGATCAGGTCAAGAAAGCAAAGGATGGTTGCAAGATCCTTGTGAAAGCACCAAAGGGGGTAATCAATGTTGGGGATGGAGCAAGAAGTCCAAGGATAGCAATGCAAAATGCACCACAATTTTTGAGTGCTACCCTAGAGCTAAAAATCAAAAACCTTGGTCATCCCACTACTCCATCTTCTGCTTCTCATGCCTAGGATCTCATGCTTGAAGCCTTTGATGTCCAAGGGAAGGGGGAAGCAAGATTTGGAAGGATCATTGGGCATGGAAACCATGGCAGCTCTCCAAAAAGAGCTTGGGAAGAGAAAAAGAAGATTCACTAAAAAACATAACCACAGACAAAGCCTTCACTAAGTTCCTAGGGTCTTTCTTGGTAATTCATCTTCAAAAAATTGACTATGAGTTAGAAAAAAACATGTTATTTTTACCCTCTTTCCTCCAAATTTATCCAAGCCTCTAGCCATAGCTTGTGTGGTCTTCAAGAAAGACACCACATTAACTATAGTCCTTTGCCATTTGGGAAGAAAGCTATTGGAATAAAATGGGTCTACAAGCTGAAACGGAATGTGAGTAGTAAGGCATGGGGTAATTTTTAAAAATGTGAGTAGTAAATATTTGCATTAATTATATTCACAACATAATTACATTGTCTAGAGGAAAGCTCAAAGAGTCATCTAGTGTAGTCACATAGTTACAAAATTACAAAACTTTCTTCAATGCCTTCACAATCGATTTACATGTACTATCCTTCAAGTCTTTCACTATTGCAACAATGTCTTGAAGGCACCTTCTTGACACTATCACCAAAATATCAAATTTATTTTTGCATCTTCCAAAAACCACAACATTCCTTATGCTCCATGTCTCCTTGAATGTCCATGCCCTTAAAATATGCCAAAATTTAAGTTCCTCACAATTGAACTTGTCTTAATCACAAGCAAAGCCCACTTAGGACCAAAAACATGGGATAAACTTGCTTTGTTCATCACCATTTTCTTGAGATCCAATAAGACCATTTATAGCCTATAAAAGGAGGGTTAAGAAGGTATGGAGGATGACCCCTTCAACAAGACTAAACTCTGTCCTACAAATAAGCTTATTGTGAAAGAAAACTCTCTAAAAAAGAAAGGAGTGGGATGCCATGCATCTATTTTGGGCACAACTATTTTAATTTATAAGACCCACTCAAAAAGGAAGTCATGAAGGTCACCAACTAGCATGTTACAAAAAATGAGATATTGGTCAAATCACCCCATGCTTAGCACAAATGTGAAATTTAACTCATATATTATTAGCTTCCACTCTCTCCATTGAAATAGAAAAAGTGATAAGTTGAAGCTCATTGCATGGATTACTTCTAATAACAAACTTGAAAATAAATTGATTTTATAATAGAACTTTTCAACATTTATGATTGCTTGATAAATATTTTCTTTATATATTTTCTATTTATCATTTAAAGGTTTGCTTGGGCAACTTCCAAATAAAGGGTCTTTTTAAAAGGGTGATTCAATATAAAATAGGAAATGTGAGTCTTTGAAAAGTTGGTATGTGGTTCTCTCTCTCTCTCTCTCTCTCTCTCTCTCTCTCTCTCTCTCTCTCTCTCTCTCTCTCTCTCTCTCTCTCTCTCTCTCTCTCTCTCTCTCTCTCTCTCTCTCATAAAAGGTTCTCTATGCCTAGATTCTTTCAACACCATGTCAGTGTTCTTAGTGCTTTGTACTGGGGTTTGAAAGCACATTTCATATGGCAAGAGGGTTCATGGAAGGTTGATATAAGAAACATAATCTAAACTTCTAAAGCTTTAGCAACTTAGACTAATACACTATTGAATGTAAGAAAATACAATATATAGGGACGTGGCACTCACTAATGTATATAGAGTGAAGACTAGCATTAGCTAGATCAAGCCTGAGTTACATCTTTAATGAAACCTTATTACCACTTCTAAAAGTTTCTCAAAGATAAATGCATTTAATGATGATTTTTATTTACATTGAGCCTATCATGGCATGCATATTATCCTCACAAATTGAGTCAATAACATCACATAAATTTGACAAACCATAAATTGTATTGAGAATTATTTAATCTTCTTCTTCTTGCTCCTCTCTCTCTCTCTCTCTCTCTCTCTCTCTCTCTCTCTCTCTCTCTCTCTCTCTCTCAATTAATAATTAATAATATATGTACATAATTACATATGCATAATACATTAATTAAAATACAATAATATATCTTTTATTAATGATAATTAATATTTTTATAATTAATAATTAATATATTAAAATTATTAGTTATATATATTATAATAATCATTAATATAAATAATAAATAAAATCTAAATATACAAAATAATAATTAATTAAAATAATAAGACCCAAAAATCCTCTCAATGAAGTAATGTTTACATGGGTAGGCTAGTCTATAACACGTTGCACTTTCTTGGGGTTAGCCTTAATGCCTGCCTCACTAACAATATGGCCCAAGTACTCTACCTCAATCTCTACATAAAAGAGCATTTTGAATCCTTGGAAAAAAGTAGATGGTGTCTCAATATATCAAACACATGTCTCATGTGTGAGAGATGAGCTTCCAATGAATAGTTGTAGATAAGGATATCATCAAAGAAAACCAACACAAATATAAATAAAAATGGATGAAGTATCTTGTTCATTAAGCTCTAAAAAGTTGCAGGTGCATTGGTCAATCCAAACAGCATCACTAAGAAATGATAAAGCCCCCTAATCAGTCCTAAATGTTGTTTTGACCTCATCCCCTTCATGCATATGGATCTGATATGACTAAGTGCAAACATAAGGTGCAATTTAGAGCACTTAGGCTTCTCATGTCTTGTGAATACTCTTCATAATCGACTTTAGGGTTGTGTCAGCTTGTAAGTCTATGACATCCTTGATTTTTTGGTGTACATCCTCATTTGCATCCTCATTTGCCTTTGCTTTTCCCCTTCATGCATATGGATCTGATATGACTAAGTGCAAACATAAGGTGCAATTTAGAGCACTTAGGCTTCCCATGTCTTGTGAATACTCTTCATAATTGACTTTAGGGTTGTGTCCAGCTTGTAAGATTTTTTGGTGTTGTACATCCTCATTTGCCTTTGCCTTTCCCTTATTCCCTGCCATTGTAAAGTGCAGTCCAACCCAAATTAGTGCTTACATCAACACACCTCTATAACTATAAGCATAAGCCATCTAAATGCCAAAAAATAACGAGCATCGGCATCTCATATGCAACCCAAGCATCAGCATTCCACTGCCAATGACTGCATGTACATTCTCATGAGTACATCTTATACATCTTCAATCAACAGTGCATGAAGGAGATGAGGTCAAAACAACATTCAGGACTAATCGGGGGAATTATCATTTCTTAGTCATGCTATTTGGATTGACCAATGCGCATGCAACTTTTTAGAGCTTAATGAACAAGATACTTCATCCATTTTTATTTAGATTTGTGTTGGTTTTCTTTGATGATATCCTTATCTAAAGCCATTCATTGGAAGCTCATCTCTCACACATGAGACATGTGTTTGATATACTAAGACATCATATACTTTTTTCCAAGAAGTCAAAATGCTCTTTTATGTAGAGACTGAGGTAGAGTACTTGGGCCATATTGTTAGTGAGGCAAGCATTAAGGCTAACCAAAGAAAGTGCAATGTGTTAGAGACTAGCCTACCCCTACAAACACTACTTCATTGAGAGGATTTCTTATTATTTATTAATATCTAATTCATTACATAAAATTATTAATAATTATATTAATTATATTATATTTATTATTTATATTAATTATACATGAAAGATAAGTATAAATAATAATTATTGATTAAAATAATAATATATTAATTAATATTATAAATTATAGCTAGTAATGTATATACATAATACATAATATATATAGAATAACTTATTTATTAATTATTATATACCCATAAATTATATATATTTTTATTAATAATTAAGTAAAATATTAATATTTATTAATACATATATAAGTAATTATGTAAATTTATTAATACTTATAATTAATATACATATTATTAAAGTAATATACAATCATATCATATACATTATTATTATTATTTATATTGAATATGTTTGTACATATAAATATAATTACATAGATACATATATATATATATCACACACACACACACAAAATTATACTATATATATTATAGTTATGATTAGTTTAGATAATAAGTTAATGATAATTATACATAATAATTAAGTGTTAATATATAATATAAATATTAATTATACTTATACAAATTGATTATAGGCTAAGTATAATTTATATAATTATAATTAATAGTTAATTATTAATAGGTAACCAATGTGTGCATGTGGTAGGTGTAGGTGTATGGGTGGAGAGGGAGAAGGAAGTGTGTGTGTGTGTGTGTGAATTATATGCACACATGTACACACATTTTTTTCTTTTTACATAGTCTTGTTTTTCTTATGCTTTCTATGTGTGTATGTGTGTGGATGCATACACACATCCACACATACATATATATGAGTATACGTGTGTGTGTGTGTGTGCATGCTTTTTTTTTCTTTGTTTAATACATGTGTCTATTTGTGTGGTGCTTTAAATGTGTATCCTCTCCCTCCCTCATCATTTTTATTCTCTCCTTTATTTTTCTTCTTATTGTATCTCATCTTTCTTCACCTCGTATATGTGTATGTGTACACACGCATATATATGTGTATGCACATATATATATATATATATATATATATATATATATATATATATATATATATATATATATATATATATATATATATATATATATTCAATTTATTTTATATTTGTGTGTGAACATGTGTGCCTACATATATGAGTGTGTGCATATTTGTAAGTGTGTATTTGATAAGTGTTTATCCATTCTCTCTCCTCTCCTCTCTCTGTCTATTTTTTCTCTCACGCATATATATTTACAAGTGTATGAGCATATCTACATATATGCATATATTTGTGTATATGTTTGCACATGTGCATGTACACATACATTTGTATATGTGTATATATTATTCATGTCTTTTTATAGCCTATGTGTATTTGTGTGCGGTTTTAGAGCATGTATACATTGTACGCACATGTTCAACCATTAAAATAATTATCCATCCCATAATTTTTAATTTAAAAAATATTTCTTTATAATGTATTTGCATTTGTATATATTTTTGGATTATGTACACACTACATGCACATGTTCAACCATTAAAGTATCATAGCATTTCATATGTCTAAGTAAAAGAGAAATAAGTCGAGAGAGAGAGAGAGAGAGAGAGAGAGAGAGAGAGAGAGAGAGAGAGAGAGAGAGAGAGAGAGAGAGAGAGAGAGAGAGAGAGTCATGTACAATTTTTCAATGACTCACTTTTTCCCTGTACATGATCATATCCTATATTCAATTGAGAGAGAGAGAGAGAGAGAGAGAGAGAGAGAGAGAGAGAGAGAGAGAGAGAGAGAGTCATGTACAATTTTTCAATGACTCACTTTTTCCCTGTACATGATCATATCCTATATTCAATTGAGAGAGAGAGAGAGAGAGAGAGAGAGAGAGAGAGAGAGAGAGAGAGAGAGAGAGAGAGAGAGAGAGAGAGAGAGAGAGAGAGAGAGAGAGAGAGAGAGAGAGAGAGTCATGTACAATTTTTCAATGACTCACTTTTTCCCTGTACATGATCATAGAGAGAGAGAGAGAGAGAGAGAGAGAGAGAGAGAGAGAGAGATGTGTACATGTGTTCAATTGGGTGCCACATAGGCTTAGGTGCCTTTTGGTTGGTTTAGGATCCCAAAGGCAAAGCTCTAAATAATATAAAAAATACATATATAAGAAATGTTGGTATATAAGAAATAGTATAAAAAATAGACATATATAGCAAGAGAAAGGTTGGTATATAAGAAATAAAGAGGACTTTTCTTTTGAAGGATGATATGATAATAAAAAGAGGAAATGCGAGCCTTTGAAAAGTCATCTCCCTCCCTCCCTCCCCCCTCTCTCTCTCTCTCTCTCTCTCTCTCTCTCTCAAACTTGACAATCATGAATGGGTAGTGAGTAAAATATCATGATCTTAATGCCAATCATGACTACAATAATGTGGCTTTGAAGTGGTAAAATTTGTAAGTGATTAATCATTTTGAAGTGGTAAAATTTGTTAAATATCCCTAATAATTTTTTAGGTGTGTGCACACTATATGATTATTATCAACCCTATACATAATTTTTTGGTCTTTCTAGATATTCACACTTGCATGATATAAATATCATATTGTAAATTAGTAATTGAGCTAAAGACTTAAGCTCTTGTTAAGCCACATGGCGAAGGAACTATTGTACTATTTGTACATCTAGAGCTCCACAAGAGAATCAAGATATTGAACAATAGTGGCTAGTATAGCAATGTAACTTGGAAAAGTAAGGCTCAACATCCTTCAAACATGAAGCCATCGTGCACCTTCAAACCTTCACAATGTGCTAATAGTAGATTCTTGGCTAGTGGCAGTTACTTGATGAATGCACAGCAGGGTACATAAGTGATGCACACACCACCATAATGGAGTTGGCATGATGGCTCATCCAAGCCAATACACATATGACCTAGAGATAGCATGCAACTCATCTAGGCCAACATGCATAGGGTACCAATTGTCAAGACTCTAACCTTTTTGGCTACTAAGGGCCTAAGGATGATCACCTATTAGTTGGCCTTCATTTGCAGGAACAAAACCCGAGTGACTACAACATCACAATAGGAGTAATGAACACCTTTAGGGCCACCTCTACACTATCCTGTATGCCCATCGCTTGATCCTCATTATGACCATGTGTACACCATCATATGCAAATATTCAAGATATTTATTTATATGAGAGAGAGAGAGAGAGAGAGAGAGAGAGAGAGAGAGAGAGAGAGAGAGAGAGAGAGAGAGAGAGAGAGAGAGAGAGAGAGAGAGAGAGAGAGAGAGAGAGAGAGAGAGAGAGAGAGAGAGTGTGTGTGTGTGTGTGTGTGTGTAGTTGTGTCACAAAATTTCATTTGAATTTTATATGAGATCTATTATTGCTCCTCTTGCATGTATGGTTACAATGTTGATGTCATGATGAAATCTAAAAAACCACATTCACTCCACAAGTCACCCTTCAAGAAAGACCTCTTTCTTTGTTGCATGCAAACTTTTTCTAAGTCCTCCCCTTATGCCATATAGAATGGGGGGACTTTCTTATTAGTTTGGAAAACTAAAGCTCTAAATAATATATAAAAATGATGAGAGCAAATAATATTTTAATGGTTGAACATGTGCATACTCTAAAAACATCCACAATTGCACATATACTATAAAAAGAGAGAGGAATTGTCTTGATGAAATGATGCTTTAATAGTTAAACACGTGCATATAAGGTATGCATATTCTAAAGATATCCACTAATGTATGTACTATAAAACCACACATATAATATATACTAGGTGCTTTGCACTTAGATTCTTCATATTGGTGTTCTCTCGATGTTGTGCACCAGGATTCAAAATCATGTTTCATATGGTGAGAGGGTTCATAGGAGATTGATATAAGAATCCTAATCCAAACTTTGAAATCTTTGGCAACACACACATTCATCTACATATGTGAGTATGTATGTATGAATGAATAATATACACATACATTTTTTTCTTTTATCCCTCTTCATCCATATTCATGCATATTGTGTGTGTGTGTGTGTGTGTGTGCACATATATGTATATACATATATGATGGGAGAGTGAGAGATTATCTATAGACCAAATATAGAAAGGCTGTGTTTTGTTTAAAAAATATTGATAAATAAGTATATATCTATATGTATATGTATGTATGTGTATGTTTAATACGTGTACCTATTTGTGTAGTCTCACAAATGTGTGTCCTCTCTCACTCTCAACATTTTCATTTTCTCTCCTTCCTTTTTCCTCCTCCCCTCTCCTATTTCTTCATCTTTAGTGTATGCATGTTGTATATGCATGTGTGTATATGTGTATATATGTGTGTATATATTGCATGTATATGTACATGTATATATTTGTGTATGGATGTGTATGTCTACTTATGTGGATGTGTGCATGTTTGTAAGTATAAATTCATTCTCTCCTTTGTTATTTCTCTCTCTATTTTTTCTCACTCATATAAATATGTTTAGATGTGTGAGTATGAATGTGTTTAATACATGTATGTCTATTTATGTGGTCTTATAGGTATGCATGTGTTTTATACATGTGTGTCCATTTGTGTGGTCTCATAAGTACTTATACTCTCTTCCCTTTATTTTTCTCTCCTCTCTTTTTTTTCTCTATCTTTTCTATTCTTTCTTTTTCTCTATCCTATCTCTTCTTCTTCTTCTTCTTCTTCTTCTTCTTCTTCTTCTTCTTCTTCTTCTTTTCTCTCTCTCACTCTCATATATGTATATATATACGTGTGTATCTATAGCATACACATACACATTTTTTTTCTTTTTACATCTTTTTGTTTTTTATGTTGTGTGTGTGTGTGTCCATGTGCATATATATGTGTGTGTGTATTTGTATGCTCTTGTAGATATATATAAATGCATTTAATATGTCTGTGTCTACTTGTGTAGTCTGATAAATGTGTGCTCTTTCTCTCCCTCTCATCATTTTTATTTTCCCTCCTTTCTTTTTCTTCCTCTACTTTCTCTCTCTTTCATTTTTTCTCTCACTCATATATGTTTGCGTGTGTGAGTATGTATGCATATATACATATATGTGCATATATGTTTGCACATGCGCATGTGCATATGTGTATGTATAGTTCATGTGTTTTTATAGTCTATATGCATTTATGTGTGGTTTCAAAGCTGTATACTTTGCATGAACACATTCATCCATTAAAATTATTCGGTACTCTATGCCTAGATTCTCTTGGCTCCTGATGCTTTACATGAGTGTTTAGAAGCATATTACATATAGCCATACATCTCTCTCTTTTATAATTAATAATTACTCATATATATATATATATATATATATATATATATATATATATATATATATGATCAAAATATATCTATATATCTTTTACTTATAGTGAATTGATTTATGAATAATTAATTATTAATATCTTATTAATTATATTTGTATGTCACTCTTCTTTTTCTCTCTCTTCTCTCTCTCTCTCTCATATGTAAATGTATATGTGTGTTTGTTTGAATGATACACTTACATGTATTTTTTTCTTTTCACATCTTGTTTTTCGTATACTTTGTGTGTGAGTATGTATGTATATATGTGTATATATGTATATGTCTTTTTTAATACATGTATATCTATTTGTCATCTTGTAAATATGGATATGTATATGTGTCTATTTGTATGGTCTCACAAATATGTGTCCTCTCTTTCTCTCTCATTAATTTTATTTTCTCTTATTTCTTTTTCTTCCTCCTTTCTCTCAAAAATTTTCATCTCAAATGTGTGTATGTATATACATGTGTATATATATGCACGCACACACACACACACACACACACACACACAAAGTATATATACATATACATACTTATGTGGACGTGTGTGTTTGTATATGTATATGTGTATGTATATAGAAGTGGGTGTTTTATAAGTGTATATCCATTCTCTTTCATCTACTTCTCTTCCTCTATCTCTCTCCATTTTTCTCTCACTCATATATATTTATGTGTGTATAGCATGTATGCAGATATGTATGTGTGTGTGTGTGTGTGTGTTTTCTTTCTCTTTTTATTTTTTCTATGCTATGTGTATATGTGTGTGTACATACATATGTGTATCACGTGTGTATATGTATACATATACACACGTGTGTTTAATATATATGTATCTATTTGTGTCATCTCATAAACATGTATTTTCTCTCTCCCATTCATCATTTTTATTTTCTCTTCTTTCTTTTTCTCCCTCCGATCTCTCATCGTTGTTCACCTCATGCATATGTATATGTATGTATGTGTATACATATGTGTGTGAATATATGTATAAATTGTGTGTGCGTGTGTGTGCGTGCGTGTGTGTGCGCACGTGCATACTTATGTGCATATATTGTTCATGTTTTTGTAGTCTATGTACATTTGTGTGTATTTTTAGAGCATATATACATTGCATAAACAGATTCAACCATTAACAGTATTATTTTATCCCATGTATTTTATTTATTAAAAATTTAACTCTTTATTATTGTGTATGTGTATTTGTGGATGTTTTTAGAGTATGTACACATTACATATACATGTTCAACTATTAAAATATCATATTATTTTATATGTTTAATTAAAAAAATTCATGTGTGTGTGTGTGTGTGTGTGTGTGTGTGTGTGTGTGTGAGCTCGATACAATTTTCCAAAGATTCACCTTTCCCCTTTCCATGATCACATCATATCCTATATTTTGAACAAATTTAAAAGAGAGAGAGATGGTATGTAAGTATGTTCAATTAAAAGAGAGAGTATATATATATATATGTAAGTCTGTTCAATTGATATATGTATGTATGATACAAAATAAATATAGTCCCTATTCACCCTTCAAGAAAAAACCCTCTTTATTTTTTGAATATCAAACTTCTCCTCCTTGTGCCACACATACTTGAAAGCCTTTTGGTTGGTTTGGGATTCTCAACACAAACCTCTAAATAATATAAATAATAGATTATATCATCTCATATGTTTATTTTTTAAAAATTTAACTCTTTTTTAATATTATATGTATATTTGTGAATATTTTTAGAGTATATATACATTGCATATATATGTTTAACTATTAAACTATAATATTATTTCATACGTGAGAGAGAAAGAGCAAGACACACATAATTTTTCAAAGATTGACCTTTTCCCTTTCCATGATCATATCCTATATTCAATTTAAAAAGTGAAAGAGAGAAAGTGTGTGTAGGTATGTGTGTTTAATTGAGAGAAAGAGAATGTGTGTGTAGGTATGTGTGTTCAATTGAGAGAAAGAGATTATAGAAAATAAATATAACTCCTACTCACCCTTCAAGAAAAAGCCCTCACTTGTGCCCTATAGGTTTAGAGCCTTCTCATTGGTTTGAAATCCCTAAGGTAAACCTCTAAATATTATATAGAATAGATACACATATACACATGTATGCATACATGCATATTTGCAAATACATACACTCATGCCTACACATATATGCACATGCATGTACATATGTAATCATATGAGCAAGAGATAAAATGGAGAGAGAGGGGGGAGGAAGGAAGATTGGAAGAATTGATGAGCATTAGGAAAAATTTGGACTAAAAAATGGACCTTTTAGGGGGTTTGACTCACTCATTCTCCTAAAAATTGGGGCTATGATGAAATTTTTGCAAATAAACTCTAAATTTTTCAAACCTTAGTTATTTAGAATATACTCTTTGAGATATTTGCATTGATCTAATGTATACTATGAGATTCTTTATATTTCAAAAGATTTCAAATTCATGTGACCCCTTGATGTGACATCCACCCTTCCATGGATACCTCAAAGAGAAGAGAGGAAATAGAGATGAGGAGAGAGAATGGATACAACCTTATAAAATATGCATATACATACATGTATACAAAAATATATATCCACATACAAATGCATAGATGCACACATACATGCATGTATGTACATGTGCATACTCATGCACACAGTTGTATACACAGCATGCATACATATGAGGTGAAAAAAGATGAGAGATAGGGGACTCAAAAAAAAAGGGAAGATGAGAGAAAAACGATGAGAAAGAGAGAAAGGGGAGACACATGCTTATTATGAGACCACACAAATGGAAACAGACATATTAAACACACACATAAATATATACATATGCACAAACATATGTATATACTTTTTCCTTTTTCTCTCTTGTAGTTTCTTTGTTCTATGTGTATACGTGTGTGTGTCCACATACATACATACATACATACATACATACATACATACATACATACATACATACATATATTTATATATACATATGTGTGTGTACACACACACACACACACACAAAAGAAAAAGAGGAGGGACAAGGGAGTGAAAAACAAAGGAGAGATGAGAGAGAAAAATGATGAGTGTATGAGACCAAATAGATGGACACATGCATATAGATCACATGCATACATACATATACATTTGGTTTCTTTGTGACTCAACCACCTATGAACCTTCAATAGGATGTGAAGTCCCCTAGCTATTATTGACCTCGAGTAAGTTACTCATGAATATATGTGTGCATCACGTGGATTCAAAATAAGGTATTTTTAAAATTCTATTTTTATATATTTTTTACATACAAAAGGGTGTAATATAAAGGGGTTATTTACAAATTGAATAGCCAAGGGTTATGTTTTATTCAGGAAAATTTCACAAATAAGGATATTTATAAATAGGCCTTGAACGCACATAATGTAGAGGATATACATGTAGTAACTCCCCCGAGTTATTGACTCCAGTTCTTTGAACCTTGGTGTGAAGGACCAAAAGAATATTGCTCCAAAGTGCCATGAGAATCTACATGTGGAGTGCCTAATACTTATTAATGAAAGGTTTTCGCAACGGTAAAGTGAGGGCTTCAGGGCCATCTACACACCCCACAAAATGCATCCACACACCTCGCAAAGCACAATCCAATCCTACTCAGTGCATCAATGAGAAGAGATATATGACCCTACAAAATTTCTAAGTGCGAAAGCAGTTGCAGCATGGAGTAAATGTGTGTGCTTAAGAGAAAGCAAGAGGAGGTGGATGTCCCCAATGAGGAGTCTTCAAAAGCAACAAAGTCTATCATCAGCAAAGAAGTACCAAGCTGTAAATTTAATGATTTAGAAGTGTCAAGCTATACAATTAATGATTCACAAGAAGATTGCAAGTTACAACATGAGGCAAATCTAGTTGGTCTTTGGAATCTTGGTTGAGCATATCAATAGAAGCATGAAAGGAAAGATGGAGGAGGTGGCCAAGAAAATTGCATTGGACATTGATAAGGTGTGCACTAATGTTTTATGTTTCAACACAAAGGCATACTCAATCTTCTTTACATGCAAACACCTAAGTCTATGGACACTATAGCTTGGTTCAGTACTATTCTCAGAGGGGTGGGTAGCACAGATCATATATATTATGGTGGTCGAGGGCTATTCAAAGTTATCTTCGATAAAAATGAAAGTCTAGAAACACCTGCCACCACTATATGTGTCCAAGTCTCGGGTATCATTTTGTGTAAGAGTGTCCAAGTCTTAAGGAAGAATAAGGAGCAACATGGGAAAGAGATCTCGCTTGATGTGGAAAATGATATTCAAGCAACCCAAATAAATCCAAGAAGGCTCACAATAACAAGAAAACTAATGGAGAAGTTTGGCAAACAAGGCAAAAAGAGAAGTTGTCACCTATCAAAGCGGGCCCCTATGTGTAGAGTAATGTGCATTAAAGAAATGCATTGATCATGGACTTTTGGGGAAAGGAAATGATTCCCAAAAGTAGTAGAGGAAGAGCCAACTAGTTTTTCAACATCAATAAGATCCCATTGTAGCACCTTAATCAAGATTATCTTGGAATCGATACAAAAATCCAAATGGCCAGGGCAAGAGGACTTACTACAAATGATGCAATGAAAGTGAGATGGTTCATTTGCAAATGAGCCTAGAAGCACTCAATAAAATGGGAAGCTTGAAACATGAAACCAAATATAGTGGCCAAGCTAAGGCAACTACATATAATAGGATGTGTAGGATGGGAATAACATACACTCTTGAATGATTTTAATGCAGTTCAAAGACAATATCAAATTTGTTACTTCTCAATATTAAAGGCATAAGTGGAGATGCCAAAAGAGGAGTCTTTTGGAGATGGAAATTTTAAGTTAACTTTGATTGTATTCATTTAAGGAACATAAGCTACATTCCTTGAGTGAAGCAACCTTTCAACATGGTGAATATGTCTATTTATTTTGTTGTCACACGAGGTGGAGAGTCTAGCTACACTATGCTAGTCAAGCTAAGCAGGAATCCAAGGAAACTATTATCTTCAATTGATGGAAGAATTCTTGTGATGCAAATTGACTCAAATGGGGAGCCACTTCATCTACTTAATGTTTATGGTAGTAATGATCATAGGGACAAGGCATCAATGTGGGATACTTTAAGTGAATTGGACATGGGGAGAACCCTCATTTGGGGGGAGGGGGGATTTTAGTGTGATAATCAATGCATCAAATGCCCTAAAATGCCTCTACAAATGAAAATGTACTTCAAGGGATGAACTGGAATCGTGGCTTTAGATGTCCCAAAATCATGATCTAATAGGTTTATCCGATTACCTACAATAAGAAGTCCATAGCTTACTTTTATCTCATCGAGTCATTTTCAGTGTTGGGCCCGACTGGAGCATTGTTATAGTACAAAGGTCAGAGCTTGGCTTCTTCCTATCATACGGAAATGTGTAGATGTTGAATGCATTATCTATGACCATCTTCTAGTCCTTAATAATATTCTCTCCTATGCACTTGTTCACTTTATAGGTGATCATAAATGGCTAATTACAAATAGTAGACATTTTAAATAGACCACCTTTCAATACATGGTGGAAGGGGCGATCAATGTAATGCTTGATGACATGGAAAAAGGAAGATATGACCCGTAGGAGAACTTAGATTAAAGTGGTTCAACATTGTAATAGGCTACAAGGAGTACTACTATGCAAAAAGGAGGAGCAAGAACTACAATGGGCTGAGTGTGTGTTGAGGCATCTTTCAAAGCTAACAAAGAGCAAGAAACTAGTCGAAGATGATTTGGTGTTGTTATAAAAGGCACAATAAATCAAAAGCAAGATGCTATCTAGAGAAGTGGAGAAAATGGAGTTGATATACAAAAAGGGGGCATTTTTTGAATTGCATTACATTTCCCATCGGTTATTAAAATTCTAAAGAATAAAATATTGAAGGTTAGTCTTGTAGCTTTGTAAAATGAATATGGTACCTGTGTGACAAACCCTCAATCAATTGCAAAAATTCACAGGGATCACTTTGCCATACTATATCAACAACATGGTTGTTTTTTGCCTTCTACAATAAATGTGCTACTACAATCTATATGCAAGGTAATCACATCGAATGACAATGGGAAATTGTTGAAAGATTTCATTGTTGAGGAGCTAGAAATAGCATTTAAAATTTTGGGGTGAAGGAAGTTGCCAAGCTTGATGGGCTTACTATGGAAGCTATACTACATTTCTTGTCATACCATAGGAAGGTAAATGAGACCCATCAATAAATATTGGGATGAAGGTACTTTCTCACAATCGTAGACTAGATCTATTATTGCATGGTCCTCAAACAATATCAATGTTCCTCATTGAATCATTGGAAACCCATAGCTTTACTTAGAGTAGCTTATAAGATTTTCACAATAGCTTCATCCCAAAGGTTAACACCGATACTTGAGAAATGTATCAAGCCATGCTAGTTTGTGTTCGTTAAGGGGAGGAATTTGACTAATAATTTGCTCAATCTATTGCTAGAAGGAGAGTGGGCTAAAGCTACTAACCAAAGTGTAGTATTTCTTCAAAATTTATATTGAAAAGACATTTGACTCATTTAATAACAATGCTTCCCATGGGCTATGATGAAAGATTAGCCAAAATTCCTACCATGTTAGCCAACAATGCACAAGTTTATGGGAACACGAATGGACAACTTCTCAAGATTTTTTAGGATCTCAAAGGAGTGAGACAAGGCTATCCCCTAAGACATCTACTCTTTGCCATAGCCACCAATCCCCTCTTTCATCTCATGGAGAACTTAGTAGAAAAGGGGGAACTGCAAGGAATTAGATTGTCAAGGAGAGAATCGAGAGGTGAGAGAAAGGAGCAAAGAAGAGAGAAAAGAGTGATGAGAAGAGAGAAAGACTAGAAAGCTAGGAAAGAAGAGAGAGAAGTCATAGAAGCTATGAACAAGGTGAGGTAAGAGACAATAGATATATTCACATTAAAAAGATCTGAAAATTTACATGTCTCACCCCTTTTATACCTATTTCAGTGTGACAAGGTATTATTAATAATTTCACACTAGAATATATATTCTTCGTAGCTTCTTACAATCCATCCCTTCCCAAAGGTTTTTTTTCCACAAAAACAAACTTATAATAGTTGGAAAGGATGGATGAAACAGAGTACTACTCTATTTTCAGCTATACAAAGTATGGAAATGAATGAGAGATTGAAGATATATTGATTGAAATGAAGACATGAAGGTAAGTCTCAACTGTGCACATGATCCCGATGTCTTCAAAAGAGTTTGGAGCCTTTAAGTCTTTAAGAAATAAACTTAAAAAATGTGAGGACCACTTGATGTAAAAAATAAACTCTACTGAAAAAAATCTACCATAACTTTTGATAGAAGTATCCGAATGAAGTATGCCACATGTCAAAATGTAGCTTTTGAAGAGTACTTTGATGTATATAGGTGGCATAATTTTGAAAATTTGGTAGAATAAAAATTATTCTAAAACAAATTGATATCAAGACCCTATCTGCTCCATTATTCACTCCACTATAGTTATGCTCTAGTCACCAATGAATCCCGTAGATAAGGAAACTCATCTAACATATGTTGTGGCCTCCAAGAAGCTTCTTTAGGTGGCAAACCTCTCCATCTAATAAAATATTCAATGATAGAATGAAAGCAAATTTTCTTCTCACATTGACCTATAATCGCCTCAAGGATGTATTGAATAAGACCTTCTTCATCTATAGGTGGTAGCTCATCAATTGTATCCACAAAAGTACCATATAAGGGCTTGAGTTGACTAACATGGAATACATTATGAATCTTAGTAGAAGAGGATAGTTCCAATATATATCCAAGTCTCGAATCATGTGCTTTAGGATCCTGTAGGGTCTATAAAACCTGTGAGTAAGCTTGTTACTAGATCCATCCTTCAAGGTAGAGTAATGAGACTTGGGTACTTTTGATAAAACTAATTCTCCTTCTTGAAACTCTAAAGGTCGCCTCTTCTCATTTGCATGCATCTTCTTCACCATTTGGTACTTGAACTCTTATGCACTATTGTAAATTAGTGGGAAGACGACTCAATTTGTCTACAACTGACTTATTCACAAAACTATGTATACTATCATACTTGAACTCTTATGGAGTGTTGTAAATCAATGGGAAGACAATTCAGTCTGTATACAACTAACTTATTCCCAAAATTATGTATACTATCATTGTCTGTCAAGATAAACACATCCTTTCCATGAATATTACCTTTCAAACGAAGTGTATTAGGGCTCTTAGAATCTCTTCAAGCATCCATGGAGATAAAAGAATTAGTGGTAGCATGTGGCTCATCAAGAATTCCTCCCAAATCAAAAGGAATACTACCACCCAGATCAAAAGGAAAGGTGTTAGTAGGATCATAAACATGTTCTTGCCCAACTTCCTCTTCAACATCCTCATTTTAAGTGGTAGTCACAAATGCATTTGTCTCATCATTATCATCCTCTAAATCTTGAAAGACTAACATACTATGGACCTTGGTTTTTGCATTCTTGAATATACACTTTGTTGCATGATCAACTGTATACTTCTCTCCACATTTGAAACATAACCCTTTTTCAAGCCTTTTTCTTTCGTTTCTTTCTAGAGTTCCATAGTAATAGATTTTGGATTGACATTCGCTGAAGTAGATCTAAACTTGTTGTCCCCTTGTTTAAAATCCACTCTTGAACTATTTGATGTCCTAAATTTCCTTGAGTTCTTGAAGCATTGAATGATAGATAAGTTGGCACTCTAAAGCTTCCACTTGGTGTATAATTATTGCCATAAATGTTATCAACTTGTCCTTATTTTAAAATAGTCCTTGGCTGTCCATAACTAGGTTGAAAGGAGGACTCTCTTCTATACTTTCTTCCATAATGTTCCACAAGCTCAATTGCCTTGAAAAGAGTGGTGGGGTTTTGTGGCATAACATTAGCTAATAGAGAAGGTTCTAAACCATACATATACTTGTGGAGTTTAGCTTCATCACGTACTCTCTGTATACATGGTGAGATTGAGGAATTCGTTTGTATAATCCCATACACTTAGGCTTTTTTACTCTAATACATACCATCTGTGTGCCAATTTCTATTTTTCAAGAGGAGAGACAAAGACTTCACTCATAAGTGTCTTGAATGCATCCCAACTCTCTGCTAATATGTTATCTTTCTTGATATATCTCCACCAAGTATGCACAAATCCTTTCAAATATAATGAGACAAATTGAATCTTCATATCATCGATTTTAGGGAATATATCAAAATAGGACTTTACTTTTGGAATCCATTCCTCTAGGTTGGATAGTGAAGATAACTTCCTGTGGTACTTTGCCAAAATGATTTTATCTTTCAATTCCCTTTAACATAAAGGTTATTGTCCCAAAATAGGTTGATCATGATATATAGGCATTGATCCTCCAAAATGAGACAACACTTTTTCAAAAGGTGGTTGAGAGTTAGTGTGGAACCTTCCCAATGGTACATGACCTCTTAAAACTTGAGGATTCAGCCCATAAACTTGGGGATTAGCATCGTTTATATTACCCAAATAATCATCATGCCTTTGTGAAATCTGTTCTACTTCATATTGACTATTGGGAATGTCCCTTCATCCAATAAGTCCTTGACTTTGACCATTTTGATGTAACGTGACCACCTATTGGCTGTCCAAGAACGTTTTAGCAGTCCATTGAGAAATGAATCTAAGCGTCACTGCTAGGACTCCCATGGAATGTCACGGTGTTTGTCGCCTGGGGTTTCCCAAGTCCGCCTCGCAACGGAACATTCACGGTCGAACCCACTTGGATTGACCTAAATCTTGAATCCCTAGTGGTCAAGGTCTCTTGACACCATTCTAGCATCAAGTCCTGGACGTCCTACTTTATGCGCAGAGATACCCAATCTGAAGCAAATCCATATCGCACTTGGTTCAAAGAGAATGGAAAATGAGAGGGATGCACCGCTCAACCTCTCTGACCGTAGGGCATAGTCCCATTCTAGTCTCCTAAAATAGCATGAATCAAGCTTCGCCCTAAGAATACCTAAAGATCGTCGCACGACGGTAAGACCTTGTAAGAAGCCTCCCAGTTCTCTGGGACCACCCTGCGGTAGGACAAACCCATCAGGGGTTCCACCCACCCGCTTCCCTTGATAGCTTTAGTTTTCTAATTAGGTCCCACCACAATTACGTGTGACATTTAAAACCAACTTCCTTAATTAATCCTTTAGGTAATAGGGTTTGTTCGCATAATTTACGGCACATACACGAATATAGAGCAAGCAGCCTTTTGACAAACAAGTTCCTTAACTTATCTCAAGTTAATCTTTGTCTCCTACTCATGCAAGAGAAATTATGTATCCCTTATGTCCAACAGAAGTACCTGCTCCAAATCACATGGCACCATAATTTCCATCTAGTATCTATAATAGGATCTTCCAATGCCTCAAGCGTTGGGCTCACGGCAGTCTACAACTCCATTCCGGACTTGGAAAGAGGTGTCCAGAGCTCCATTGACCCCAAGCGACCTAGGAGTGAGACACAAAATTTCGTGGTTGGCATTTTCACCACTTGACCTTCAGCCCGTGAATTGAGCAGTGCCCTCTCGGGATAATCCGTAGTGCGATCTTGGAGATGATCCACCTGTGCACATATCCTTCCTTAATAAATCCAATTAAGAATTAAGCACAATCAAGGCAATCAGCCTAATGTCATCTTGCAAGAAAACATTCCTTTATTCCCCATGGCAACTTGTCATTACTGACCCCTACCATGTATTTATCATCAAGCACAAGCACTTGGAATAATCATCCACATCACATTCCAACAATCAATTTAAAGAAAAAGTATTTAGGACATTGTTTGATCAATCAATGGAAACAATGGTATCCTTTTCCAAACATTGCAAGAATAGTCACGATAACCTTTCCATCACGTATTTGCTCTCCCCCTTGGGATCTAAGCGATTCCATGTAAAATTTACTTAACATACCCTTTTTTCAGCTAAAGCATATGTTATAGTTTCAAGCACTGTACAAGACATAAGTTCTATTAACCACCTAGATTGATTGACAACCCAGTCTTCTTCCCAACAAGTACAAAAGCATCGGTCATTCCTTCAACTTAGGGTTACCTAATCCTTGAGCTCTTTGCTTGCCCTAGAGTTGTTGTTGCATCTAGCTCAACCCTGAATAGGATTGATAATCATAATCACTATTGGGTGGATCTCAAGACGTCATAGTTTTAATCCTAATGATTGTATTCAGATACAAGGGTTTGTGCAAACCTCAATGCATCATATGAGTAAATCTATGCATGGTCGTCTCTGGATACGGAAAGAATTTCCTAAAATCCCCTAGGAGTTCATTAACTATTGAAAAATATTTAAGGTTACTTGTTAAGAAGAGCTCATGTGCATGCCAAAGCAACGTACCCTATGTCTCAATGAATAGAGGAGATGGCAATTAATGCCTCGATATTCGAATATGCATTATCCATACTCGATGTTGTATTCATATTTGCAGAAATGCCTTGGCTGGTGGCTCCATTGTCGAATGCGGGATCACCATTGACACGATTATCCCTCCTTTTGGGAGCCATACTTTCAGCTTATGAATCTTTCTCTCCCTCTTTGTCTCTCGTTGGAGAGATAGTGTGTTGGGGTGACTCTTCTCGATTGCAATGGGGGTTAAACTTACGGGGAGATGGGGCGTTAAACTCATGGGGAGATGGAGAGAAGAGCAACACGTGTGGTCACCCTCTAAGGAGGGGAAGAAGAATGGGTTCCTTCATAGAGTCTCTCACGCACACACACACTCTCTCCCCCTCTCCCTCCCTCTTCTTCTTCTTCTTCTCTTCTTCTTCCCATCCTCTTCTTCTTCTCCTCTCTCTCTCTCGCCCTCTTCTTCTTCTTCTTCTCCTCCTCCTCTTCTTATCCTCTCTCTCTCTCTCCCTCTTCTTCTTCTTCTTCTTCTTCTTCTCTTCTTCTCCCCTCTCTCTCTCCCTCTTCTTCTTCTTCTTCTTCTTCTCCCCTCTCTCTATCTCCCTCTTCTTCTTCTTCTCTTCCTCTCTCTCTTCTTTCCTTGGCAGCGCCATCATCTTCCTCTCCTTTGTTGTTGTCTCTGCGTTCTCCTTCCACGTCATCTTTGTTTCCCTCCTACAGTCACCATCATTTCTCATGCCCTACCTCTTCCCCCCACCACCTATCGACGAAGATAGGGTGAAGGAAAAAATTGTGATTATTTTTTATAATTGGGGGGGGGGGGGGGGGGGGGGTTATGGGCCACAGCGGGATGTTACATCCTCTCCCCCTTAGAGAACTCAATATGTCCTCGTCGAGGAAGGACTAGGGATTTCGCTCTAGAATGTGGGGGGTCAAATCTATCATGCACTCATTGCAACACTTTGATTACTCATAATCATACGGCCTCTTAAAATAAAATAACTTATTTTATTAGATATATCCAAGTGTGGATTATAGGAGAAAATTTTATTACAGTTATATCTCATGGATATCTTTTAGGTTTTTCCTAAGTACCTGGTATATTCTAGATCATGGACCTTGTACAATTTCATTCCTTGTAAGTTCAAATTCTCTTTGAGTCCTATTGGGCCAATTGACGTGGATATGTCCAATGTTGTGGCACTTTGAAATGACCTAACTCCCTACAATACAAACACCATAGAGCTTTATCACTTATAGTCACAAGATCCTTGGTCATCCTTAGGAGAATTTTCTTCATTAGACCAAATTGCCTTAGGATCCTTTTAGCAGATTAAAGTGGTCCTTTATCTCAAAAACTCTTTCTCTAGATTTTCCTCTTCTTAGTTCAAGGTTGTTGAGTGTTGAAATGACTTGTTTTTTGGCTGTTTTTTGTTGTTTTTGAGAGCTGAATGGTTGATTTTATGGGATGATTGATTGATTTGGAAGTGGTTTGAGAGTGTTTTGGATGATATTGATTGTGTTTTGGAAGTTCATGATGTTTGTTGATGGTTTTGTGATGTTCTGATAGGTTCTGAATGGTTCTGTATACCTTCTGTTTTGTTCTGTTTTGGTCTGTTTTGTTCTGATTGTCTTCTGTAAGGAGGGATGGAGTATTGATTGATGAAGAATGAGATATTGTGAAATTTTAGTGAATGGTTTGTGAGAGTTTTGAATGGTTTGAGAATGAGTTATGAGGTTTTGATGATCTTCTGTAACCTTATGTAGGTCTTCTGTAGAGCTTCTGCTTCTGTTTTGTTTCTGTTTTGTTCTGTACTGTAACTGTTCTGTAGACTGTTCTGTAAGTGTTCTGTGGAATGTATGTGTGATTTTGGGAAAGTTTTCTAGCCTTGGAAAGAGGTGAATACAAGTGCAAAAGAGCTGGAAGAAGTGGAAGAAGTAGCTGCTGAAGACTCAAGAGAAGACTAGAGTGAAGTGACAGTAGTGAGCTGTGAAGAGACACTGTAGTGGCTCTGGTGACCCTTCATATCAGACATACCTCTTGGGAGGGGTATCCACGACCTAAGAGTGATTATTGAGAGTAATTTTAGAGAGATTGTAGTGAGGATATGATGTATTATTGATGGAGTGAGTGAGAGAGAGTCAGAGATAGCCAATTTTACTGAAACAGAGTGATTGTATAAGAGAGATTGAGAGAGAAGACTATGAAGATATTGAAGATGAATACTATGAGATGTATTTCCATTCAAAGATGGTGTACTTCTTTGATTTCTTTGTTCTATTGATGGATTTTGTGAAGATGTTGAAGAATATGGTTGATTCTATTAAAAACCGTGGGAGATTTACATGATGCTGTATGAAGATTTGTTGTGCCTGGTGTTCTTTTCTTCATTGTGACAATATGAAACATGATAAACAAGCTTGTTGATGTTACAAGATAGATTTTCTTGCAAGAGAATTCCCTTTTCCTTGGTGTTCCTCTCGGGGCTCCATGTTTTTGGTGCGCAGCCGGGGAAACTTGCCATCAACAAGCACCAAAAGAGGCTGAAAATGAAGGAAATGGCATTGCCAAGAAGAGAAGAATTCAATGGATGTTTGTAAAGTTCCTTCTTCCAATGAAGAATTGGAATTCCTCATAATCAAAGCCACTTTCCACAAGAAGTTCATCCCACAATGGCGGAAACACATCACCATCATGATGCATGCTCTATGTGGTGGACAGTTTCCTCTTCCTATTGAAGCAGCAGAAACTTGCATCTTGGTGGCAAACTGTTTGGGAACAAACTGAAGAACAGAAACAGAGAGAATGAACATCCATGGAAGATTTGGCATTCATTGAGAAGTTTCCGAACAACATCAAGTGGGAGATTGTGAAGAAGCTTCAGGAGTCTTGGTCTGTAGAGGTTCACAAAGACAAGAAGGAAAAGAGTTGGAATTTGTTCGTGGACGCTCAACAACAAGATACATGGGATGCTTGGTGTACTGATAATCTTCTGTTTGTTCAATTAGCAACCCACTGGAAGTTGGTAGACAGAGTGTTTTTCACAACATACACTATTGAAACCATCAGAAGCGGGCATTACTATGATGATGGCACCACCACCATGCTCAGACGTATGCATTTTGACACCTTCAGAACCGAATACCTTCCTCTGTGCAGTGGCATGAAAGCAGAATTTAGGGACGTTGAGAGAAAAGAAGTAGAAGAAATGTTGGCAAGAGAGTCCTCCAGAGACTGAAGCCTTCTTTTAACCCTCTGTGGAGCACTAACAACATAGTGGAGCCAACCCTCTGATGAATGACGCAATAAAAAGGCAAGCGTTGGAACGAGTCCAGAGGTACGTGAGAAGAGAGAAAGCAAGAATCAGAGCCGAGAGCGAGCTCGCAGCAGAAGCCGCCTTTGACGCCCTTGTGGAACTCTTTACAGAAGTCCCAATGGCACATCAAGCCCTTCCTCCTCCTGCTGGAGGTCCACTTCCAAGCCAGATCCGTGCTGGAAATATTGATGACAGGCCAGCGAATGTAGTCCCATTGCCAGTTTTTAAGGGAGAGTACAATGAAGACCCCGATCTTCATGTAGCAGAGTTTATGGTAGCATGTGTGGCTAACAATGCCAGAACCCCTGAGCATTGGTTAGCGATATTCCCCGCCACTTTCAAGGGCGCGGCGTTTCAGTGGTATGAGAGACAAGCAGCAGGAACTTTTGGCACATGGGACGACCTGAAGTTGGCCTTCCTCACTAAATTCAGGCGTGAAGGTTTTGAAGAGCGGATGAGAGAGGAATTTATGAACCTAAGTCAGTCCTCTGGAGAAAGAGTAGAAGCATGTCTCACGAATGGAATCCATCCTGAAGAGGTGGACTAACCATAATCTAGATGATGGCATTCAGAAGGGAGTGTTTCTCAGAGGATTACAACCAGAAGTCCGTAAGTTTGTGGAGCTGCAAAGACCAGCCACACTGCAAGCTGCAACAGAAGGTGCCAGACTGTACGATGAAGTGGAAGCTAGATTAGCAATGAATACAGGAAGAGGAGTCCTACCTCCTCTGGTGCCAGGAATGATGTACCCACCAAATGCAGTTCCAGGGACTGTTCCCTATCCCTACCAACAGATGCCCCCGGTATCACAGTACAGTGCACCAAATCCACAGTGGCCACAATCCATGCCTCAAATGATGGTTCAACCACAACAACAATGGTCCCAACCAATTTCTTCATTATCAAATCAGCAGCAACAGTGGAACCCTACCAACTGGAGCCAACAGCCAATAGTTCAAACAGGAGCTCTGAATCAGAACCAGAACAGAGACCCCTCTGTACCAGCTCAACCCGTTTATGCAGTGATTGCAGAGACTCCTCAAAACCCTCCTGCCAGTACGTCAGGAGGAGAAAGCTTGAAGGACTACTTATCCAACTCAGTTGCAAACATCAAAAAGGAGTTGATGGATGTGATTACAGAACAACTACAGACGTTGAAAGTGAATACCGCTAGCATATCCAACGTTGCAGGAGCAGGAAGGGATGTGATGCGGTCAAATACTTGGTGTGGTAAGTGTCATCAAGCAGGTCATTTAGCCACTGAATGTACACGGAAACCAACCATCCCTGGAGCCTTCTGTTCCTACTGTTTGCGGAAGAACCATACAGCGGACATTTGCTCTCTGAAGGAGATGCATGATAGGAGAAGGAAGGAAGAAGACGCAAGATTCAACTTGCTGGAATCCAAAATGACAACACAAGATATTGGACCCAAGCCTAGAGAGTTTGGTCCTAATTTCGGACCCAGAAGATTTCCCTCTCAAAGTTACAGAGGAAGACAGTCTGGCGGTGGTCAGAGATCAGAAGTGGAGTGTTACAGATGCGGAGAAAAGGGACACATCTCACCAAATTGTCCAAATCCTCGAAGGTCAGTGGATTACAAGCCCTTATGCAGTCGATGCAAAGGAGAAGGCCACACTGCAAAAGACTGTCCAAGCCCAGCACCAGCGAAAAACAGTGCTACTGATAGTCCGTCTAAGGCCCAAGAGCCTACCTCTAATTTGGTGGAATTGGAAGTTGCTGCCATCATGCGTGCAAAGCAGAAGGAACCACCTATCCAGAAAGAAAATAACCCTCCTACCAGAACAGTGAAGTTCAATCTTCCACTAGAAGAACAGAACAGAACAGAGCCTAACAGTGCCGTACAGAGCCCTACAGAGCCACAGAGAGTTACAGAGACAGTTGTAGAGACAGGACCAGAGGTCCAGGATACAGAAGAGGAGGAAGTGCCCCAATTGGCAGAATAAGTTCCTGTAATTCCTCTGATGGAAGAAAGAGGGAAAATGAAAATGGGTGTTGCCCCATTCCCTAACCGGTTAGAGAAGCCAGTGGATCCTATTAAGGAATACGATCTAGTTAGAGATCTAGATACCTTTAAACCAAACCTCACATTCCGACAATTATTGATGTTGTCTCCGAGTTGCCGGAAAAGGTTCAAAAGTATACTGACAAAAAGACGTGGCTTAAGGATTGCTCCCTCAACAGTGACAAAGTCCAACAAGGCTCCAGAGCCTGCAAAAGAAGTGGATGTGGCTAATGCTTTTCTAGATCCGGGTACTCCAGAGACTGGCGTATGGATAGAAGGCTGCTTCATCGCAAATGCAATGATTGATGGTGGTTCATCAGTGAACATTATGACGGATGTGACGATGAAGGATCTAGGCCTACAAGGTGTGCAACCAACCCAATGGCTCATCAGACTGGCGGATCAGAGTAGAATCAAGCCTTTGGGCATTCTTCCATATGTGAAGACTACTGTGGCTGGAAAAGATTATTGGCTGACCTATTTGGTGGTGAAGCCAAACTCTTATGGTACATCCTATCCTCTGTTACTGGGTAGACCATGGCTTTTTGAAGCTAGAGCAAGGACGGATTGGTTCAAAGGAACCTTGACCTTGGGTAGAGGACCCAACAAAGTGGTGCTGAAACTGTATGGTTCTCAAAAAGGACATGGATCCACCTCCTTGGAATTATCTTTTGATTCTCCTAACGAGGCTACAGATGGAACATCAGCAGACAAAGATGCTGTAAAACAGATCCTTCCCAAGAAAACAGTGGCACATTCTTTAACAGTGGATATTGTAAGCCGACTTCCAAAAGATGCAAAGCCATTATCAATGGGTGAATACTTTCTGCCTGAACCGGGAATGACTTCTGAAATCACTTCTGACAGTGAGATAGAAGCATGGATGTACTGTTCTCCCTGTTATATGGCCATAGTAGAGCCAGAGACAGAGACAAGAGAGGAAACAGAGAATCTGTTCTTCTGTTACAGAGCTCCTACAGAAGCAGAAGCAGAAGCAGAAGCAGAAGCAGAAGCAGAAGCAGAAGCAGAAGCAGAGGCAGAGACAAAAGAGGATGGATATGATATGGACGAAGAAGATTATGAAAGTGAGCCAGAAGAATCTATCCCACCTGAAGAGGATACATTTGAGGAAGAAGTTCCAGAAGTATCAGAAGCCGATGAGCTCATGCAATGGGACAGAATGGTGATGGTACCATTTGGTCTAGTAAATGGATCTTCTCATATGCAAAACCTTTATAAGGAATGGATTAAGAAGAGCAAGCCATCTTTCAGCAGTGGCTCCTGCCGTCCTAACCCATCCTTGCCAAAGAAAGATTATGATGATGCACCGTGCCAACAAGTACCAGTCCCACAAACCCAACAAGCATCAGAGGGTCCCTGTTATGTGACGTTCCTGGATATGTCATCAGAAGATGAGTCTTCAAGTCAAGAGGTAATTAATCTTGAAACCAAACCCAAAACAGCTTTAATCCCATTCCAATATCTTAAAGAGCAACCTAAGTCTCCACCAAAAGAAGAAGTTGGTTCTAGTGGGACATCCGAAGAGGATACCACTCCCTTGAAGGAGTCGGATCTGTATCCAGAAGCAGTCCGCGGGACCTTCATCCGTGAAGTAGAAGGTGAAAGGCAGTTAACCTTTGTGGATTCAGAAGGCACTGAACGCCACTTGAAGGTGGGTAGCAGTCTCCCAGAAGAGGAGTTGTCAACCTTGTACAATTTGTTGAAAGAAAATTTGGACGTGTTTGCATGGTCTTACAAAGACCTAAAGGGGATTGATCCCACAATATGTCAACATCATATTGACTTGGAGCCTGATGCCAAGCCAGTACGGCAACGACAGAGGCGAATGAACCCGAATTATTCCACATTGGTGAAAGCGGAGCTGCTGAAGCTTCTGGAAGCCGAGTTTATCTATCCAGTGGCAAATAGTGAATGGGTTTCACCCATCGTGGTTGTACCCAAGAAGAATGTCAAATTGCGAATATGTGTGGATTTCCGAAAACTTAATTCCAAGACCAAGAAGGATCACTTTTCTATCCCTTTCACAGACCAACTGTTGGACACAGTGGCAGGACATGAGCTTTATTCTCTTCTGGATGGGTTCAGTGGATACAACCAAGTCCAAATCGCAGAAGAAGACCAATCCAAAACAACCTTCACCACAGAATGGGGGACCTACGCTTACCGAGTGATGCCATTTGGGCTCTGCAATGCCCCTGCTACTTTCCAACGAGTTATGATGGCTGCATTTCAAAATCATCTACACGACTTTATTGAGGTATATTTGGATGAATTTTGTGTCTATAGTTTGATCAGTGAACACTGGGACCACCTGGAACAATGCTTTGACCGATGCCGGGAGTATGGGATTTCCCTCAACCCCGACAAATGCATCTTTGGGGTTTCCTCTGGAGTTCTGTTGGGCCACATTCTCTGCACAAGGGATATCAACAGACCCTGCAAAGATCGAAAAGATTGCAGCTCTGCAGGCACCCACCAACCTCAAACAGTTGAGGGGATTCCTAGGCCATGTGGGTTACTACAGAAGGTTCATAGCCCATTTTGCAACAAAGGCAACTTCCTTGCACAAGCTTTTGAGGAAAGATGCAGAGTTTACTTGGACGGAAGAATGTGACAAAGCCTTCCACACTCTGAAGCAGTGTCTGATAGAGGCACCCATTCTGCAACCTCCTGATTGGACGAAAGAGTTCCACGTACACACTGATGCGTCAATTGAAGGCTTAGGTGCTGTCCTCTGCCAAAAGGGCTCCTCGAAGTTGGATCAATCAATCTACTATGCAAGCCGAAAAGTCACTGATAGGGAACGGAACTATACAGTGACAGAGCTGGAGTGCTTGGCAATGGTGTTTGCCCTGGAGAAGTTTCGCCATTACCTCCTATCTACCCACTTTAAATTTTATGTGGATCATGAGGCCCTATCCTTCTTAATGAACAAAGCAGATGTGAAAGGACGAATGATGAGATGGCTCCTTCTATTCCAGGAGTTCGACTTTGAGGTGATTACTAAGCCTGGTTGTTCCCATGTTCTGGCTGATCATCTGTCGCGTATCCCACAAACTGCACACGAGGAGCAGGATGATCCAGACCTCCCTGATGCTTCCCTATTCTTGGTAGAAACTGTCACTCCCTGGTGTGCAGACATTGCCAATCTGCTGGCAACCCAACAATACCCTCCTGGTATTTCTAGTCGGGAAAGGAAGAAGCTCATGCTAGAATCAGCCCCATACACCCTGCTAGGTGGTGCACTGTACAAGAAAGGCAAAGATGAAGTACTCAGAAGATGTGTTGCAGGAGAAGAGATTGGGATTGTTCTGAAGGCTTGTCACGACGAGCCATGTGGAGGTCACTTTGCAGGAGAAGCTACAGCCAAGAAGGCTCTGCTAGCAGGATATTGGTGGCCTACCATTCATAAGGATTCCTATGATTACTGTAAAAGATGTGATGCTTGTCAAAGAATGGGGAAACCCACCAAGACAAGTGCCATGCCACTGCAACCTATCCTTCCCTTGAAGCCATTTGAGAAGTGGGGCATTGACTTCGTAGGTCCAATCGATCCTCCTACCAGAAGGAAACAGAACCGATACATCCTCGTATGTACGGATTATGTCACAAAGTGGTGTGAAGCTAAAGCCCTAAAGCGGGACGATGGTACCAGCGTGGCCCTGTTCATGTACGAGAATATCATCACCCGTTTTGGCAGTCCCTTAGAGCTGGTAAGTGATAGAGGCACGCATTTCCTCAACAAAGTCATGGAAGAGTTGACAGAGTTGTATAAGATCCGCCATCGCAAGTCCACTCCTTATTACCCCCGAGCCAACGGCCAAGTCGAAGTCACCAATCGCATCCTTTGCTCGATTCTGACAAGAACAATTGCCGCACATCGTCGTGATTGGGACGATCGACTTACAGAGGCCCTCTGGGCATATAGAACCTCCCATAAAGCAGCAACAGGACAAACACCCTTCCAGCTGGTGTATGGTACAGAAGCTGTTTTTCCTGTTGAACTAGAATTACCCTCGTTGAGAGTGGCTATCAAAGAGCGTTTGGGGGATGATGATTCACTGCAACGCCGTCTCCTGCACTTGGAATGTTTGGACGAAATTTGTAGGATGGCTCTCCAATGCATGGAAGCCACGCAAGCTCGACGTAAGGCTTACCATGATAGCTTCATCAAGCACAAAGAGTTTAAAGAAGGTGATTTGGTCCTAGCCTATGATTCACGCTTTGGCAAGTTTCCTGGCAAGCTCCAACAGCGGTGGATGGGCCCCTATAAGGTACTTGCAGTCAACCCTAATGGTTCTGTTCAAGTACAGACCGTTGATGCCTCTGATGATCCCTTTCTGATCAATGGATATCGCCTGAAGAAGTACTTCCCTCCTTGGGGATCTTGATAATTATGGACACTTGATTCTTTCCCTCATTGGCGCGGCACTGTACTTGTTATGATGCTACTTCTGATAGCCGTTCTTCAATCACTTCTGATGAAGTGGGCGCAACCCTCTGTCCCCTCAAAATCCCCTTTTAGCCTTGATCTCTTATCCTCTATTTTCCACCAGCGACAGTGGCGAGGTGGGTTCTGACAAATGGTAGTTCTGCCATTCCCTTGCTCAATATTGAAAAAAAAGAAGAAGAAAAAAAAAAACAAAAAAACAAAATATGTCGGTCATGGGAGAAAAGGACTTAGGTCCCTGTCATGCCGACCTATTCTTCGAGAAAAGGTGGAAACACCCTCGGGAATAGGGGAAAATAAGAAAAAAAAAGAAAAAAAAACAGAAGAAAAGAAAAACAAAAAAAAACAAAACAAATCTGTTATGAGAGAAAAGGAAGCAATTCCCTGTCATAGCAGGCCTCGTTCCAAGAAAAGGTGATAAACACCCTTGGGCAAGAAGCTGGCTGTGGAAAAGGTGGTAACACCCAGCAGTCCAGAAAGCGGATTCATTGATTGATATCCCTCGGATCCAATTCCGAAGCTGCCTCCCTTGGTACGCTGTGTCCTAGGTCTCTTTGCAAAGGGACTACCTGTCCTCTAGCAGATGACATATTCCTATTCAATACAATATTCGATTTGATGGCTACCTCCCTGGGTACACCTCTTCAACAATTGATGACGCGATCTTCATCGACAACCCCTTGAGTGATGTGAGCTTTCATCCTGACCGGATGGGGAAGTGAGTATGGTTGCCCTCTGTATCTATCAACAGAGAGTGAGACAGAGGGTGGGGTGAGAGACCAGTTTTTTCCCTTCCAATCAAATGAGAGGTGAGAAGTGTGAATGGAGTGTTGCACGCACGGGATGGGCCTCTCAATGCACAACACACAATTTGTTTCTGTGCACTGCACCATAAGGCTCCCTTGCCTTCCTTCTCGCACCGTATGCCGGCACAGGGCGGGATGCACAGTTGCACCATCAAATGTGCACAAAGCGTACACCCTTTGCACAAGTGATTGTGAGGATTACATCAATGGGTTTCAGGAAAAGGCTGCCCTCTTGTAATTATCAACAATGAGTGAGACAGAGGGTGGGTTGAGTGTGACTGGAGTTTCTTCAATCATTTACCGAGAGGTGAGATTGAGGGACGTTACGACACTTGGAGTCAGGTATGTTCCCGTTTCCCTATGCACCCACGGGATGGGTTTTTACCGTCCACACAAGACACGTCACCCTGTTCTGTACACTGCACTGTAAGGCTCCCTTGCCTTCCTCCTTGCACTTATGCCAGATGGGTTGGATGCACTAATGCACCATCAACTGTGCACCCTAGCATACCCCTTCTGCACCATTCCTCCTTGTCAATTCCTCAATCGGGCATGAGATATGGGGTTCCATCATTCTTCCTTGAGTGATATTAGTCATGGGGCGAGTGACTGTTCTTTCAATTCGTTTGAGTGACTGTGAGTTGAGTGCAATATCCCTCATCGACAACGAATTTCCTACGATTCCTTCCATCAGCTACCTCCTTGGGTACGGCCGCATGGTCTCTGCCATGACGAACGTGTGCTGTAGAGATGCCTTGGTCCCTCTAGCACCGACAACACTGGACGTGCCATCGACACTCAACCTTGATTCTTGACGAAACGGGCCAAGTTTTTCTAACCCTACACTTTGGTTTCTTCGTGCTGGTCATGCTTTAAGTGTGTGGAAGTTAGTGGATGGTCTATGGCGTGGTCCTAGGTCCCTAATGCTCGGTTAACCCTATTCGTTAAGGTCTTAAGTGTGGGGACGCGTCCCTGCGCGTCTACATTGCATATCCTTTGCATATGCCTTATCTTGCTTATGCATGAATGCCATGACTTGCTTTTACCCTCCTGGGGTCCCTTCCCACCCACCCGGTTATGTTCCACCCACCCTTGGGGTTGTTCCCTTGCAGTTTTCCTTCATTCCCTGATTTTGAGGTTTTGCCATGTGAATGTCTCCTACGTTCACTAAAATCCAAATCCAACCTTATAGCCCTGTTCCTCCCATTGAACTGATCATTTTTCCTTTTTACCTACCCCTATTCCGGTGCACGGTTTTTGAGTTATTAATTTTTGAAGCATTTTACGCAATTTAGACGGTTTTCCATGTGAACGCGCTTTTCTTGCTTCCGAGTCATGCTTTGACGTCATAGCCCTGCCAACCGCTTTTCCCCTGACATTTTTTCTTTTTTTTTTGCATCATTCCGATACACGGTTTGTCCGTTATTAATTTTCCGATTTTTTTAAGACTTTTTCGTGTGTATTTTTGACATTTTTCCATGTGAACCTGCCCTGTTTGCATCGGAATTCCAATTTGATTTGACAACCGTGTCCCCCGTGCCTTCCCCTACATTTTTCCTTTTTCCTCCACCCTTTTTCGACTTTTGGATTTTTTATTATTAATTTTTAAATGTGTTTTCGAGAGTATTTTTGGAGTTTTTCGCATGTGAACCCCTCATAGTTCCACCGGAACTGCGTTTTAACGTGATAACCCTGTGCCCCTCCTTCTTGCGGACATTTTTTCTTCTTACTGTATGTCATTCCGGTGAACGGTTCGTTCGATATTAATTTCCGATCCCATTTTCGGGTTTATTTTTTGGGTTTTTCCCATGTGAACGTGTCTTATCTCAGTCGGAATTATGTTTTGATATGATAGGATTGTCGGGCACATCTTTCTGCACAGTTTTCCTTTTTTCTACACCTCATTCCGATGCACGGATCTTTCGATATTAATTTTTAAATTGCGTTTTTGGTTCGTTTTTGTGTTTTTTTGCACGTGACCGCCCTTTCCCCCTCCCGGAATCTCCGTCCCGTATTTTCCTTGTTTTCCGCCTGCCATCCTGCCCACTTTTTGTTTTTACGCTATTTCGTTTTGACGTCCGGATTGGGAGTTATTAATTTTTCTTTATTTTTACGTTTTTCTCTCGCCCGTTTTGCGCGTGAACGAGCCTTTTTTCGATTTAACGCGTCTCCACGCGCCCCAGTCGTGTCCGCGTAACCCGTACCGTCTTCCCGGTGCCATTCCAATCCCGTCACGGCAAATTTTTTTACCCCGCCCCGCGCACGTGCGCGGGACGGGGATACGCCTTTTTTTTAGGCCCCGCCCATTGCCCTTGCCCACCCCTATTTCCACTACCCACCCCCCATGGGCACCCACCCGCCCATTGCCCCTGCCCATCCCCTTTCCCCCTTTTTCCACCCCCCCCCCCCCCCCCCCCCCCCCCCCCCCCAATGCCCTTTCCTATCCCCCCCCTACCCCGACCCCCCCCCACCCGAACTGCCTCCCGCCAACTTCTTCTCTCTCTCTCTTCTCTCTCTCTTTTTCCTTCTTCTCTCTCTCTTCTCTCTCTCTTTTTCTTTCTTTCTTTCTCTCTCTCTCTCTCTCTCTGTGCGTCTCCTCTCCCCGTCGTCTCCTCCTCTCACGCTTTCTTCTCCCTCTCCTCTCCTTCCTCTCCCTCCTCCCTCTTCTCCCTCCATCTCCACCTCCTCTCCTTCCCTTCTGCTCCTTCCCTATCCTTCCCTTCTTCTCCTCTCTCATCCTCCCCTCCTTCTCCCCTCCCACTCCTCCTCCTCTCCCTCTCCTCCTTCTCCTCTCTGCGCCTTCCCCACTCCTTCTTCCTCCTTCCTCCTCCCTCCACCTCCTGTCTCCGCCCCCCATCGCCCCTCCTTCCCCCCATTCCTTCTCCTCCCCCCAGTTCGCCTCCTCCTCCCTCCTCCTTCGCCTCCATACTGCCCTCCTCCAGCGCCCTACTCCCTCCTGCGCCCCCGCCTTCTACTCCTCCCCCCCACCCCGCCTTCTACTCCTCCCCCCCACCCCGCCTTCCACTCCTTCCCTCTACCACGCCTTCTGCTCCTCCCACCGCCCCCACCTCCTTCTTCTCCTACCCTGCGCCACTCCTCCTCCTTCCTCCCCCTCTGCGACCGCCGCCCGTGATCTCCTTCCGCCGCCGTCGCCGTCGGATCGCCAGCACGCCCGCCGTCGCCTCCTCGCGAACGCCGTCGCCGCCTCCTAGACGCCTTCGGCCACCTCCCTCCTCGCGAACGTCGCCTTCACCCGCGCCACCTCGCCGCGCCCGGATCGCCCGCCGTCGCATCCTCGCCGTTGGCCGCCGCGTCGTCGCCACCCCCTGCCGTCGTCCGCCGCCTCTAGACCGCCTGGCCGCCGCCACTGACCGCAGCGCCATCTCGCCGCCGTCGTCGCCTCCTCGCCGCCCACCACCTGCACCTCCCTTCTCCTCCACCACCCCCACCTCCTAAGGTTAGATACTAACCTTAGTTAACTTAGGTTAAATTAATCATTAACACTAACCTAATCCAACTTAACTTAACAGACCTAACCTAACTTAACTAACTAGACTTAGTTAGACCTAACTTAACTAACCTGACTAGACTTAGGTCGACTAACCTGACTTAATTGACTTATATCTTATTGACTAATGTGATTAATGTGACCTATGTGACTTAATTAATCACTACATTAATTTTTCCCTAAAAAAATTTCAGAAAAATTTCTAAAAAATCCTTTTGCCAGTTGCCAATTTTTGGAACTTTGTCTGCTAGGAATTGCCTTTCCTATAATTTTAGAAAATTCCATATTTCCTAAAATTACCCCTAAATTGCCAAAAACATATAGAAAATTCATTTTAAAATTGTAAAAAATCCTAAAAATTTCTAAAAACATTCTACAAAATTTCCCTCACCTCCCTTGCTCATTTTCCATTTATTCAAACATAAAAAAATCACAACTAAAAATAAAATAACATAAATAAAAATAACAAACCAACATAAACCAACTTAACACATCTGCTAAGGTGTTCTCATTGTTGTTTCATCAGTGCTTTTTGCTTTTCCTTTACTGGGACTCTTCCGTGCGCATTCTTGCATTACATACACACCCTTTCCAGGTATTTATTTTATGTGCTTTATTTATTTTCATTTTTCCCCTTTAATCACAAATTAATTGTTAAAATGAACCCTTGAATTCATCCACAGTTTCCACGCGCATTCGCGCTAAACACACATACTTTTTAATTAAAATAAACCAGCCGTTCACTTAGCACGCGCTACGTGCGCTAAAGAGGCACTCTAAAATTTTAATTAAAATGAACCAGCCGTCACATGAGCACGCGCTGGCAAAAAAGCGCTCCACATCACCTTAAATTATAATCAATGAATTGCATTTAGAGACCCAGTCGGGAATCGAATAATTGCACCGGTTTAACCTAATAATTGGTAATTAAATTTATAATAAGGAACCGCCGTTTTCTTATTAAGGTTTATCACCTAATAAAAATTCACCCATTTTTAATAATTGATTAAAATCAACCCTTCATTAAATTAAATCCCCCCTCACTGCACTTAATTCCCTTTTTAATGAAGCGTTTCGAGGGATGGGTATGCGCAGTCATTAGTGTTATTTTCCATGGTCCAGTCTTGGTTCTATCACAGATGTTGTATTGCTATGGTATGGTTTTGGTTTCCTGTTTTAGTTACGGTTACGGGTACGGTATGCAGTTTTTTTTTTCTTTTCTTGCCTGATACGGGGTTCTGGGTGTTTGTCTGATGCATCGCATGAAGCTTTCGGTCGCATTTGTCTCGAGGTCATGTCAAATTTTTTCTAGGATGTGGTTTGCTTGGGGTTAGTAGGTCGAGTCACGTTTGATTGGTAATTCTCTTATCCTTGGTTTTTGTCTGTTGGTTTGCAGGCATTCTCTTTGATTGTCTGTGTTTGTGGTGTGTGTGTAACCATCTGAATGGCGCCTTCTCATGCTCCTCCCCCTATCCAGTACGTCCCACTAGTTAGTAGGGATTACTCGTCCCTACTTACTTTTGAGCCCCTCACAAAGGCAGGACTTGCTGCTTTTGTGGCCACTCCTTTTCCATTACTTCTAGAGGATCCGTCCGTATGTGATGAGTTCCTGGCCTCTTACAGTAAGAAGACAGGAGTAGTCCAAGGCATGTCTATGACATTGACGTCTCGCGGCTTAGGGAAGGCTCTGTCTTTACCCTTCAAAGGAGAACCTTTTGTGACCACTCGTCAGCTCTTCTCTAATGAAGAGATTCTAAAGCTGTTGCAGAAGCAGACAAGGGAAATCCTCGATGTTAAGAAGGTGATAAACTCTTCAGGAGTTTCCTTTTCTATGATTACTGATCCCGTATGGAAGATGATGTGTCAGTTCCTTCAGGACCGGTTTATGCCTGCCAAAACGCCATCCCACTATTTGTCCAAAGAGCTTTTCACAGCTTCCAGGATGGTGCTAAAAGGAGTTGCCATTGATTGGAGCACATATCTCCTTACTAAGATGGATCAGCATTTTGTTAAAGTCACGAGGGGTAATGTTACCAATGTTACCTATGGATCCTATTTGTCTGCCTTCTTGACCTATTCAGGTTTACAGAAGACTGTGCCTCCACCTCCTCCATCAGATCCAGTACCTCCTCCTCCACCTTCAGAAGAGTCAGCACCCATTGACATTGAGGGTGATGATTCTCCGCCTCCCCTGGTCATACAGCGCAAACGCTTGAAAAGGGTAGCGGATAAAGCCCCTTCTGTACTTCCCTCAGTGCCTATCCCTGCTACTTCTGGCAGTGAACTCCCTTGGTATCTCACTTGCAATAACCTGTTCAGAGCACATAGAGAAGGATCCTTGGAGATCTCAGTTCCTTCCCTGAACAGTCTCGTTTCAGGAGATGCCATTCCTTTCCTCTGCAAGGATATTCAAAGTTCCATTGAGTTGTCAGTGACAGCCTGTGTTCAGCAGCTGTACGCATCTTTCTATGAGGAGCTCATGCAGTCCAAAGACCAGTTGCATAAGGCAACATCTGAGTTAGCTTCTGCTAAGGATACCCTAGCAGATCTATTTAAGCAAATGGAACAGCAAACCCAACTGGTTGCCACTCAAAGTGATGAGATTTCTTCATTAAAAACCCAGTTATTCGAGGCTCAGTCACAGGTTACTAACCTTTCAGCAGAGAAGGAGAGGATGTCCAGCGAAGCGAAAGAATTCCAAGTTCTTTTAGATGACAAGCTTTCAGCTTTACAGATGGCTAATGACACAGTGGCCAACCAAGCCTCCCAAATCCAGCAGTTGCAAGATCAGCTTGCAAAGTCCCGCTCTGTTCCTCCAAGCCCTCCTGTTCCATTAATTCCTTATCTTTCACAGCAGGACTTGGCTGCCCTACAGAGACAGGCTACTTTGTGCCCTCTATTCCAAGACAAAGTGGAAAGATTACAGTCCAGAATGGACTTGTTATGGTCTACCTTTGAACAGTTTCAGGACTGTGTCTTACCAGACCATTCTTTCTTTGTCCACTACCACTTACAGAAGTTGGTCTTCTATATGAGGCTTTCCACGATGGATTTACCTTTTCCAGAGGATGGCTGGAGTGGGGCTTGGTCTGCTGAGTTGTTGACAGAGGTAGTCAGAATGCTCTTTGAAGATTCTATCACGCCAGACACCATGCTGATGTCATACATGTATCTCCGAGGAGATTTGTTAATTCCAGATGAGGTAGATATGGCATGGTATGTGGGGGATGTGGTCTTACAGGCTGTTTTATATGTCCATCATTTGGAGTTGCGCATAGCTGATATGTTTCAGAGTTATTCCTCCAAAGTGGCTGATTGTCAGGATAATTCGTGGCATCCCATGATTGATTCGATGGTCCTCAATCAAAGACAAAATACAGCTCCTACCTTTGTACAGAGTACTAACCAACTGAGGATGGATCTCTTAACCTATCTTTCCAAACATAATCCATTTGATGCTATCTTCTTTGATGCCTATCATAGACGATCTCTCTTAGGACCTTCTGTTCCTACCTTCCTCTATTACCAACAATTGGCTCACCGCTATGCTATATATATTTCCCTTTGTCAAACAAATTCCACAGTAATTTTACCCCTTCTTTTCCAACCTTCTAATTTCCCTCAAATTCCTATTTTCACTTACTGTTCCTTTATTGAGGATAGGGTATTTTCCCCTTCTCCACCCTGTCCTTCACCCCTCATTAATGTACCCTCCACATTTCCTATTTATCAATTAACACCTTTCCTTAGTGATTCCTTACAAATTTCTGCCACTCCTTCTTTAACCTTTTCTTCCTTTTATGATTTTTCCTATCCTTCCCTACATCCACTTTCCCTTATTCCATTACCCTCTCCTAACACTTCCATAT
Source organism: Lygodium microphyllum (assembly GCF_053477565.2). Lineage (NCBI taxonomy): Eukaryota > Viridiplantae > Streptophyta > Polypodiopsida > Schizaeales > Lygodiaceae > Lygodium > Lygodium microphyllum. Next base: position 52,633,415 of record NC_141141.1, on the reverse strand, counting down.
CTCAACCACCTCAGTTGGTTAGTGACTGTGCCGGTTTTGATAATCAGATTTCCAGAAGAAGGGGATGGAGTTCGGATGATTGCCTTACAGGACCGCAGATTAATTGGCCAGTAATTCCAGGGGAATGGACAGCTTCCAGTCAAGCTTATCAAAACTATGTTCATTTTGCCCAACAATATTCACAGTCTGCAGATCCCTCAGTGAGATTAACTGCTCACTTTGCTTGGTACCTGGCGTATATGCATAGGCACTCTCATACTGATTCAAAGCCTATTCCAAAGTTGTGCATGAATGTCAATGTTAGCATTGATTCCCAATAGCTGGAGATACTGTATTTTCATGCCCTCTGTTTGCCTAGCAGATACTTGGTCCTATTGGAAAGGATGTGCTGTCTCCAATTTTTCCAAAATCCTCCTAAAAACTTTGTAGATGAATCCTTATCTATGGATCGATTCCGACAACATCAATCTTTTAAGAGGGATCATCTTCATTGATACCTTTCCAATGTACGATGCAAGCTTTTAATGCCAAACTCTTCTTTTTGAGGAAGTCATTCAGATGGTTGTGTTGTGTATTAGTGTTTGTGTTGTGAGTTCATGTATGTCCTACGAACGTGGTGGTTTCCTATGGGATTTTGTGTACGAGCTATGTTTTGGAGATTTGTAAAGATGGGGTCATGGTTGGAGAGTTGAAGACGATGAAGATGAAGACGAAGAAGCAAACTCTTATATCCTTTACAAATTTGTGGTGATTTTTAGTTTGATAAGAGGTGTTAATGTATAAAGGGTTTTCCTTTCTTTGTATTTTTATATTAGAAATAGGTTATAAGTTGGGGTCGTGGTAGATGGATTCTTTGTGAAAAGATAATGAAGATCAAAGTGAAGCTTTTCAATGAACTTGTATTTCCTTTTTTCTTGGGTCGTGAGGACGCTTCCTTATTAAGTGTGGGGATATGTTGAGTGTTGAAATGACTTGTTTTTTGGCTGTTTTTTGTTGTTTTTGAGAGCTGAATGGTTGATTTTATGGGATGATTGATTGATTTGGAAGTGGTTTGAGAGTGTTTTGGATGATATTGATTGTGTTTTGGAAGTTCATGATGTTTGTTGATGGTTTTGTGATGTTCTGATAGGTTCTGAATGGTTCTGTATACCTTCTGTTTTGTTCTGTTTTGGTCTGTTTTGTTCTGATTGTCTTCTGTAAGGAGGGATGGAGTATTGATTGATGAAGAATGAGATATTGTGAAAGTTTAGTGAATGGTTTATGAGAGTTTTGAATGGTTTGAGAATGAGTTATGAGGTTTTGATGATCTTCTGTAACCTTCTGTAGGTCTTCTGTAGAGCTTCTGCTTCTGTTCTGTTTTTGTTCTGTTCTGTACTGTAACTGTTCTGGTACTGTTCTGTAAGTGTTCTGTGGAATGTATGTGTGATTTTGGGAAAGTTTTCTAGCCTTGGAAAGAGGTGAATACAAGTGCAAAAGAGCTGAAAGAAGTGGAAGAAGTAGCTGCTGAAGACTCAAGAGAAGACTAGAGTGAAGTGACAGTAGTGAGCTGTGAAGAGACACTGTAGTGGCTCTGGTGACCCTTCATATCAGACATACCTCTTGGGAGGGGTATCCACGACCTAAGAGTGATTATTGAGAGTAATTTTAGAGAGATTGTAGTGAGGATATGATGTATTATTGATGGAGTGAGTGAGAGAGAGTCAGAGATAGCCAATTTTACTGAAACAGAGTGATTGTATAAGAGAGATTGAGAGAGAAGACTATGAAGATATTGAAGATGAATACTATGAGATGTATTTCCATTCAAAGATGGTGTACTTCTTTGATTTCTTTGTTCTATTGATGGATTTTGTGAAGATGTTGAAGAATATGGTTGATTCTATTAAAAACCGTGGGAGATTTACATGATGCTGCATGAAGATTTGTTGTGCCTGGTGTTCTTTTCTTCATTGTGACAATATGAAACATGATAAACAAGCTTGTTGATGTTACAAGATAGATTTTCTTGCAAGAGAATTCCCTTTTCCTTGCTGTTCCTCTCGGGGCTCCAAAGGTGCCTAAGCTCCATGGACAATTGGCTTTGCTTGTAATACTAAAGAATACTTCCAAGCTTTGACATTCTGGAAAGACCCAGTCTATATTAGTTGAGAAGAAATGACTTAAAAGAAATTCATTGTAAGTTATAACTGTCATACTTGCTAAAGTATCTCTGATCACTTGCAATTTCTAAGCTCAAAATAGATACAACTTATATTACTTGGGTTAACTGTAGTTACAAGGGTAAGGTTTATTTCAATACAAGTTGTATTACATGTCAATAGGATCCCTAGGATTTCTAATTATCCTAAAGAGGTGTAGTGGGTTCTAAGTCTTCGTTTTCTTCTTATTCCCCTATATATCTAAAGACTGCACTCATGTAGCTTTGTTTCCTCAGAGGCTCCATATCTTCTGGACTTAAGTCAAGGGCAGTCCGCCTGGACGTGCCCTAGCTCATTGCAATGGAAGCATTGATGGTAGGGACATCTCCTACAGATGTGCCGTATCTCACCACACGTGTGGCATCTCTTGCCCTGATCCCAAGAATCCTTTTTGTCACAATTGCTTGAATTAATTTATTGGACGATTGGCTTGGCTCAAAGTAATGCATCTTGTAAGTCCGTTGGACACATTGCTTCAAGATGATGGTTCAGAGGAGTGTTCAGGCCATGACAAAACTTGGATACTTGCTACGCAATATCCATAGGTGGTGCGTATTTTAGTAGGGTTACAAACCTCAAGTAGTAAGCTTCCAAGGTTATTTCCAATTGCTTGAGCTTGAAGAATTCATTCATCCTCAAGGTCTAGTAGGTTGGCGGAAGATATTGTCCGTGTACAACATCTTTCAGCTAAGCCCAAGTAATAGTGGCTTCAAAAATACCTTGATCTTTGCACCATTGTTTGCACCATATCCGAGCCTGGTCAACTAACTTAAGTTTGGCTATCATTGCTTGATTGGTAGAGGCAATTCCAGAAGTAAAGAAATAGTCATCCATCGACTCAATCCATATCTCCCCCTCTACAGCAACATCTATCCCTTCTCCATCAAACTCAGGTGCCTTAATTTTCTTAAGAAAGAATTTCTTCTCTTGCATGTCAGCATTCATGGGTTATTCAAGCCACACCATTTAGGTTATTCTATATAAGATATGTCTATGAACCATACATAAATCAATCCCATATCATTACAAAGTTTCGCTCTGATACCAACTGTAACGTGCCCGCCTATTGGTTGTCCAAGCAGGTTTTAGAGGTCCATCGAGAAATGAATCTAAGTGTCCCCTCCTGGCACTCCCATGGAATGTCATGGGAATTTTTGCCTAGGGTTTCCCGAGTCCACCTCGCAATGGAACATTCGTGGCCAAACCCACTAGGATCGACTTGAAACTTGAATCCCTAGTGGTCAAGGTTTCCTGAGAGCATTCTAGTGTCGAGTCCTAAACATTCTACTTTACGCAGAGATACCCAGTCTGAAGCAAATCCATAATGTACTTGGTTCAAAGAAAATGGGAAATGAGAGGGATGTGTCGCTCAACCTCTATGCCCGTAGGGACATAGTCCCATTCCGGTCTCCTAAAATGGCATGATTCGAGTTTTGCCCTAGCAATACCTAAAGGTGGAACGATGGTAAGACCTTGTGAGAAGCCACCCAGCTCATTGGGATCACCTTGCCATAGGACAAACTCGTCAAGGGTTCTCCCCACCCACTTCCCTTGATAGCTTTGGTTTTCTAATTAGGTCCTACTACAATTACGTGTGACATTTAAAACCAACTCCCTTAATTAAGCCTTTAGGGAACAAGGTTCATTCGCGTGATTTACGGCACATACACGAATTTAGAGCAAGCAATCTTTTGACAAACAAGTTCCTTAACTTATCTTAAGTTAATCTTTGTCTCCTTCCCATACAAGAGAAATTATGTATCCCTTCTATCCAATAGAAGTACCCAGTCCAAATCACATGGCACCATAATTTCCATCTGGTATCTAAAATGGGATCTTCCAACACCTCAAATGTTGGACTCACGGCACTCTACAACTCCGTTCCCGACTCGGAAAGGGGAGTTTAGAGCTCCATTAACCCCAAGCAACCTAGGAGTGAGACACAACTTTCCGTGGTTGGCATTTTCACCACGGCTCGTGAATTGAGGTAATCCGTAGTGCGATCTTGGAGATGATCCACCCATGCAAATATCCTTCCTTAATAAATCCAATTAAGAACTAAGCGCAATCAAGGCAATCAGCCTAATGTCATCTTCCAAGAAAACATTCATTTATTCCCCATGGGGCAACTTGTCATTACTGATCCTCCCTGCCATGAATTTACCATCAAGCACAAGCACTTGGAATAATCATCCGCATCACATTCCAACAATAAGTTGAAAGCAAAATCATTTAGGACGTTGTTTGATCAATCAATGGAAACAATGGTATCCTTTTCCAAACATTGCAAGAATAGTCGCGATAGCCTTTCCATCGCGTATTTGCTCTCCCCCTTGAAATCTTGCAAAATTTACTTAACATACCCTTCTTTCAGCTAAAGCATATGTTACAATTTCAAGCATTGTACAATACATAAGTTCTATTAATCACCTACATTGATCGATAACCCAGCCTTCTTCCCAACAAGTACAAAAGCATTGGTCGTTCCTTCAACTTAGGGTTACCTAATCCTTGAGCTCTTCGCTTGCCCTAGTTGTTGCATCTATCCCAACCTCAAATAGGATTGATAATCATAATCGCTATTGCACGAATCTCAAGACGTCATATTTTTAATCCTAATGATTGTATTTAGATACAAGAGTTTGTGTGAACCTCAATGCATCATATGAGAATCTACACATGGTCATCTGTGGATACAGAAACAATTTCCTAAAATCCCCTACGAGTTCATTAACTATTGAAAAATAAATAAGGTTACTTTTTGAGAAGAACTTAGGCACATGCCAAAGCGACATACCCTATGTCTCAATGAATAGCAGAGATGGCAATTAATACCTCGATATTCGAATATGAATTATCCATACTCGATGTTGTATTCGTATTCACAAAAACACCTTGGCCTGTGGCTCCATTGTCAGATGCAAGATTAGCATTGATGCGAGTCTCCATCCATTTGAGGATCATACTTTTTGGCTTATGAATCTTTCTCTTCCTCTGTGTCTCTCGTTGGAGAGATAATGTGCTGGGATGACTCTTCTCAATTGCGATGGGGGTTAAACTCGTCAGGACATGGGGCGTTAAACTTGTAGGGGGATGGGGAGAAGAGCAACACGTGTGGTCACCCTCTAAGGAGGGGAAGAGGAACGGATTCCTTCAGAAAGTCTCTCACTCTTCTCCTTCTTCTTCTTCTTCTTCTTCTCTCTCTCTCTCTCTCTCTCTCTCTCTCTCTCTCTCTCTCTCTCTCTCCCCCCAACAAAAGGGGGGGAGAAGGAATTAACATGTGTTCCTTAAGGGCGCGGGTTATAGGGGGGAGGAAGGAGTATTTTGGGGGGGGGGGGGGAGAGATCATGGGGAGGGAGTAGAGTAGTGGTAGTCTCCCCACCACCTAATGTGCATGGCGGCGAGGAGTATTGTAGGACCATGGCCTCATTCCTATCCTCTCCCTCATCATCATTGCGATCATCGGCCACTCCTACTTCTCCCTTCACAATGTCGTCATCTTCCCCTTCTTCCGTCATGATCATCATCTCTCTCTTATTTCCTTGGCAACGCCGTCATCTTCCTCTCCTTTGTTGTTGTCTCCACGTTCTCCTTCCACCTCATCTTCATTTTCCTCCTCTTGTCGTCGTCATTTATCACGCCCTCCCTCTCCCCCCCCTCGCCGCTTGTCAACAATGGCAAGGGGGAAGAAAACAAATTTGATTATTTTTTATAATGGGGGGGGTTTATGGGCCGCAGTGGGACATTACATTTGATTAGGTGGAAGTAGGATTGACGGCTATTTGATTGTGCTTTCTCCCTCTAGCATCCTTGGTTCCCATTTATATTTGCATTCACCACTGAGAGAATTGAGTCCTCAAAAGTGGGAACTCCAACAACCACAATGTGTGTCCGGGACTTCCTTTATTCAAACTATCACTAAAATAATAAAGAATAAGTGTCAGTGATAGGTGCCCACCACCTACATTGTGCATTGGTGGGTACTGTCAGTGTAGTAATACACAGGCGGCTAGGCGGAGGTGCTTTTACCCCCAACAACCTCCCACTTAAAGAAAAATCTTCCCCAATGAGAGAAAAAAGAAAAGAAAAGATAGTACAACATGTACACATGTACAACAGGATGAGGAAAAACACGTCATCTCATCCAACGCCCATCAATCTCTTGAGGAAGGCAAAGCGCTTTATAGTGAGGCTGTTCGTGAGCAAGTCTATAGGAAAAGCAATATCTGGAGACAGGTGGCTATCATGGCATACATAAGACTACCCACGGCTAATGTATAGGGAATATTGGCCATCTCGGCCCTTTGCTCATCTGTCTGTGGAAAATCGGCCTATGAAACCTTCACATGAGAAGGTAATGGACAGCCAATAGGCTTAACATCTTGCATACGGAAGTGCTCAAGGATTTTATGAATATACTCCCTCTGTGACAGATAGAGAAGTCCTTGAGATCTGTCACACGTAATGTGCATACCAAGTATGTGAGAGGCCTATCCCAAATCTTTCATCTCAAAGCTCTTCTTGAGCTGAGCCTTAAGAGCATCTAGCTCCTCATGATTTGTCCCTACTAAAAGCATGTCATCCACATAGAGTACCAAAATCAGTAAAGAACCATCACAGGCTTTCTTCGTGTACAAGCACAGATCCATAGCACTGTGGCTGTAGCCCTGTGACTGCATGAATGCATCAAATTTATGGTACCATTCCCTAGGTGCCTGCTTCAAGCCATATAGACTCTTCTTTAGCTTGCACACTAGGTGTTCCTTGCTAGGGTTTACAAAGTCCTTAGGCTCCTCCATGTAAATCTCATCATGCAAGTCCCCATATAAAAAAGTTGTCTTGACATCCATCTGGTACAAGTCCAGGTCAAGTTGTGCAACCAAGGCCAAGACTAAGCGTAGGGTGGTCATCTTGACCACAGGAGAAAATACTTCATCAAAGTCAACTCCATGCTCCTGCTTAAAGCCCTTAGCAACCAATCAAGCCTTGTATGCCGGCTTGGGGTGTCTAGGGGTACTTTTCATCTTGTACACCCACTTGCATGGCAAAGCCTTCTTACCCTAAGGCAAGGAAACCAAATCCCAAGTTTGATTCTTATGCAATGAGTCAAGCTCAAACTACATAGCCCTCTCCCAAGAGTGACAATCACCCCTGTGCATAGCCTCATCATAAGTGAGAGGCTCTCCTGCATCTGTAACCAGTTCATTATCCATAGAGGGTGCAAAACGGTCAGGAGGTCATCCATCTCTAGTAGAATGGCTCAACCCATGCTCTGCTGCCTAACTAACATCATGTCTAATATCTAGGCCAGGAGCATCAGGTGATGATACATGCTGTCTAGCTGGCCGTGGAGTAGGCTATATGGGAGCAAGTGGCTCCTCCTGAAAGATAACTCTGTGTATCTCAACCACTTTCTCACGCTGCATATGCATTTTGTCCTCATGAAAGATGACATCATGGCTACGGATCACTTTCTGTGCCCACAGATCCCATAGATGGTAATCCATCTCTCCTGCATCTTTATAGCCAATGAAAATGCATTTGACACTTTTAGGATCCAGCATATTGCGTTTGTCCTTGGGCACATGGTAGAATGCCTCACATCCAAAGACATTCAAATGATCATAAGAGGGGGGCTTGCCTACCCATACCTCCTCTGCAACCTGAAAGTCAATGCCACTACTAGTTGACCTATTAATGAGATGCACTGCAATAGTAACTCCCTCAGCCCAAAAGTGCTGTGGTAAGCCAGCCTGGCTAAGCATGCTACGGAACCTTTTGTGAATGGTCCTATTCATGCGTTCAACCATATCATTCTAGGGAGGGGTGTAAGGGGTGATCAACTGACACTTAATACCCTGCTCATCACAAAACTACTCAAAATCATGCGATACATACTCACCCCCATTATCTGACCTTATGCATTTCAGCCTATTCCCAGACTGGTTCTCTGCTAATGCAAGCCAATGCTGAAATGTGTCTAAGACATCGGATTTTCTCTTTATAAGATAATCCCAAATCTTACATGAGTAATCATCTATGAAAGTAGCAAAATACTTTTCCCCATCGAGTAACTGACAGGGCATGGGCCCACGTACATCTGAGTGCACAAGAGCGAAGGGCTCACCCATGCATTTCTGACCAGACTTTTTATGCATATTTCTAGTCTGCCTGCCATACAAACAATGATCACAAGAATCAAAATGTGAAGAGTCAAAAGGCGAAAGATACTACAAAAAGCACGGAGCATTTTCATTCCTTTAAGGGACATATGCCCCAAATGAGCATGCTAGAGGGATACACGGGGAATAGAACCCACAGAAAAAACAAGATTCACTGTAGTTCTAGATACAAGTAAGGGATAGAGGCTGCGAGACTTGGCACCTCTTGCAAGCACCAGCCTTCCACAAGTAATCTTCCATGCAGAGTCTCCAAAAGACACAAAATACCCTGCATCATCAAGATATCCAGTTGACATAAGGCTGTGAATCAATGCAGGTACATGACATACATCATGCAAAACAAAAGAATTGCCAGAAGGAAACTGCAACCTAACATCTCCAATGCCAATAATGTCAAGAAACCTGTCATCACCAAGATGCACAAAACCAAAAATGATACAATAGGTGTGAAACCAATCTCTACAAGGTGTCACATGAAATGATGCACCCGAATCCAAAAGCCAATACTATGTATATGTAGAATGTGTCTCAAAAGCCTATAAGGCATCTCATGAAGAAGCTGCGAGTATGTAATCCTCATCTGAATCAGTGGCATGCATGACATTAACCTCTTCCATCTTCACATTGGACTTTGCAGGTACAATACTGTGCTCAGAAGACTTGTCTTGTACTTTCTCTTTTCCCTTTTCCTTGCGCTTATCATCGTGCATCTTATGGCACTGCAGCCTAATATGTCCTACTTTCCCACAAAAATGACAGGTGAGATCAGACTTCCGTCCACGGGACTTACTGCAGCCACGTGACTTTGACCTGGACTTCTGAGAGTCCTTTCCCTGATGATCATTATCATACCTGCCATGCCTGCCACCGCTAACGGTCAATGCATGTAAAGAGCGGGAAGCATCGTTGTTTCTCCTGTTGATTTCCTCAGTCAATAAAGCACTCTCAATATCTTTTATTTTCAGCCCATCAAGCTTGTTCATGCATATGGCAGTACGAAAGACATCCCACAATTCAGGAAAGGTGCCAAGCAGAAACAACGGGTGCAAGTTGTCTTTGAACTCAATACCCTGTGACAACAGATTCTTCATGATAGCATGAAACTGACTGAAATGAGATGATAGGAATGTCCCCTCCTTCATGCAAAGGTTCATTAACTGCTTCAGCCAATACATCTGTGATGCAAGTCTCTGCTGTGCATAAAGCTTCTGAATCTTCTCCCATAAGTCCCATGCACTCTGATTCTCATCTTCAACAACATTATGATGGACCTCTTCTGAGAGTGACAAGATAATGGTACACTTGCATAGCTCATCAACTTCCATCCAAACATCATTATCCATATCCTCGGGTTTAACACGCTTGAAATGCACGGGTTTAATCTGCAGCTTTTGTACCAAAACCTGCCATATTTGGGACATCCAATACCCATAGTTGGTATCATCCAACTTGGCAATGTTAAAGAGAGTTGTGTCTTTCAGATGACCAGCCATACTATCCCAAATCAAAGCAAAAAAGCAAAATTACATGTTGCTATAATTAGCAAAAAATGCACTAAGACCACTACTAAAACTGGCTGAAAGAGTGGATATCACCAAGAGAACCACCTTCCACCAAATATGACCAAGATAACATCAAACAGTAAGCGTTACCCTCATAGAAGTGCTCGAAATCTGTAGATTTCAGCTTGCTGGAATACATGACAGTAGTATGTAAAACTGTGCCGAAGTGAAGCAATCACTAATACATATGTCACTACAACTACCAAGTAGCAAGATACATCCAACAGTGAGTGTCAAGGGGCAATAAGGTACCAAGAACTATCAAACCAATAACCTATCAGGAAAGAGACATCTCATAGGTCTAGAAGTCATGCATGTAATGGGTCTCGGGGTAGGAGAAGAGACCAAGCACAAGCACAACTGATAGAGCAAGGAGCTCAATGCATAACCATCCAAGATGTATACAAAATAGACAAACCTGTGATAGAGATAGGTGCATGTTCCAATAGGCATATCAAATCAACCCACTGTAGACTAACTACAGGCATAAAGCTCTCAAGAGAGCAAATGCATGTAGCTGTCCCACAAGCTCAAGCTCAAGTGTAAGTAAAATTCTGTGTACATCCAACTATGCCAAGAGGCTCCCACTGGAAGTAAAGTTAGATGCAAATAGAGCAAGCAAATGCTCAAATACATCGAGTACATAGCATGAGACATGTCAAATCCCAATAGGGTACATTCGGAGCATAAATCCCATGCTATCTCAGACCTATAAAGCATAAGCCTGAAAGCAGTCAAATATCATGTAACTGACAACCAAATGTAATGCCCAATAGGTCCAAAATGCTCAAATAACACAATATTAGTTAGTTTGGGAAATCTCCCAATTCCCATTTTTGAATACTAAAAAGGTGGCACCCGGATAACATGCCCATAAGTTTCTCAAAACCATATGATGTGACCTATCATTGGAAAGCACTTGAAAGATGGAATCTATTGAGCTATAGAGCACTCGATTTGGAGTTATAATGTTCAAGTTATGACAAATCCAAAGATTTGACCACATGTCCCAAACTTATGGGAAATTTCTATATTCCCCAATATGGTGTTAAATACATCCAAAGACGAAGCTCCAAGTGACTATCAAGCATGGGCAAACCAAGGGGTTAGCATATCTGACCAAAACATAAATGCAAGAAGCCTAAATGTATAGCAATGACAATAGGCATAAACCGGTCCAAAGCATGCCAACTGAAGCCAAATGCCAATGAATGACGACCAAGTCGGATCCTAATCCAATCTCAAAATCATTCCAAAACCAACAAGAAGAATTTGACAATCTCCAAATACATCGGTAGGATCATTCAAATCTCCGGTAAGCATCCTGTATCCAAGAACCAATACATAGATCAAGTAAATGAGCTTCAGCCCACTATATTACAACAGCATATTCTTTGTCAAATGAAGCTCAATCGGTGCCCAAATCTGCTCCAAATCAGTCCCAAGGCATAGACATAGCATCCCATAACATCCAGGCATCACCGGGCATCACCGGGCATCAATAGGCATCAAACGAGCAATGCCAAGAAGCATTAAACATTAAATGTCAAGTGCTACCCTATTTGTGACAGTCTTGGGATTGTGTATACAGCAATGGCTGAAGGTGGAAGCACTCATATCAATTGTCGGGAGCCAAGATCTAATGCCGGGGAGTTCGATCGGGAAGGTTGCAAACAATGCTGGGAAGCTAGGGAAGGAGCTAAAAATGCCAGGAGGAGATGAGCCCAGCCCCCTAAAACATGCGTCGCATTTTGCACTGGCTGCTCCTGGAGGCCGGGGGATCTTCAATAGTGCTACTGAGCACTTGGCAAGGATTGGGGGGATCTGCAGCCCTGCAAGGTTCTAAATGAAGGCCGGAAGATCGGGGAAGAGGCGGGAGATCAAAACATACCTGCAAATGAAGGTGCCATGGCTGCCATTGAAGCTCGAGTTGAAGCTCTTCAAATCTGAGCTAAAGAGAATTCCAAGCAAGCTCCAATGCCTTTTCTCTGATACCAATTGAAAGGGAAGTAGAACCCAAGAGGAAGAAGCTTGGCGGTGAGAACTATGGCAAATGGAGAGCAAGAGCTAGAGAGAGAGAGAGACTCAAAATCGAAAACTCCAACAACCACAATGTGTGGCCAAGTCTTCCTTTATTCAAACTATCACTTAAAGAATAAAGAATAAGTGACTACGATGGGCGCCCGCCACCTGTAGTGTGCAGTGGCGGGTATTATCAGTGTAGTAATACACGGGCGGCTAAGCGGAGGCGCCTTTACCCCCAACAAACATGAAAAAGAATAAGCTCTTTTCTAAAAAGTAGCCACATTTTATTATTATTCTAACTCCAATTAACTCATATTTCACTAAATTATCTTGAAAATAGCTTGTAATGGATACACGACTTGCATTTTAGCCACAGTTTGGATAAATCTCTCCAATATCTTTATTAGAGCTTCAAGATTAGTCTCTACTTCAAATAGAACTCCTACAAGTAGCTACCATGTGGCTTCTTTATCTGGTATCACAGATTTAGGTAAAAATTTAGAGAAACTATGTCTGAAATGAGATAATCAAATGGATCAAAAGCCTATGATCTAATACCACTTGTCAAGGAGAGAATTGAGAAGTGAGAGAAAGAAGAAAAGAGGAGAGAGAAAAGAGTGAAAAAGAGAGAGAAATAGTAGAAATTTAGGAAATAAGATAGAGAAGCCATAGAAGCTGTGAACAAGAAGGTGAGGTAAGAGACAATAGATATATCAATGTTCAAAATATCTGTAAATTTACACATCTCACCCCTTTTATATATATGTCAATACGGCAAGGTATTATTAATAATTCCACACTAAATTATATCTTCTTCCTAGCTTCTTACATAGCACCTGGTTGCTCAAGGGTTTGCAAATGACTTATTCATGATGTTGCAAGCAAATAAGACCAACATTGAAAGGGATTTACAAGTGCTGAAAGTTTACAAAGATGCCTTTGGGTTCAAAATCAATTACCACAAATCTAAGTTTATCAACCTAACCTAAGGAAGATTGCTTAACTTAGGGTGGAAAGTAAAATTGGTCCATAGAGGTGTAATTTATGGATACTTAGGATTTCCATTAGGAGAACAAGAGTTAGTGAGTTGAAGAGGACCAAATGGGTGCTTGTTGATAGATGAAGGATGAAACTTCTTTGAAACTTAGCCATTGGAAAACTAAATTTTGGCCCTTGCATGTAAAAATGAACAATGTGAGTCTTCATCTTCTAAGCCCTCAAATCCTATCTACACTTAATTTGCTAGAATAATAAGGCTTCCAAGGATTGGTATTTAGCCAACCATTGGTAGATTCCTATGGGAAAAAAGGGAAAAATATTGCTATCTAGCACCAATTGGTTTGAGCAGATTGAAGATAGATCCATATGTAGATGCTTTGAAAAATTTTAAAGCTATGGAGGAAATGCATGCACTTAGAAACTATTCCAAGGTTCGTATCAATGGAAGATTTAGTACAGAAGAAGAATGTGGCATCATGTGAAAGATGGAAGATAGAACATGTAGAGATCTTCAAATCGCAATTCATCTTCAAGATCAAAGTTCAAGGTCTTATTAGCAACATTATTGACTCTTGGAAAAGGATCCTAAAGCTATGCAAAATATATAGTATAACTCATCCACTATGTGAGAGTGGTCATATTTTTTGGGCTTAGGGAATCGATTCTCCCTTAGCCAAATAGCTAGGGAGAAGAGAAAGATGTTTAAACTATCATTACTTTTCAGGTTTGGTGCAGAGAGTGCAGTGCTAATGAGCAACAACTATTTTCTCAATAATGAGAGAGGAAATGAGAGAGGGAGAAGAAGAACGGAAAAGGAAGAGAGCACGAGAGAGGGAGAGAATAAACATGAAAGATAACATAGAAAGAGAGAAAGAGAGAGAAGGAGGGAGGGAGGGAGAAGAATGAGTGAGAAAACACGAGGGGGTGGAGAGAAATAAAGAGAGGGTTTGTCGCACGAAGAGGAGACAAACAATCCATCCTCCTCTTGTTTTGTTCTTGTTATTTCTTTTTTTTTTTAGAATGAGGTGCATCGAGGGAGAAAGAGAGGAAATGAGAGAGGAAGAAGAAGTAAGGAAAAGGGAGAGAGAGAGAGAGAGAGAGAGAGAGAGAGAGAGAGAGAGAGAGAGAGAGAGAGAGAGAGGTTTGTATAGTTTAGGGATATAGTTTTATATATTTATCTATTAGTTAGTTAGTTTAGTTAGATACTTTGCTTTAAATTTTTTACATTACTGATCAATGATTGAGAGAGAGAGAGAGAGAGAGAGAGAGAGAGAGGTTTGTATTGTTTAAATTTTTATCTATTTAAATAATTGATTAGTAAGATAGTAGGTTTGTTTACAATTAGTAAGTTTAGATTTATAGATTTCCAGCCATGATTTCTAGTTTATTTAAAGAGAGAGAGAGAGAGAGAGAGAGAGAGAGAGAGAGAGGGGGGGGAGAGAGGAGAACGAGTGAGAAAATACGAGGGGGTGGAGAGAAGCAAAGAGAGGGTTTGTCACGAAGAGGAGACAAACAATCCATCCTCTTCTTGGTTTGTTCTTGTTCTTTCTTCATTTTTTTGGTATGTTTTTCTTGAGAATGAGGTGCATTGAGGGAGAAAGAGAGGAAATGAGAGAGGGAGAAGAAGAGAGAGAGAGAGAGAACGTGAAAGATAACAAAGAAATACATGAGGAGGTGGAGAGAAACAAAAAGAAGGGCAACAAAGAAAGAGAGAGAGAGAGAAAGAAAGAGAAGCGGGAGAGAACATAAAAAGAAGAGCACAAAGAAAGGTGCAAAGAAAGAGGGAGAAGCAAAGAAAGGGGGAGAAAACCAAGACTTTATTTGACGTTAATTTTGTTGAGTTACAAGAGAAGAAATTCCTTCTCAAACAAATTAACAAAGAAAAAGAGAATGAGAACAAAAACCAATTGTTTGTCGTAACGTAGGCAAAATGGAAAACAATGATAGTTGTAATGTTCAAGATCGCGAGGCGTATCTTAATTAGCGTGTCCCATGTCCTTGCTCTTAATGCAAGCTGGCAATCAAACGATAGCATCACTTGTCTATAGAACATGTATGACGCTTCAGCGAGTTTCAATCGAAGATCATTAATCAAGAAATCTTAGACTTTGAGAAAATAATAAGGAAAATTTATATCAATCATGCCTTATATTATTTTCACAAACTAATTGAATATCATATACAAAAACATTAGACGTGGTTGTAAACTTTATATAGGGAGGTGATGTCTTATCCCAAGGAGAAATGCACCTATTACGGTGAATTAGAAGAGTTCATGGGCGTACGATGAATGGAGTGCCTGAGCCAATTCACCAAGGCATGACCCAGTCTATACCGTCAATACTAGAGGAGATAGGTAGCCTTTTAGACTTTCCTACAATCTTGGAGCCTGAGATGAAGATAATGATTGATGCATTGATACCCATGGATGCCAAAACATCTCATCTATTGCTAAGAGAGGAAGCATCCATACCATTATATGATGGGTGCCAAGTATCTCATCTGAAGACGTTGCTTGTACTCATAAGTATGTAAAAATACGGGTGGAGCGATGTAAGTGTGACTAAGTTGTTCAGGTACCTTCTACGTACACTTCATTGATTTCTTTTTGGCACCATTATTTAAAAAATTTGTTCTTTTTCGAGGTGTTTTATGATTTATTTTCAGGTTGCTAAAGTATCAAATATTTTCACTTAAAAATACCATGTCTACGTCTCGTGATGATGCGCGACATGTTTTATAAAATCTTGGCATAGATTACAATAGCATCCATGCATGCGTCAACGATTGCGTGCTATTTTGAGGAGAGCACAAGACTATGAAGACATGTCCAAAGTTTGTTGCTCACAGGTATCGACAGGACTTGCAAGGGCAAACCATCCCTTAGAAAATTCTTAGACACTTTCCACTTATCCCCCGTATACGTCATATGTTTTGTACGTTGAGCATGGCAAGCTTGACAACATAGCATGCGTAGAATAGATCCATAGATGGAGTCCAATTAATATTAGCAAATTCATGCACATGGAGCCACATTGACCTTACCTTTCTAGGCTGTGCACGAGAGCCAAGAAATCTTCATCTCAGTATTGCTATGGATGGAGTGAATCCATTTGATCTCTACTCAACTTCTTATAGTGTGTGATTTATAGTCCTCTCCATGCTATCATCATCGAGGGGGTGGAATATCTACTCATGCACTATGTATTAGAAATTTTGGAGCGAAGAGAAGAAAAACTATATTGTATCATGGTGCGTGATGCACTTGATGATTTTATAAATTTTGATATACAAGATGCCCTAGCACATGTTGATGAGGTAGCTCCATATGATGGCATGAGTGTTAATGACATCTTTACCATTGTGAGCATCTAAGAGCAGATTGAGGATGCGACACCATAGTATGATATCTTAGATGAGGAGTTCGAGCAGTTGTAAGAAATTATTTTTGGATCTTGACCCCGACTACACAATACCTTCCCAAGACAAAGATGAGGGCAGCCCTATTGCAGGAGTAGACTTGGATGCTCCATTACAACATCAAATAGATGATGTAGAGAAGGTAATGTTGTCATATTTTGCGCGCAAATTTAACAGTAGGACTTCTAGGGCATCGGGACCATTGGATTTAATTTTTGTAGATTCAATCCCTCAAACGCGAGCCTCCAGCCACATCAGGGCTTCTCTAGGGGACCTGATTCTGGAAAAAATTAAACCCAATGGTCCTAATGCCCTAGAGGCCCTATTGGTAAATTTGCACATGAATCCGATATATATATCTTTAGCACACTCCATGCATAGTGAGTCTGACACAGTGAATCTGACACTAAACTCATGTGATACATGGCATTGTCTATATAGATGAATATTCATCTAGACAAGGTCGCTGATCTAGTAGCCAAGGAAAGCTATAGGACTCGACATTGAAGGAGTATATCGGCCAGCTTGTGAGTGACGTTATTGTATTTCATAAGACATGCTCTCCGGCTTTTGCTGAGAACTTCTTAAAGTTGAGGGCACTAATGAAGACTGGGCCCTTCAAGACCATCCCAACAAACTCTAGCTTGGAGAAAGTAGTGTTGCTTCAACGTTCAAAGCTTCTCTACTTATTCTCTAGTACTAAGTCTGGGCCACTTTTTTTCATGGTGGCCCATGGCATCATTGCTGGTATTCAAGACCCCAATGTCATTAGGCAGGAACTTCTAGGGCAAAATGTATTGTTGCCTATAATCAAGAATAGCTCTGACCATGAGGAGTGTAGCTCGAAGAAGCCTAGGAGAGAGTAGATGTAATTATTGCCAAATGATATATCATCACCAATGTATTGCACTTTTTAATATTCTCTCGAAGTAATGGTAACCAATATTTGTTTAGATTTTCATGCAATATAGTTTGTCATATGTGTCATTTATTATTGTTTTTTGCTTGAATGTTATGTTTATTTATCATATTTATACGCAACACGGTTCATATCCTAATTTTAATACATAGTGCTTTATCGAGTTCATGTAGAATATGTTTCCTTGGAACGCATGTAACGATAACTGATGGACCAAAAATCGGGCCGGCATTGGCTCATGCACTAGCCGGGCCTCGTCACTATGCACAAGACAACCCCTCGGCCTCGCGGCTAGGAGCGTCTATCAAAATCTCTGCCTTCCTAAACATTGCGTTTATAATACGTTGTAGTCCAACTGATCCTAACCCAATATTACTCCTCGGAGGGAGTCCCTTTCACATAGCCAAAAGGCTCGAATCACATACACATGGGTTCCTCCTACGGCTGAATGCCGTCAACCCTCTGCGACTCTCCTACACCTTGGGGATTGGCCCCTCGATGCGTCGCTCAACAAATAGACACATCGCACAAAAGTTGCTCAAGGTACCAAATAAGCGTATACAGGAATGTACCATTGTCCTTACTTCTCTTTCCCCTAGACCCCACGACTAGCCTATGGCTTAGGGTGCCCTGTCTCTCACTCAACGTGGGTCAATGTCCTAATGAAAACAATTGCTGTGCATCCAGGATTTCTGATACCTTTTAACATTTCCATGATTTATGCATATTGTGGATGCTAAGTGCCCAAACAATTATGAAATCAATATTGTGCACATGTGGAAAACATCCTTTCAATGATTTTGAACTACCGTTCTTATGCGGCGTTGCACGAACCTAGCACCAAGGAAACCCTTGTGCTACTAGGCTCTTATTTTATAATTATTCACCGACCTATATGGCATGCAAACAAAACAGCAATCTTTTCATCATTTTACTCCACATTTAGACACATTTTAACCACTCTACCCTCCCATCGATCAAATGTTGTATTGTTGTATGGATTTATAGGGTATTTTGCCATCATTTTATGTACAAAAAGTGAGAAACACACACTAGAACAAGAATGTGGGGTTGAACTGAGGCAAATCCTCATGGTTCAGTCCCCACAAACATTCACAAACATTGTTCTTAATTTTCACTAATTTTCCGCACCCAAAATGCATTTTTCCCCTATTTTTTATGATTTTTCTCTATTTTCCTTGTATTTTTCCTTATTTTTTACATTATTTAATTACTAAAATTCAAAATAGGTTATGGGCTGTGGCCCTTAGTTCCTTCTTGCAGCAAAATTGAAAATTTAGTTGGTGTTCCTATTTATTTTCCATTTTTATGCCAAAAAAACATCATTTTCCCTTGATTTTCCATATTTTACGTATTTTAGTATATTATTTTGAACCACAAGATGCATATTTTCTGATTTTTTGATTATGATCAACAAGTATTCATGGAAAACAGCAACATAAACAATTTTTAGCCCACATGAACAACATTTTATCAATCAAAAGCCATGAAATCTCAAATTTCCTTTGAAAAAATTGAATTACCGCTTATTTGCGTGTTTCGGGTTTCATGTCCATGGCTGCAAATCTGAAAATCAGCAGCATTTCATGCTCAGCACGATCATAAATCACCATTTCCAACCCGTGGAGCCATCCGATCCATGCCGGACAAGCCTCCATCACTCTTTCTTCTTCCTTCTTCTTCCCACATGAACTCCCTCTTAGAGGAGAGAGAGGGAGGAGAGAGAAAGACTGATTTTCTCTCTCCCTCTACAGGTTGCCATTCCTCGCGTGAATTGAAGCGATGCGGAGCGAAGATTGAATCTTGTTGCCTGCTATGATTGAATCCATGGCTTGTTCTACAGCCTGCATCTCGATTTGAGAGGGGGGGGGGGGGGGGGCACCGTTTTTTCCGCGCGGGTCTGCTCACGGCACTACCTTGGGCACGATGAAAAAAATTAGGGGGGTGAGGAGCCAAAGGGCACCCCCCACTAGCCACAGCCTTTGAGATTTCAACTTTGGCCCCTTTTTGGACACCCTGGCCGGTTTTGGGGCAACTTCCTCATACGAGCTCCGATTGACGTGCTGTAAATTTCTAGGCGTCCGTCCCGGCATCCCGGACAGGGTGCAGCTCTCGTATCCTATCCCAACTGATAGAAAAATTACTAAAAATCCGGACGTGTCACTTGGGCGCCCGTCGATTGCTTGTCGCTTAAAATCGTCCTAGATCGAGCTGCCGCCTTTGACGGTGAATATTTTTTCCTTTATATTCATAATTTTTAGCTATTTTTAAGCACTTCCCGTCACCTAAATTCCGCTCTCATTGGCGACCACGGGATAGGGCAACTCAGCCCGTCGAATCCACGAACATATCTGCACATAACCAACCAAAGAAGCATCAAACTGATACAAAACAAATATATAATAAAACTCAGCACAATGCTCCCCCTACCCCTGGACAGAACCAAGGCATAACATCCACAAGGAGTAGGCCTAGCATCATCTAATAAAAGATCCGAAGTGAGTCACTAACCAGCTGCTCCAACATAGCCAAACTAAAAAAACCTGTCAAAGAGGTTGCCGTAAGTGGTAGGCTGAACTACTTACCAACTAAAGACAACTCAACGAGGAGCTCCTACTAGGCGAGGACTCCTATAGCCTGATCAAGGAGTATTTTCTTTCAGTACCATTCTTCTTTTAGGGTTTTTAGTTTATTGACATACTTGGGCATGTAAAAAGGAGGGAGCTGAGCGTAGTGACCCAAGGAGAACAGGGCATCGGCCTCAGGACCTGTCTCGGCACCCAAGAACCTACCAAGCCCTCGCAAGGCAACACTTAATCCTTTTCTAACGCTAACTTTTATTTTCGCTTCAACCTTCCTTGTTTTGGTATTATATTTGGCAAGAAGCCACCCCTAGGAAGACAAGGTATCGGCCCCGGGTCTGATTCGTCCCCAGGAACCTACCAGGCCTTCGCAAGGCAATGATCAACTGCTTACACATTTTCATTCCTTTTCTTTTCTTGGGATAGGGGTTAGAACCCCTTTTTACACACCTTCGTATTTATAGTCATCTTGTAGGATGTTCAAGATTTCTTGGCATCATTATTATTATCTTCTGGTAGGCTTCTCTAACTGCCTCACTACTAACAAGAACTCCTAGAACGGATGCCTAGCAGGCTAGCAGAACAGGGCCACTAGGACTTCCTTCTAAAACAGGTCTTTTGATGCCTGACAATGTCTTTACAGGAGGCAATGACTACTCTGACCTCCCTCAAACATACATAGCCTAAACCTGGGACTTCATGCCTTGGTTTCCGGTCCCTAACAAAAATATATCCCCTCGACAAGTATAAATACACATATAACAGAAAAGAAAGGTACTCGTAAAGGAGAGGTATCACCTGGATTGGCCACAATAAGCTTCCATCGTAGCAAAGGCTCCTCCAGGCTCCACCAAATTCCACGAAACACGAAACCTATTCAGCACAACACTTAAAACAAAAACCCAAGTAAACGCACCCGCACTAGACAGGGAAATGGCCCTCTTGGCCTAATGAAATGAAAACACCTCACTACAAAACTGAATCGGCCCTCTTGGCCTAATGAAATCAAACAATACTACTCATAACATCCTCCTGGAAACAACTATGATAGACATCAAAGCATACCATTCCCAAGGGAACAGAGACTCGTAGCCCTAAACTAGGTGCATTAGATTATGACCCATCCCTCCTGCGTATATCGCAAGAGGTGTTCGCATCACATGTCGTCTAATCAATCTATGGGTCCAAGATAATAAAGGTAGATGAGTCTCGCTTACCCTCTACATCACCCAGATCAACCATCGTCTGCCAAAGAGGGCATGTTCAGAAAGCATACCCCACAAACAACTAGGTCCTATCTCACCATCAATAGATATATCGGGACAAGGGCCACAATTAAAGAAGAGGTCTTCTTCATATGCGAAATTAGCCAATGAATCGGCAAACTGATTCCAATTCTGTGGAATCAGCTGAAAAGACACTCTATCGAATTCGTCTAGCAGGGCTATGGCAGTATGATGGTACATGCAAAGGATGGGGTTTCGCACCATGTACGTCCCATTGAGTTGATTTAAAACCAACTGAGAGTCCCCTTTCACCAATAACTGGCGGATACCACCCTTCTTTGCAATATTCAAACCCATAATCAGGGCTTTTTATTCTGCCATATTATTGGTAAAATTCGCCCCGAGATAAGCAGCTAACTTCATGACAATGCATCGTCGGGGGTCTCGGATGACAACTCATACACTTCCTTTTTTGCATGCACCCCTGGACGCCCCATCAAAGTACAAGGTGTACGTCCATAAAGGGTTTACATATCCCGCCATCCTGAACTCTACTCGTAATTATGGTAATCAAAATTCAGCATATTCAACGGGTGGACTGTAGGCTCCATCCCTCCATCATCATTGAATTCAACAGGGATGCTCCTCAACATTTGTAGGCAATGATGGCAGAAGACCTTGATCTCCCAAATAAATGTCCCGTCTTCTTGCTCAGTCACCTTGTATCCTTTGCTCCACCAAATGAGCTTTCCCTGATGATACCTCTGTTCTAAATACGGGTGTTCTAAATAAGGGATCAGACGACCCATCAACCTCTATCACACGATTTCCTTGCAGATATTTGATCAATCTCGCCTAGACCTGCAAGGCAGTCATAGTATTAGTGCAATCAGAAATAATAAGGTTTAATCTTATTAAGATTAACCTTATTTTTAAATTCTACCCCCTCAAGGTCAGCTAACAAAACTGTGGATTTATTCTTTCCTATTCTAACGATCCTATAGGGCCCGTCCCATTTGGGCTCTAGCTTGCCTGGAAATAATTCACGTCGTGCGTCATAATACAGAACAAGCTGTCCTTTCTTGAAGGTGTATTTCTTGGCTTTGATGTCGTGTAACTGCTTCATTCGGCGCTTCACCACTTCTTGGTGCAATAAGCTCTGCAGCTTAAGCTCATCTAAATGTGCCAGTGTTGTCAAGCGCTCAAAAAGTGCGTCTTCATCACTCAAAGAATGATTGATGGTAAACCGAATAGTCGGCAGCTCAATCTCTAAAGGCAAGACACACTCCTCCCCATATACTAACTTGAACGGGGTATGGCCAATGGCTCGTTTGAAAGTCGTATTATAGGCCCACACTGCCACGTATAACTTTTTATCCCAATCCCATTTCTTTTCCGACACAATTTTGGATAGGATGCCCACAAGCTGCTTGTTGGTGCTCTCAACTTGCCCATTGGCTTGCGGGTTATATGGGGTTGTCTTGTTATGCTTGATTTGCCACATCTCTGTCAAACCTTTAATCACCTTATTCAGGAAATGGGTTCCGCGGTCCGACACTAATTCTTTCGGTGGACCAAACCGGCATATTATCTGCTCTAAAAGGAAACTAGCAATTTCTTTAGCATCATCTTTCCTTGTTGCACGTGCTTCTGACCACTTTGTGAAGTAGTCAGTTGCTACAATGATGTACCTCTTTTGTGTAGTCGATGACAGAGTAATAGGACCCGCAAAGTCTATCCCCCATTTCTCAAATGGAAGTATCGCCATAATAGGGGTGAGTGGTCGTTTCCTATTCTCTCGACTATCATGTCGTTGGCAAATATCGCATCTCTTAACATATGCAAACGCATCCTGGAAGATGGCAGGCCACCAATAACCTGCTCTTAAAGCCTTTTGTGCTGTAAGCCGTCCAACAAAATGGCCATCGCAAGCAAAATCATGGCACTCTTCCAAAATGAATGGCACCTCGTCAGGCATCACACATCGACGATAGATGTCATCAACCCCTTGCCGATATAATGTACCTGCGATCAAGGCAAACTTTAACGCTTGCGGCTTAATTTTCCTTTTCTCAGCTTTAGATAATTCGGATCCCGCCTCTCCCATCGATAAATAATGTGTTATTGCAGCGTACCAGGAGGGAATAGATGCCGTATCTATTTTAAATAACAACTTCATGTCACTACCTTCAGCCACAAATTATTTTGGCTCCCCAAAGTCCACAAGACATTCCACGATGCCTTGCAACCTTGGTGGCTTACTCCTGATTTCATAATCAACTTCCTGCAAAGTGATTAACCACTTCGCTAAACGATCAGGCGGCTGTAGCTTATTCATCAATAATCAAAGTCCCTCCGCCTTCGTATAAAGCACGACTTTCTCATAGAGAATATAATGCCTGAATTTCTTGGTCCCAAAGATCATCGCTAGACACAAATTCTCCATGTAGGTATAATTGATTTCGGATACCCCCAGCTTCTGGCTAGCAAAAGCAATCGGGTGGTACCACTTCTCTTCCCAAATTTGGGCTAAACAGCAGCTGATACTATACATGGTGGCTGCTAAAAATATATAGAACACCTCACCTCTTTTAGGTGCTTTTAAAACGGGTACTCTTGCTAGCTCCTGTTTCACATCCTCGAATGCTATCTTACAAGGGTCGCCCCATACAAACGAACAGCTAAAGGACAATAAATTTGTAAGCGGCAACGTTCTTTCTGCTAAGGCGTTGATGAATCTACGGTAGTAACCAACCGAAGACAGAAAGCTATGAACTTCTTTCGGAGTGCGTGGTGGACCCATGGCAACTATAACTTTAGCCTTCTCGGGGTCTGTCGCAATTCCTACTGAACTGACCACATGACCCAGCAATAGCCCATAAGGTACTCCAAAAACACACTTCCGTGGGTTTAGGGCGATGCAAAATTGTCTACAGCGCTCGAAGCATTTTCTTAAAATGATCAACTGCCTTCCTCTCACGGTGGCGGCCCCTAAGTCATCAATAAACACCTTCAACTCTTCAGGGGATATGTCACCGAATGTCTTATCTGATGTTCGTTGCCACGAACCAGGCGCATTGCATAAACCAAAGGCCATCATATGGTACGCAAAAGTACCAAATACAGTAATGAAAGTTGTTTTCAACTTGTCCTTTTCTGCAATTGCCATTTGGTTGTATCTTGCAAAGCAATCCATGAACGAATATATCTCCCTATCCGCTAATTGATCCAAAATCTCGTCAATAAATGGCAACGGGTAGTAGTCCTTAACTGTCTGCTTATTCAGCTCC
This sequence comes from Lygodium microphyllum, assembly GCF_053477565.2. Taxonomy (NCBI): domain Eukaryota; kingdom Viridiplantae; phylum Streptophyta; class Polypodiopsida; order Schizaeales; family Lygodiaceae; genus Lygodium; species Lygodium microphyllum. The sequence continues at coordinate 52,608,991 of NC_141141.1, read as the reverse complement.
CTAAAGTCTACACATAATCGGATTTGATTATTCTTCTTCTTTCTTATCACAACCGGCGAACACCATTCCGTGTGTTGCACAGGAAAAATCAAACCCGCTTTCCGAAGCTTCTGTAACTCTTCAAACAGCCTGTCCCTCAGTTCGAAAGGCATACGCCTTACTTTCTGTCGTGCAGAACGACTGCCCTCTTTCAACGGAATTGTATGGACAGCAAGACTAGGAGGAATGCCCCTCAACTCATCATAACTCCAGGCAAAGATATCACGGAATTCCTGAATCAAGGATACATAGTCCTCCCTTTCTGCTGTGCTGAGCATAGAACCTAATTTGATTGGCCGTGAATCATCAGACGTACCAAGGTCTAGCTCGATAACATTTGCATCTCTTATATGATCTTGGCCCTCTATCGGCTCGTTCAAAGTGATATGATAGATGTCCTCTGTGGTGGATCCCTCTTTGGACTCATCACTCGATGATGTCTCACTGGCAGATAAATCTTCTAGTGTCTCCAATTCTGTAGAAGATAGAGGAGCTCTCTCACTCTGCGGGGACTCAGGATAAGCATCAACCACCACACGCTGGGCACCTCTGCCGAATATCAGTCGACCGGCGGGTATATCTACTTGGCAGTCTGCTTGCAAGATCCAAGGTCGTCTGAGTAATACTTGGTAACTTGGCTGGTCTGCAAAATGAATCACCTGAAAGTCCAACATGCATTCTACATTTGCGACAGTGACATGGACCTTAGTAATGCAGCCTTCCGGCTGTCTCAAACTATCATCTGCCATTCTGAGAATTGTGGAGGTATCTTTCTGGATCGCAAGACCCAACCTTTCCATCAGTTCAGAACTCATAATGTTAACAGATGATCACGTGTCGACAATGGCATAATCTACTAATATCCCATCGACATAGGCTGCAACCCTTGGGCAATGTTTCTCAGCATGCTCGAACCAGTCATCACCAACTCGTGCAATACCCAAAGGTTCTATGATATACCCGGTACGTAGGATCTTTCTAAATTCCTTGCGTACTCCTGGGGAAAGCTTAATAAGCTGTAAAAGATTCATATCCGGCTTGACTTCGCAAAGAGAGCTCGCCAAATCAAATTCATGATAGTTCGATAGAGCTCGCTTTTCACGCCAAACCATCCGCTCTTTAGGTCGCTGAACCGGCTTTATTGCCTCTTTCTTAACTTTCACCTTTTTCTTTGGTGGTTCCTTATCGGCTTTACTCTCCACGGGCTTCAAAGGTCCCCCTTCCATGGCAGGATCCAAAACTTGCGTTCCTTTGTCGCCTTGTTTAGGATTTCCGTCGACAAGCTTATCCTTGTCGGCTTCTCTACCCTTTTGACCTCTTGTAAGAACAGCTTGGAGATTAGAGGTTTCAGCATCATTAACGCATACAATCTCAATCAAACTGACCCCACTACCACTTGGTAGCTCCTCCATTGTAGTCTTTGGTCGTTGAAGTATTTGTTTAGGCCCATCTTCTCGCTTTTTCATCATTTTACTCCACATTTAGACACATTTTAACCACTCTACCCTCCCATCGATCAAATGTTGTATTGTTGTATGGATTTATAGGGTATTTTGCCATCATTTTATGTATAAAAAGCGAGAAACACACACTAGAACAAGAAGGTGGGGTTGAACTGAGGCAAATCCTCATGCTTCAGTCCCCACAAACATTCACAAACATTGTTCTTAATTTTCACTAATTTTCCGCACCCAAAATGTATTTTTTTCTTATTTTTTATGATTTTTCTCTATTTTCATTGTATTTTTCCTTATTTTCTGCATTATTTAATTACTAAAATTCAAAATAGGTTATGGGCTATGGCCCTTAGTTCCTTCTTGCAGCAAAATTGAAAATTTAGTTGGTGTTCCTATTTATTTTCCATTTTTATGCCCAAAAAACATCATTTTCCCTTGATTTTTCATATTTTACGTGTTTTAGTATATTATTTTGAACCACAAGATGCATATTTTCTGATTTTTTGATTATGATCAACAAGTATTCATGGAAAACAGCAACATAAACAATTTTTAGCCCACATGAACAACATTTTATTAATCAAAAGCCATGAAATCTCAAATTTCCTTTGAAAAAATTGAATTACCGCTTATTTGCGTGTTTCGGGTTTCATGTCCATGGCTGCAAATCTGAAAATCAGCAGCACTTCATGCTCAGCACGATCATAAATCACCATTTCCAGCCCGTGGAGCCATCCGATCCATGCCGAACAAACCTCCATCACTCTTTCTTCTTTCTTCTTCTTCCCACATGAACTCCCTCTTAGAGGAGAGAGAGGGAGGAGAGAGAAAGACTGATTTTCTCTCTCCCTCTATAGGCTGCCATTCCTCACGTGAATTGGAGCGATGCGGAGCGAAGATTGAATCTTGTTGCCTGCTATGATTGAATCCATGGCTTGTTCTATAGCCTGCATCTCGATTTGAGGGGGGGGCGCCGTTTTTTCCGTGCGGGTCTGCTCACGGCACTACCTTGGGCACGATGAAAAAAATTAGGGGGGTGAGGAGCCAAAGGGCACCCCCCACTAGCCACACCCTTTGAGATTTCAACTTTGGCCCCTTTTTGGGCACCCCGGCCGGTTTTGGGCCAACTTCCTCATACGAGCTCCGATTGACGTGCTATAAATTTCTGGGCGTCTGTCCCGGCATCTCGGACAGGCCTGCAGCTCCCGTATCCCGTCCCAACTGATAGAAAAATTACTAAAAATCCAGACGTGTCTCTTGGGCGCCCGTCGACTGCTTGTCGCTTAAAATCGTCCTAGATCGAGCCGCTGCCTTTGACGGTGAATATTTTTCCCTTGATATTCATAATTTTTAGCTATTTTTAAGCACTTCCCGTCACCTAAATTCCGCTCTCAATAACTCAAAGATACAAATAAAACAAATAAAAAGTGAATAAACAAAAATAAGACACACCAAAAAATTTGTATTCATATTCATAACATTTTACATAGGATCCATTACAACCAGGGTTTTTAAAAATCTCTTTGGAAGCTACATTCCATGTATGTTTTAGTATTATACCCCTTTCGTTGTTGATCTCCGCAAGGAATATCCTTCCATCATCGGAAGAACCTCACTATCCACAAATCCCTATCGGTGATGGTGACTCTCCTTGCATGCACTACTGCATAGACTGAGTCTTTGAACAAGTTGATGAGGTAAGCTTTGGCAGCTTCATGTAGTGCAAGAAGGGCTTGGGCAATCAGGTTGTTGCAAGCATGATCTATTTGGGAAGTGCCTCCTATTGTTCTTAATTAGTATGCCATTCATAAGCTCCCATACTAGCTTCAAGAATGGAGCCTTTGATATTAGTAGATGCGTGGTCTTTTGGTAATGGCGGATCTCACGAAGAGCCAATGTGCTTGGCCTCCATCAATACTTGTGATGCTAGCGTGGTGGTGGTGGTGGTGGTGGTGGTGGTGGTGGTGGTGGTGGAGTTGGGGGAGGTGCCCTGTGCATGGGATTTCTAAGGGGGTGTCTCCAGGCCGCTTGCTTGGTGCGTGCCATGTCTTCTAGGAGAGAAAACTCAAAATTCAAAAGTGAAATATGTAAAATGAGGTGAAACTTTAAACTTATAGCAAAACTTTTCAAAAACCCTTAAAATTGAATTAATGTATCTAGGCTTTGGGAAAATATGACTAGTGATTCGATTGACGTCAAATTTTACATGTGGACTCCTCTACCACACATCAACTATCCAAAAAAATTTGGCCTCATCAAAAGTCTCTAGGACACCTGTCCGAAGGTGCCTGGCGTCTAGGGCCCTAAATCCCTAGATTCAGGGCTCGAAATGCAAGCCTCCGGATAGATGTCCTTAAAGGCTTCTAATGGGGCCAATTTTTAAATATCCATGAGTTTTATGATGCCTAGCATGTAGGTGAAGTTTCACCAAATTTTGATTTATAAAATTGACGGTTCAATCATTTTTTGAAAATGCATTAACTAGGTTATACTTCACTGATAAAAGAAAAACTCACCACCGAGTGTGTGCAACTACATATTAAATGTGTTGTCAACCAAACTACGTGAAATATTGGAAACTTAAAAATTCACAAAAAATAAGTCATGGGTCAAATGGAATTTCACATATCAGATATAGTATTGTCAAACTCCTAAATAGAGTAAAGATATAGTGCATCACCCCATGTATAATTGATCACTGATGTGCGCGTGATTGAGCATTGAATTTATACTCAACAAAACTACTTTGAAAATTAGAAACTTGGAAATATGCACAATGCAAACCATGGAAAAATAGAATATCAAATATTAGATTTGGCATTATGAAACCATGAAATACACGGTAGATAGTGCATCACACCAAGTACAATTAGAGCTAGGAAAAATTTAGCTCCATTTCGCAGGCCACTGCTATCAAATATATTTGAAGGTCTACTGGAAAGATAACCCAAAACTAAGCTCCTTACAATCTACAACCAAACCTGAGCTAAAAACATAGATCTAATTACAAGGTAGCTTCTCAAAGTGTATTGTTGAAATTAAGATTAAATGCATCCTTCTTGTTGTGGTTCCTATGAACAAGAACCATATCTATGGGCTTAATAGTGATATGTTGGGCATGATTGGCTAAAAGTTGATAATCATTCATTAGATCAATCAATTAACTTTTAGCTGCTTCTTAGAGAGCAAGCAAGACTTGGCTTGACCATCGCCCCACATTCCTTTCCTAGTTCCTTGCAAAGAACTTGTGATGATGCTCTAATTGCAAATCTTGTAGTATTTCTCACACCAACCTAGAGAATGGTGCCTTAGGAATAATCAAGTTGGCACTCTTTTCGAATTTCCTTGTCTCACATAACACAGCTGTGCCTGGTCTCCACCTTTGATTCTTATGTATTGGAGGTCGTGTATTACTAGCTGGAGCAATAGTGGGAGGTGGAGCAACTGGAGGATGTGGACCACCATTTTTGGACAATGGTGAACCATCATCATTGACCACGCTAGGGCCACCATTGTTAGACATAGTAGCGCCACCATTATTAGTTGTAGTAGAGCCACCGTTGGCCGCCACCAGGGGACCTTTGTCACTCACAGTATGCTCAATAGATTCGGAAGAGTGTTGAGCTCTTACTCTTGTAGAGGCGCCTTCTTGATAGGAAGCTTGGAACGTGCCATGGTTGTGATTATGAAGGATAGAAAGGTGGAGGATAGAGTGAAGAGTAATGGGAAAAAATGAAAGGAGAGACTTGACTTAAGTACAAAACTTTTAAACTTACTGTGGAGTAAATGAACTTTAAAATTATCATTTCATTTCATTTCTCCAGCCCATCTCTACCTCTCTCTCTCTCTCCTACCATCCCCCTCATGCCCCTCTTTGTCTAGGCTAGTGAATGTTCCAAGGTTTGGAATTTTTATATAGGATTTCGAAATTAACTTTTCATAATTTAAAAACATAGTTCAAATTTGACTTTGAAAAACATAGTGACAAACCTTTGAAATTTTAAACAAAATTTGCAAGACACCTCATGTTAAAGGTAGGAGTATTGATGCATCATATCCTTAGTACATGTGCTCTCTCGTGGACTCTAAATGCATCAAAAGTATCATCTTTATCTAGGTCTCCATTTCTTGCCATCTCTCTCTTGGGTTGCCAACGATTCTATGTGGCGTTGTCTAGTTGTGATACTTTCATACCTTACTTTTCTAACTTCATATATTGTCCTACTTATAAATTCTTCTTGAGAGGTTTTGGACTTCTTTTCTTTTTCCTCATATCGTATATCTAATCTCCTATACCACCATTGTAATAATTGCCTCATAGAATTGGAATCATTGATGCCACCTCCATGATCAGTTGCCTTTTGAAAAGCACAGCGAGCTTGCCAATGAGATCGTTCCATGCCTTGAGTTGACCATACTGCCAAACTTCCTTGTACTGCAAAGTATGGACCATGTGCTTCAAGTATATGCTTCACAAGAAGAGAGATTAGAAACACAAACTAATTTGACTTGATGATATTTTTTTGTAATGGTGGTAATACTGACCATGTAGTGTGTTATGTTGTTTGTAGTCCATGCCTCCACCATGGACTTATGAAATTTAGCAACTGTCTCTTTAAATGTATCAGCATCACCATCCCTAAATCTCAACTTTTGTAAGAGAGCTACTAATCCATCTACGTGTATCCACACTTCTGCCTTTGCAATCCTGGTTTGTCCCCCATTGCTCCAATCTGAAATACCAAGGTGCAACTTTTTTCATGCTCCATACCTCTCTGGTTGTTTTACAAGTATATTGCCTTCCTCACTCAAGGTGGAGATATAAACTTCCTAGCCTTGGGTCTATCAAAGCATGGTTTACAAGGGATATTTCCACTCTTTCCTTATTTTTTCTCGTCCTTTTTAATTTCTACTTAGGCCCCGTGCAATCCAACTTCAAAGAGGACTCATTCTACCTTCTTGGATATAGCATCAGCTTCTAACACAGGCTACATCTTGTATGCAAAGCATATATATTCACATACTAGCTTCTCAATTATTATAACCAAACAATGCAATGTGCAAAAGTGAACCCTTGTTAGTGGTATTTCCAAACTAGGACACCAGTTTGGATCCACTAGAACTAGCATTCCATTTCTCATGACTTTTTGATTACATGTTGGAGCACCTTGTTGTCCTGCCTTGGCAATCCATTCTTTCTTTCCATCTTTCCCTTTCTTCCTAGTTTACATGCAATATATGCATGAAAATTTTTCATTCGTTGCATTTGATAAACTATACATACACTTCAATGTTTTTAAATCACTTGCAAGATACCATTCAACTTGATTCCAAATCCCTTGATGTGTAAAATTTCTCCATTATATTGCTGTTGAATAACACTAGGTATATTGGTGAGGTTTAAAAAACTTTAAGTACTTCATGGTACTTCTTTGGTACTTCAAATGTTGCAAGCCACCATATTTCATTCTCTAATTGTACACTAAAGTATAAAGGATGGTTTTCATCGATGTTGGGATCCAATGCTTGATTCATAAGTGTTATACTCACACATTCAAGTTTTTTTTCCTTAATAATCCCACTCTCATCAAGTTTTGAGGAGCCTTCCATAGACATATTGTAGAACTTGACCATAGCAAACTGAACCCTACATATATCCAATACAAAGTTTTTGGATGCATTCAATACAAATGCAACTCCTTTGGAACCATACTTCAATATGTGTGTATTTTCCAGATGTGTTGGCTCACCAATTAGTTCAAAAACTTTCTTATTTAGTTGTTTTCTAGCCTTCTTCACGTGAAATGGTTTGGCAGAGGCATTACTCGCTTAGTTTTGAATACTTTCTTAAAGCATGTATCCAATTGTTGATAGAGCATACTATATGACTCAGAACTCATTCCCACCTTGTCACATAATCCTTGATCATTTATAGCAGTAAACAAGTTGCTCACATCCCTAAGATGTTCACTTGCAACACCATTTACAATATCCATGAATTTAAGATTTTCCAATGCATTTTTGACCATATCCTTACTTAGAACTTTATCATTCTCTACATGAGGGAACATATTTTTCATTGTAGTAAATTGAGCATATATCCATCTATGATATTGTCCACTTCCTTTGGTTAATTGGTGAATTGGTTTAACTAATCGGATGGGCTGATGTGCTTCTTTGGTTTTTAAAGTGGGCCCAATCTCCAAAGTTTTTTTGAGCTTCCTCTTTATGTTTCGATTATCCTTCTCCAAGTCCATAAGTTTAGACTGTAACTCCATATTTTGCACGTGTGTAGCATGCATAGCATCTTCAATGACAGACAATGCTTGCTATAGGCTCTGGTTCTCCCTATCCTTCTCAACCAATAATCTATCATTTTCCATCAAAGACTGTATATTCCCTTGTAATCTTGTTTAATGAACCCCTGCTAATCCTTGTGTGACAAATCTACATGTGTATCCATACAATCCTTCATTGCCTGCACAAACAAACTTTTCAAATGATGTAAGCCCTTCAAATTGTGGTGGCCTTTGAGTGACTGGATCGGGTGGATAAATACACCCATCAATCCAAATGTCCACATTTTTTTTCATTGCATTTCTTTCTTGTTGCATCCTGCATCTTATTGCATCATCCCTTTCCACAGTTCTTTTGAACATCGGTGCATATTCATCCTCCAATTGAAAGTGAATATCTCTCTTTCTCTTGGTACGTCCTGCACTTGCATCCTGTAAAGAAAAATATATGCCAATTTTAACTTGGATTAACATTCAAATCACACAATTCCACCCTTTGATTCACTATATTTGTGTTCTTTTTTAACTAGTTGGATCTTGTCTCTTTCTCTTGATTTCAATCATGATAGATCCTAATCAACCCCTAATCTACTTGTAATCTTAGTTTTTAATCTACCTCTATTTAGCATCCAATCTTATCTTCTGTTCTATCCAAAATTTTCTCTCTCTCTCTCTGTCTCTCTCTCTCTCTAAAATAATTGATCAAAGATATTTTAACACATTTATACAAAAGCTTGGCTAGTGGAGAACTATAACATCATCTTATCTTCTACCCTAATTTACATAGTACTAAAGAGGAAGATACCTCCATTATCACAGATTGCATAGTACTAGGAAGATATCTTATAGCATAGTACTAAAGTGAATATCTCTCTTTCTCTTGGTACGTCCTGCACTTGCATCTTGTAAAGAAAAATATATATCAAATTAAACTTGGATTAACATTCATTATCAAAGATACCTCCATTATCACAGATTGCATAGTACTAAAGATACTATAGATAGAGATTATTTGATTTTAACAAATGCTATCAAAACCACTCCTGATATTTCTTAGCAGGGTAGAGAGTATTGTAGCAGGGTATTGAGTATTGCTTCAAAAGAATTTGCATGGAAGAAACCATATTTTGGAGGGAAGGAGAAGAGTACACAAAATTTCGAACAAAACTAGAGCTTTGAGAGGGAATGAAAAAATATCCAAAAATAGGCATATACTTGTCCAAAAAAGATAAAAATTTACAAGAAAACTCTCGAGTCAAAAAGGTGTCCCTAGGTAAAAAATAATCTTAAAATATGATGTGTACATCATTGTATATCATTTTTTAACTTCTCCTTTTAAGAAGCAAGAATGAGGATGATTCTCATATATATTCATGTTGGAAAGTCATGAGGGCATTAAAGAGTCGTATATTAATGACTGACTCTATTTTTAGAGAAAATAGAATTGTATTTTTTTAATTATGAGGATTTTGAGAAAAAATAGCCATATCCTACAATTTGGAAATAAAATAATAAGTGAAATCTATTGAAAGTACAAATACGAGATTTTCTTGATTGTAGAAGATCTCTTATTATAATATTATTTTGGAATCTCTTTTTAGAGAGAGAGAGAGGTGAGAGAAACCCGTTAAGGGGCAAAAAAGAGAGTCCATATTTCTCCTAATGAGTTCTTGTGTTCTTTTCTCATTATGTCGTGAAGCATATGACATAGATGTAGAGAGAGGGGGTATATAAAGTTGAGTGGAAAACATATTCATTATCTTTTGACAATTAATCAAATCTTCTCTTGAGGCCTCCTTGTTGTGGATCTCCTACCATAGCTAAGGGGTGAGTACCTTGCTCCACCATTGCAAGAGGTAGATATCTTGCTGTCATTCCTATTTTCCTTTGATGTAATGCTATAACATAATGATAATATCATTTCCTATGGCTATCTTAATCATGGCTTTCATATTTTTCTTGTTCATTTCATGTATTTCTTGGATATGAGTAATTGGCTCTCTTACATCGGTATCAAAGCAAGTTTTTGATCCAACTGGCAAGTTATTTTCATGATTTTGGTTAAGGATCTATCTAGTCTTTGCCTAGTTATTTCTTGTACCCATGATTAGGTAGGTTCTACTATAGCAAACCATGGTCATTTTGGAGATTACAGACAAGATCTTGGAAGAAATGGTATTCAATTGCGATTTTAGTAGGTCATGATCCTTCTTGAAACCAAAACTGTGATTAATTTTCAAGAAACCTTGATTTCCTCTTTCTTCTTCAAGCTTCCTTCAAACTCCATGGTAGTTCTTTGCTCATATCTCTTCCCTAGGACTTTTGATGCACAAGAGGCTTGTCAAGCCTAATTCTTGGAGTCCAATAATGAGCATGATAAAAAGGATTTGATGCCACATGTGTTGCTGGTCACTTAGTGCAATTTGTGCTACCCATTCTAGTTGAAATCCTCAATCTCCTACTCCATGTCTACATGATGCCTAGTCTTGTGTCTTCTAAATTCTCCAAAATACTTGACTATAACCTCTACAACATCATTATACCACTATTAAAGATCATAATGCTTCCCATAAACCAATGGCTTCACTTTTGGATTTGAATAAATAATATAGCAGTAGGGATTCTTCTTCTTTGCCATTTAATATTCAAATCTTGCTCTCTAGTGGAGCATAATCTCTAGTCCTTGCTTAAAGCTCTACATCTTGACATTCAAGCCTTCATTTTCATTATTCCACTTGATGTAAGCTCTCTTGAAACTATTAAAATAGGGTAGCCATGGTTCATGAGTCTAATCTTTAAGTATATGTGCTCTATTGAAATGGCTTTTCTTCAAGAAACTTCAAGGAGTTTATATTTGGCATTCTGAAGTGTTATGGACAAAGATTGTTTCATTATTTCAAGATCGGGTGATGATTTCATTCTCTTGAATGCCTTGGACAATAGTATGATTTGAAATCTCTTCAATCTCAATTAGTTTGAAGGGACTTTTATCATCTACTGGCTTCTAGGAGTGTGCTTATCCCTGAAGGACAATATTTTCACCGACATTGAACCATTATTTCAAGATTGGGAGGACATTATCATTATGGATAGCAATGACAACAAGCCATTCAAAGTGCCTAAAGCATTGAGGATTTATTCAAGACCTTGGATTAATCACTACATTGGATCACTATTTTAGTAATTAGTGAAGAGCATGGATTAATTCGTGATGGTGTACTAATTGAATCTGGTCTCCATCAACAATTCTTCTATACATTCAAGAGGTACGTCTGAAATTTTCTCTTTGATCTCTCTTTGTATCCAATTTTTTAGCCTTCTCCACTTGCTAAAGAGAGATATTAAGAGTTAATTAGTCTCTTGAAAATAGCACTTATGGCCTACCCTAGGGCTGATTTGATTTGTGCTTGTGTCTATCAATATTGCCGATAAATTTTAAGGGTTTATTGGTGCTTGAATGGATCATTTTTATCCCTTTAGTACCTAACACTGATTGTGAATTATTGGGTATATTGTTTCTCATAAAAATTGGAAAGAATTCTATGATGATAAGTGGATAATTTTTATAAAGTAGTGAATCACCATTAAAGGGTGAACATTTATCCATCTCCCATATTATTTCAACGATCTTATTTTGAGCCTTTTGTCCCATCAAAACTTGCATTTCATTGAAGAGATCAAAGTTTTATTTCAGCCCATGCACATCATATTTGATTGATTAGACTAGCATATACTTGCCATATCAATGATACCCACGAGGAAAAGCAGATGCTGGGTGAGATGTGAGACAAAAGAGAGGTGACTCTTCCTTGTATCAATGATCATGAAGGGGTGCACAGCTCGGTTTGGAGAATATATTTTCATAACCCTCCGAGTCTTAGAGCCCATGTAGGTGCTTATCCTATCGTTTTATCACTAACACAAGTACATTGTTATGGAGAATTGAAGACACTATCGTTGCACTTGATTGGGCCCTATTCTTTATCCCTATAGTGGGTATCAGATCACCTTAGCTTTTAACAGGTGCATTTCAATTTAACACAGTTAAACATGGTATTTTCAGATAGGTTACATGGTATTACAAGTTTAAACATGTACTATTTTATTCATTGGAGGCACGGTACAAGAATACAGGCTACCTACGTGTCCATAGCAATGTTTTATAAGGTTTTTCCAAGGAAGGAACACTTGTAGGTCACTTTATAGGTAGGAGCATAGGGTTTTGGATAGTTCTAGACAAGTTATAGAAATTGTTTCTAGAATAGGAAAACACAATTCTAATGAAAAACGGCGTCAAAAGAGTTTATTGTTTATAATATAAATCATGGGATTCTTATGAACACAGAAGAACTTCACTAGGAGTTATATGAGGAATTTGCATACAAAATTCAGTCATTGTTACCCAATAACCAACTTAGTTACATAAGTTCTTTTGTATTTAGCATATAATTTTCAGTTGTACCATGTATATTGATGAAAAATAAGTCTATGGGAACCTACAATTTGATCAAATGGAAGTAATTGACAGTCTGCAGGATACATCACATTGATTCAAGTGCAAAAATATGGTTAGAACTCAAGAAAAATGCCAAAAGTCCACTAGGTTCACGGGGGACCTGAAGTAATGACCAGTAAGTGACCTGAGTAGGTCAAAAAGTGACCTGGGCCTGAGCAGGATGCAACCCGCATTTTTCGACGCAAAATGTGGGCCTACACAGCCTGACTACAACTGAAGAAAGCTGAAGCCATGGTGCATGCTTTGGAGCATGCAAATTGGAGATTAACATGAGCTGAAGATGAAGATGCAAACAAGGTGAGAGCTCCACTTATCCGTCCATTTGGTTTGACGAAAATGCATGGTATGATAGTCTATAAAAGGGAAAAATCTGAGAGAAAAGTATTCAACCTACTCTTATGCACGTCTTCTCTCATTTTGTCTACCTTATTCATGGTCCAATGAAGCCCGACTTGTAAACAAGTACTTGAGTGACTTTGGGGCAAGCAAAGGGTGAGGATTTTGAAGGTGTATGGGCTATTATGGGTTGAAATAACCAGTCATAAACAGGGCATCCCACTATTCTTGTCTATTTTTATGAGCAACCAAGAGATTTATGTGGTTGTAATAGAAGAGAATGACCTCTTTTCATCAGGACTTTACTCATTAATGATTAGAGGAGCTTATTCATGAGTTTATGCACTATTTTTGAGCTTGATTATGGGCTGGAATTTTCTGTTTTAAAACAGGTCTGAAGTAAAGATTATGCTTCTTCAATGCATTTCATGTACCATTGGCCCAAATCTTGAATGTATTTGAAGTCTACCAACATAATACTTGATCCCTAGAGTTGAAATCCATCTATGTACTTGAAATAAAAGCCATTAGAGCTTGCATTTGATATTCATATTTGGATTAAGAATCTAAGTATATCCTTTATGTTATGGATTATGTATTCAAAGGCATTTGATGTAATCAAGATAGAGTTATTTATTCCATTCATGTACGCTAAATACATAGAAAAAGCTTGAATTCTTCTTCCACATCTAAATCATTTCCAAAACCCGGATCTTGTTAAACCCCAATCTTTTTCCCTTTCCTGAACTTTGAATCCCATACTCCTCTTCTGCACTAAGCCCCGGTCGTAGACCTTCAACCCTTAACACGACGACAACGGACCTTATAGGTAGCTAGAGGACTTCATAATAACAAAGGTCTAGAGCTAGAAGTCACCTCAAATGGACACTCAAATCAAACGTTACTGAAAATTTTGTACATGTTGGTCATTGTGGATAAGACCTATTAAGCATGGCCAAGAACAAGATAAAGGAGCAAATTATGGAAACAATCAACGAGGATGTCAGGACCTATCAATATAAACCTAATGGATCTAATATTGACCTCAACCACTACCAAGATAATGATGATGCTATAAATGCAAGTAATGCTCAACATGGTCATCTAGAGGATGTGGAATTACATGTGTCTCAAGGCTCTAGTGGTTACCAACAGCCATCAAAGGAGTTGAATAGTATGAGTGAGGGGCTTCTTAGGGAAATACATCTATTAAACAAAACAATGGCAAAGATGGATAGTAGACTTGATGAGATGATTACTGTTATCAAAGGTTTAGGCAATAAAATGTAGGAAAAACAATCCATTGTTGGTACCATGCCACCCCCAACTGATCCATATCTTACATCACTTCTTGACTCAATTATTCTTGAGAAGGAGAACCTTCCAAACCGAGAGACACATATCAGCCCAAATAAATGTAGGCCTTAGTTCAATTAAAAGAACAATTCTAGGAATGAAGAGGATGCAAGAGTTAACAAAGAGGAACATGGATGTGATCCCTTTTATAAGTCGTTTTTATAGTGAGCCTACTACTATGCCACAAAGAGTGGAGGTTAATATTGTGAAGATAGATATGAGGGGCGAAGACCTATGCATATAACAATCATATGGATAGCCCAATTCTAATCCATCACCTTACAATGATCATGAATATAATGAGAAAATCAACATTACCAATTTCAAGGGGTATAATTTTTCGCCTACGGAATGGGAAGAATGAATAAGCTTGAAATGTACTTTACACTCTACCTTAGGAGTGATGAAGCCAAGATTTATTATATAGCCCTTCATCTTGAAGGTTATGCCTACACTTGGTGGAGATATATGTAAAAGAATGAGGAAGAGTTTCGTACTTGGGATGAATTCAAGTGGGTAATGCTTGATATTCTTGCACCTCCTATAAAGATGAAAAATTTGCAAAGAAAATGATATAACTTGAAGCAAAGGGGAATGTCTGTATGGGATTATTCTAATATGTTATTGAACCTATCCATGTATGTAGAAGGAATCAAATATTTGGCAAAGATGAATAAGTATATTTATGGTCTTGATTTGTATATTTCCTTGCAGGTTGGTGCAATGCAACCAGGGACGATACATGAAGCAATTTCAGCTTGTTGGTATATTTTCTTGCTAAAACTCGTGCACATCATAGGGATTCATGGTTCATGAGCACTTCACATATAGCACTTGTCTAATATAGTGCAGTTGGGTGTCATCTCCTAATTTTATCAATTACTTCCATGCCAAGGGTTGGGTTGATGCACATTTGTCACCATTGTTGAGCACTAGCACAACATGATGCTTGTTGCAACTATATGTACAAAATTTTAGATGCATGCACACTTGAGAGAGTACCTTTCATTGTGCATGCACAGTTCTTTGCACGCACAAGAGTTGGGATATTCATCATCAAACTAGAAATTGTTGGTTGAGTGAGAAATGTGGTTGGGTGAGTTTGGAGAGTCATGAAGGATGCCTCCAGTTGTGAAACGGGTTGTTTTCTTGGTCAACATCATGAGGACCATATCTCTTTGTTGAGTGAATGTGAGATTTTGGAAGGGTGAAGCACAATAAAACATTTTTTTCTTGTTGAGAGGTGAGGTTAAGGATGTAAAGTAATCAAGGAATTGTGTTTGTATCTTGCATGACACATGGGTATATGTAAATAGGCTAGGCACTATTTTTTTCAATGCATCCATCTTTTCTTATGGAGCATTGTTTGTATGATTGCAAAGCATGGATCCACCTTTGCATTTTTTCTCAACACATGTGATTGAGCATTTGAGTACATTCTCAAAGCATGTTTTTTTAATAGGGCACAATTGCACTGAATCAAATGCAAGTAACTATGGAAAACAACATTCTTTGAAGACTCAAGGGGGTTTTGAAAACAAATTGGGAAGACTTGGTCCTTTGGTATCCCAATTTTGGATAGTATCATAAAGGAGAATAGTCAGGTGAGTGTCAAGTGGTTATGGGAAAGCTTCATTGGTGGTTAAAGCATCAAGTCCAACTATGGATGTTCTATGTTTATGGAGATGTATCGATTGATGGTCAAATCAGGCAATTTCAAAAGGGAGTACATGTTACAGTGGGTACATCTGGCAAAATTATTGACTTACTTAAGCGAGGTGCTCTGAATCTCAAAGTTATAAAGTATGTGGTTCTTGATGAGGCTGATTTGGAAGTTAGCAGTTGGGTTTGTTAAGCCTATTCAAGAAATTATTTAGCATTGATTGCATTCTCTTCCTTGAATGCACCATTAGTCATACATTCCTCACATGGCAAGGTCACTTGTAGAGATTTCTTTGAGAGTTATGAAAGTGAAGAGTGCAGAATTTCTCAACCTACAAGTTTCATATCAACATCAGCCCCATCTCAGGTGTTGGTTAGAAACACATTGGATGAAAATGATATATTTTGCATGGAGGATATTACGGTGGATGCTACAAAGCCTCACGCAGAAATCTTGATAGGGTCATTTTGGTATTCTTATTATGCCACGTCACTTTCTATAAAAAAAAAGCTACCATATTATTTTGCATGTATGAAAGCTCATCTAAGGACGAGATAGTTGATTCAAGGGACGATAAGCTACTAAATTGTAAAGATGAAGAAAGTTTGAACAACGGCTGAAAGTCAACATAATCTTATTGATGATAGGCCAAAAAGTGGCTATGCTCATGATGAATGGTTCAGGCCCAGTTTGCCATTGAATCCAGAAGGTAGCAACTCAATAGATGAACTTTGTTGATCCAAGTCTTTAGCATCACCAGTTGCACATAGAGATTATTGTAACATAGCAAAATTGCCTAAAAGCAATGATCTCATTGTTGATATGTTGAGCTTTCCTGAATCATCTCTTATGGGGGTGGAGGTGTCAGTGATAAGGTATCTTTGATATGCACTCTATAAACTTTGAATATCTCTATGGTCCAAACAATCAGTCTAGTCCTAAGACTGGCTCGGGGCAATCGTTTGGTGGAAGAAGAGTAGCCTCAAATCACTATGGATTAAACAAGGCTATTGAGATTGATGACAATCTGAGACACTAGGATGAGGGAACCTAAAAACTTTAGGAGATCTTGATGGGATTGGAGCAGACGAAAGCCATTTGCATAAAACAAAATATAAAGCTCTTTGTTGTGGATGAGTATGACAAAACTTTGGTTATGATTTTGATCGTGAGGCCCCAAGGAATAAGTATTCTTTCACTCTAAGGGAACTTCGTGATGTTATCTCATTCAATGAGTTGACTTGTCTCAATCAATTCATGATTCCCATGGGGATACCTTGTTTTTCCAAAGGCAAACTATCAAGATTCTTGTAGAAAAATGAGGGAAAATGTTTTCACACTAGCGCAATTTATGGAGACTTGGCTTTTAGTTGCATCACACTTCCATTGCGCATGAAGCCCTCACAACAAAGTGTTCCCATTGTGGGTGTGGGAAGCATTGATATGGGAAGTCTAATGTATCTACTATCAGGCCAAACTAGAAGGTAGGTTTTTGTGTTGGATATGGTGCCAAGCCATATGATACCAGGAAAGAAAAAATATCCAAGCATACAGCAGATCCAGTCCCCAAGAATAAAGTTCTTGGGAGTCTTGAGGGTAAGGAAGTTGAGAGCAGCACGGGGGATTGGGTGTGCCACCGAGTAGAATGGAACACAAGGACCTAGAGAAAATCACGAGGAGCAGATTTGAAGAAAACATATGGGAGAGACTATTCCAAGGCTCCTCAAAAAAGATATTCGTGATAGATTACGCTTTCTCATTAAGGAATCTGACCAAAAGCAAGGATTGCAAACTATTATGGATGATTCAAATGGCTTTGCAAGACTATCTAACTTGAATCTATCGCGGATGTGAATGTGGCTAGAAAGAAAATGAAATGAAAGTATTACACGTAGGAGGAGTGTTTGGGAGACGAGGTAGGGCGAGGATCAGGACGACGATGGTGAAGAAGGAGACCGGGGACAAGCCTGTGCAGTCAGACATATGGCAGCTAAGAGTTTACCAAAAAGAGCCATGACGGCGGTTATGGCTAAGACTGTGCGTTGATAAGGATAAGAAAAAATAAAATTGCAAGAGTATCCCATGAGTGGTCGCTAGTAAACAAAGGATTGAAGGCAAAATAGTTTTTTTTTTTTTAAAGACTTAAGGCTTTTCATTAAACAATAAGGAAAGCTTTTAAATGTTTAAAAGCATGGTATGAGAGAGAGTCCAACAAAGCCTAAAAAAAGAGGAAGAGTCATGAACTAGGGGCCCTTGATCCAAGTTTACTTTTGTACTTCTATGTGAGAAGAGAGGAGAATCGCTTCAAAGCTATCGGGATTTTGTTCGATCGGATTTCTGCAAGTCTGAAGTTGAAGGCTCATTGTTTAATCACAAACTCTTTAATGTACGAATATTGTATCTAGTTATTTTATCAAGCTCATGTGTTTCATCTTGTGTTAGGATTTAGATGCTCTACATGGTGCATATTTTCATTGAAATATAGACCACAAGAGGCATAGTTGTTCGTTTGTGTTGGTATTTTGGTTGTGAAGTATCGAAAATTTTCATTCTATGTTGAACTTAGACAAAGCTAATTCAATAACCGGCACTCCTTGTCATTCGTTTTCGGGTTGTGTGAGAGGATTATCTTTGCACATTACTTGCTAAACAATGTCTCAAATATCCTTCAAGCATCATATCTTACAATAAATATATTCCTCACCTTTGGTAGGTCACCATGGGCTGTTTAAGACATTTGGCACTATCCATAAGAGTTTTTATTAGAAGGGTATTTAGAGGGCTGTTAAATATTATGCCATGTAGTCTCTTCCATATCAACAAAATAAAGACTCTACATTTCTACAGAGTAGATTGCTTCATGTATTACCTATTTCTCAAGGGAAGTGGACTCATACAAGCATGGATTTTATCATAGGATTATCTTTAATGAAGCATGGATGGATTATCATTTATGTGGTTGTTGATCAATTGATAAAATCCACACATTTCATCCCAACTAACATTTGATTTTTAGCAAAATTGACTAGTTTATGGAGAGTGTGGTCAAGCTTCATGGGATGCCATTAAAGATAGTATTTGATTGTAATACTAATTTTTTGGGTAATTATTGGTAGAGTCTATTTTCTTCTATGGACACTAAATTGATTCTTAACAGAGTATATCATCCCCAAATGGATGGGAAAATGGTGCATATCAATAAGTGGTTAAAAGCTTATCTTTGTCACTTTTGTCATGATACTCAAACTGTTGAGATATCGAGCTCCACTCGTGATATGCCAGGGTGACCGTTGTGCGTTTATGTCACCGACTTGTTAGCTGCAGATGCGGTTGATACACCGCCCATGAATAATAGCTAGATGACAACTATCCTTATCTACTCTAGTTCGTGGCTCAGTTAGTATGCCACCTTAGTTAGTTGAGTTTGGTTTGAGACCCATATAGAGGGTTCTTCTATTTCTCTGTACTTGTGTTCTTTTTGGTTTACATAACTAAGAAGAGGAAAACTGTTTTCAGCCTCCACCTTTGAGTGTATTCCCTCATTGTGCAAGTGAGAAAGCTACAAGTGAGACTCCTTCCTTCTCTCCCACAATCTTGACATGGTATCAGAGCCTCGTTCGTGGTAAGGAGCTCAAGAAAGCAAACCAAGTTCTCAGTGTTCTGGTAAGAGGACCAGTGTTGCTTTCATTTTTCGAGTTTGGGAGCAAGTCTCTGCAGGTAGCACAGCCGGAAAGTGCAAGAGTGCATTGTCTCAGATTGAGACACACTGCGCTGTGTAGCAAGAGAACAATATATGCTGCGGGACAAGGCTTAAGCCCTTGGTTGCCCTATTTTTTTTATTTGAGGCCATTTCGGGGCCTGTTTTGGAGGCGGAAGTTTTCCACACGCACTCAGGAAAAGGCCTTGTTTTTTGCTGTGCGACCACTGTTCTGCAGATCGGTGAAAAGTTACCGTAGAAATTGCATCGTATGCTTGTGCGCAGAGACATTGGGAGTTATAGAATCATCCTTGTTGCCTGTTGATGCAAAATCGTCACTAGGAAGTGACTGTGGTCAAATGCCACTTTCGTCAGTTTTACAGATATTGGGAATTTGTTGCAGGAAATGAAGAAGAACCAGTTCTTTCTGATGTTCCCAATCAACAGCAAATGCATGCATTTAAAGGATGGCATGAGAGAGCCAGAAAAGTTATGTACTAGCTGTCTATCAGTATTTCAGACTCTATGATTGTGCATATTCAGGATGTAAATACGCCAAAGGAGGCATGGGATACTTTGTCAAAAATGTATAGAACAAATACGCAAGCCAGGAAAATGCAGCTCAAGCAAGAGTTGCACAATGTGCAAAGAGAAAGTATGAGAATCAATGACTACCACATGAAGGTGAAGAAGATTGCAGATGCACTTGCTTCCATTGGGTCGCCAGTGAAAGATGATGATTTAGTTTCTATGACATTGATGGTCTAGGAAAGGATTATGCACAGTTTCGAACATCCATTCCGTCTGTGAAAGATTTCTTAATTTTGAGGAGTTGATTGCTCTTCTAATTTTTGAGGAGCAGAGAAATTGTGGTGCATCTTCTTCAGGAGGAACTTCAAAATAAACCGTCTTCTACTCAAATGCTAAAAGAGGTAGAGGCAAAGGTAGAGGAGGCTGATCTGGAGGCCATGGTAGAAATCAGAATATTTAGCAAACTCAAGAAAACTAGTCCTATGGAGGAGGATGTGGTAACTCTAGAGGTAGGGGGAGCCAAAGAGGTCATGGTGGATGGCAAAGAGACCAAAATGCAAATAGCAATGTTGAATGCTACTACTGTGGTAAAATGGGTCATATGGCTAAATACTACTATAAAAATCAGAATAACATCATGAATGGAAAATTGCAAGGGAATTATGCATCTTCTAGTAGATAGGGTGATGACAGAAATGAGCATTTGTTTATGGTGCAGCACATGAATAATTCTGTGACAAGTGCAAAAGAAAGCAACGAAGTGTGGTATGTTGACTCAGGTGCATCAAACCACATAACAGGTCATACAGAATGGATGCAGGATGCAAGGAAAATAAAAAAACTAGGATTTGTGGAGACTGGTAATGATACTGCACATCCTATTGTGCAGATTGGAAAAATTCCTTTGTCTATGTAGGATGGGAAAAAGAAATACCTATCGGATGTATCTCATGTCCCGAATATCACCAAGAACCTGGTTTTTGTTGGTCAAATAGTTGAGCAGGGCTTGCAGGTCAGATTTAACCCTCATGGATGCTTTGTTGAGGATATGAAAAATAAAGGTCACTTGATAGCAAAAGGAAAGAAGAAGGGCAGAATGTTTACGTTGGATGTAGACATGCCTGAATTGAGTGCAACAATGTTTGCACATGGGACCAGTGTAGTTGCAGATATTGATATTTGGCATAAACGCATTGGTCATGTTAATGTACAGCGACTTAAATCAATGCAGGCCCAAAATATTGTTGCAGGATTGCTTAAATTCAAGGTTGCAGAAATACATAAGGTATGTGAAGCCTGTCAATTTGGAAAACAGGCAAGGAAACCATTTCCTAGACATATTCAAGAGCGTAAGAAGCCATTGGAATTAATCCACTCTGATGTGTGGACTACTAAAGCTGCATCCATTGGAGGAGCCTCATTATTTTGTCACTTTTATTGATGACTATAGCAGAAAATTTTGGATGTATTTTATGAAAAAAAAAGTGAAGTGTTTGGGCATTTCAAAACTCTTAAAGCTATGGTTGAAAAAGAAACAGGCCTGCAAATGAAATGCCTAAGGTCAGATGGAGGCGGAGAGTACCTCTCAAATGAGTTTGCAAGGTTCTTGCAGGAGCATGGCATAAAGCAACAATATTCATGCAGTCATACCCCACAATAAAATGGAATTACAGAAATGAAAAACAGGCATATTGGAGAGGTATCTCATGCCATGCTCAACGAAAAAGACTTGCCAGATTTTTACTGGGCTGAAGTAGTTGCTACAGCAGTCTACATAATGAACAGGACTCCCACAACAGCAATACATGGGATGACTCTAGAGGAGAGGTATACTGGTAGGAAACCAGATATTTCTCATTTGAAAATTTTTTGTTGCATTGCCTATGTTCATGTGCCAGATGAGTTGAGATCTAAGTTGGATCCAAAAGCTGAGAAGTGCATCTTTATTGGTTACTCTCTGCAAAGCAGAAAGGGTATAGATGCTATAACCCTTCTACTCGTAAGTTTACAGTGAGCAGAGGTGTTCTTTTTTATGAGATGAGTAACTGGTATAAACTAGTAAATGTGATTGATGATGTAGATGCACAAAATGGTAATGCTGCACAGAATTCACAGCAGCAGTCACAAAATATTAGTGGACCTGGAGTGTCCTCTAGCAGTGATTCACATTTTTCGCCATGGATAGGCAGATTGAGATCAGGAGAATCTCCTCAAAGCAATGCAGATAGTGGTATGCAGGTTTCATGAAAAGGAAAAGAGATCAGCCCATGTTTGATGTGAATGTAGGTCACTCTTATGTGGATGATGAATCCAGTGGCTCAGAACAGAGCATTGATGATGAGTTGGGTATTCCTTCTATTGTTACACCTAGAGTAAGGAAGACCAGGGATGTTTTGAGAGCACCTGGGAGTGAACCTACTTTGCGCAGATCTACCAGAGCTAGGTATCCTGTGGATAGGCTGAAATATGATGGATTTACAGCCATTCACTATGCCTATATGGTCAAAGTGATACATGAGCAAGCCATGGGAAAAGAAAAATGGGAGAAAGCCATGGATGAAGAAATGGATGCCTTGGAAGCAAATGCTACATGGAAATTGGTACCTTTGCCTAAATATAAGAATGCAATTGGTTGTAAGTGGG
The DNA here is from genome assembly GCF_053477565.2 of Lygodium microphyllum. Taxonomy (NCBI): domain Eukaryota; kingdom Viridiplantae; phylum Streptophyta; class Polypodiopsida; order Schizaeales; family Lygodiaceae; genus Lygodium; species Lygodium microphyllum. The sequence goes on along the minus strand of NC_141141.1, from coordinate 52,586,457 downwards.
TTTATAAGGTGAAGCACAATGCAGATGGTTCTGTGAACAGATACAAGGCAAGATTAGTAGTCAAGGGGTATGCACAAACATATGACATTGATTATGAAGAAACGTTCCGTCCGGTTGCAAGGATGGAAACCGTAAGAGCAGTCATTGCTATGGCTACATCAAAGGGATGGTCAGTCTTTACATCAGATGGATGTAAAGAATGTCTTCTTGCATGGTGATTTGCAAGAAGAGGTCTATATGGAGCAGCCACCAGGTTATGTGCATGCTATTCATCTTGAGTTTGCTTGCAGGTTGAAAAAAGCCTTGTATGGCTTGAAGCAAGCATCTATAGCATGGTCTAACAAGCTAGGACAGTATCTTGTCACTATTGGCTTTTAGATTTCCAAGGCAGATTCCTCACTTTATGTAAGAAAAACAGAGAAATGTATTATGCTACTTGTCATTTATGTTGATGATTTGATTATGACAGGTGATAGTGATGAAGATATCTTTCATGTGAAAATGCTATTGAAGCAGAAGTTTGTGATGCAGGATTTGGGAGAGCTGCGTTATTTCTTGGGCGTTGAGGTGATTAGATCACCAAGTGGGATACGACTCTTACAGAGGCAGTATGGATTAGACATGCTGTCCAAATATGGGATGACAGGCTGTAAGCCTATTTCAGTTCCTTTGGAGTAGAATGTGAAGTTGAGCGGAGATGCATGTGAGCTTCTCGAAGACCCTACTATGTTCAGACGCATAGTAGGAAGTTTGATTTATATGACTATTACCAGGCCAGATTTGAGCTATGCTATTGGATTGGTAAGTCAGTTTATGCAGGCTCCAAGGAAACCGCATTTGGATGCGATTAGACGCATACTCAGGTATGTGAAGTGCACATTGCAGTATGGACTATTTTATGAGACTCGGGTTCAGATACAGTTGCATGGATACACTGATGCTGATTGGGCTGGTAGTATTTCTGATAGACGATCTACCAGTGGATATGTGTTCTCTTTTGGGAGTGCTGCAGTCACTTGGAGCAGCAAGAAACAGCCTACAGTTGCCTTGTCGAGCACAGAGGCTCAGTACAGGGGTGCAGCAATGGTTGCATGTGAGGTAGCTTAGTTGCATAAGCTACTTTATGATATGCATCAGCCTACAAATGGGCTAGTTGTCATTTATTGTGACAACATGAGTAGTATACACTTGGCAAATAACCCAGTCTATCATGCTAGAATAAAGCACATTGAGGTGCATTATCACTATGTGCGGAAGAGGGTTTTACTAGGTCTTATTGATCTAGTTTATGTCAGCACAGAGGATTAGATAGCTGACATATTTTCAAAGGCATTGGGCGCAGAGAAGCTGCGCAGAGAAGTTGCACAAGTTCAGAGACCTGCTTGGTGTGCAGGAATTGGGATTGAGCTCGAGGGGGGGTGTTGAGATATCGAGCTCCACTCGTGATATGCCAGGGTGACCATTGTGCATTTATGTCACCGACTTGTTAGCTGCAGATGCGGTTGATACACCACCCATAAATAATAGCTAGATGACAGCTATCCTTATCTACTCTAGTTCGTGGCTCAGTTAGTATACCACCTTAGTTAGTTTAGTTTAGTTTGAGACCCATATAGAGGGTTCTTCTATTTCTCTGTACTTGTGTTCTTTTTGGCTTACACAACTAAGAAGAGGAAAACTGTTTTCAGCCTCCACTTTTGAGTGTATTCCCTCATTGTGCAAGTGAGAAAGCTACAAGTGAGACTCCTTCCTTCTCTCCCACAATCTTGACACAAACTTCTTGGGATGAATGGTTACATTTGGCTAAATATTACTATAATAACTCTCATCATATGAGTATTTTCATGTTGCCACTTGAAGTGCTCTAGGGATACAAGGTACAAATACCTTTCGCTCTTTTCAATGATGACATGAATCCACACGCTAAGGCTCAGAACTTGAGAAGATGAAAGCTTTAATGATTCAATGTAAGAAAAATATATGCAAAGCTCAAGATGTCATAAGGCTTATGCTAATGTGAGAAAAGAAGACCATTGGAATTTGAAGAAGGTGATTCGATTTTTTTCAAAGTTCTTAAGTCTCGATATGATTCCTTAAAGGTTGACCATAATAAGCTAGCTCATCAATTTTATCGTCCTTATCAAATAATCAAGAGAGTTAGATTGGGTTTACCTCTTGACAAGTCTACTTGGCAGCCGTTCTCATATATTGATTCATTTCCTTGGCTTTTACATGAAGAACCATGAATTTCTTACTAGGGCAACTTGCTATATTAAATTTCTATTGCACATTTAATTGGCCTAATTTGGTCAAAATGTCATTTTTATAGATGAAAAAGTTTCTACATGGTGTCTACTTTGTAATGGTTTCTTGTTTGATGGATTTGGCTATGGATACATCAAGTTATGGTATTTTTCCTAGTGACTACCTTGACTTGATTTGAAGTGTCTCATCAAGAATTTTATCCAATCACAAGGAGACTAGCCCAACCAAGGCAAAAGTGGCTTGAGATATTATTATTTACCCTTCACCTAGAAAAGCTATGTTAATCCTAGACCAAATATTTTGATCAAAGCCTTATTGGTTAACCTCATCTTTAGAGGTTTTCTAAAAGATAAGGAACCTTGGAAGAAACTACCACTATAGAGTTACATCCTACTATATACTCACACTTCGAGAGCCATGGCAACCGAACATTCATTGGATATTTCAAAAGATCAAGAGCAATGACCTAGGGAGGAGTTTTGAAGACAATGCATTGGCCATCATCAAAGCCTACAAATTTGTTTCATCTGGCATTTGTCAGTTGCCACGAACAATAATTTAAAAAAAGAGGAAGTAACCTCTTCTCTTCAATCAATACCTAAAAACAAGGTTTGTTGATACTCTTGGAAACAAAGGACTCGCCTTTCTTAGGAGAGATTCTCTAGACAAGTCACTGCTCAAGAGTTACCATAGCTAGAAATGAAGAGGTAAATACCACATGGGCTCAAAGGTGCCAAGTTCCAGTAAAGATAGTGATACAAGGAGTCTCTGCCCAAGTGGAGGATGTATACAATCACCTCAAAAAAATGGATATTCTCTAGAGGGGACATCCTACTTGGGGTCATTGGAACTAGCAAAGACATCATCTTTCCTCACTTCCATAGTGAAGGATGATGGTTAGCCCCAAAAATGAGGACTTGGATCATGCAAAGTTCACGAGCTCCTTGAGATAGATCATCAAAGTAGTAGTACAATAAGAGAAGATGGAACACCATCCACTTGATTGATTAATGGAGACATGGGGTCTATTTAAACGAAGCCCCTACAAAAATTATAATGGAATCTAAGAGAGTGGATTTGTAAAGACTCATTCCTTGGTAGACCATGAGATGTAACCTTTCATAGCTACACCACCAAGCTCGAGAGGAGCATATACAAGAGCAAGATCAGAGTACAGCTAGCATCCACTTTTCATTGACACAAAAAGGGCATCTTAGATCCCTTCTCGTCAAACTTCTAGAGAAGGCAAGATGAATCCTTTCATTCGGCCGCTCACATGGTGTGGGACTATAGCCCACAAGTTTGGTTGTTCACACAACTTTCTCTTTACAAGGCCTTCTTTGTGCTATGTACTTGTACCTCACAAGGTTTTAATCATAGGTGCAATTAATTTGATTTTCCATTCTTCATTAAAAATGATATGACTCTTTTCATATGCTAGAAAAGGCTGCCAAAGGTAAACAATTGCAAATATAGTTTTAACTTGCTGACTGATGGGACTGGGCCAATGCTAGCACATCTAGCTCAAAACTCCCATGGAGAAACGGGGCAGTTCATCTGAAGAATGCAACGTAACGTGTCTTCAACTGTCACAAAATAAGGTACAAAAAGGTACCTACAACAAAGCTGGTTAAAACCCTGTAACTGCAGAGAATGACTTATAAGTTGCATTACAAATTTCAAAGCTTCTACCCTCAAGTCAGTCATGACTCATAACATAAAGCTTCTCCCTTGATCTACCCAACCAAGTCCAACTAGGAACCAAGCTGCGCCGGATCTGTCCTGATACTTTCAATGACAGTTCAAAACCAGGAACATCCCAAATACTCTCAACACCCAGAATTTCTCACACATTAAGAAACAAGGAGCTTCATCAGAAATGCATATGTAAAATGTCTGACAGAATAGATTCAAACAGATTGCACTTAGAAGTCTGAGAGAGCAGAGCAGACTCCAAACGATTGCACTGCGTTGTATAAATAATGACCTAGAGCTCTGTAGGATACACTTCACGAAGCCTCAAATGTGCTAAAAATTGTAGCTTCCCTCTAGCCTAGACTCCTCCTGTCCCTGGAAAGTCATCCATGTGATATACCAGAGCAGTAAACCTTTAGGTACAGATCAATCAATCCCTAAGCTAGAACTCCGTAAGGATACAGTTCCTGAACCCTCAGGTGTGCTCAAAATTGTGGACTTTCCTTGCTGCAAAGCTGTCGCAATGAAGTAGTGATACATCAAACCAGTAAACCTTACCCACAGATCAATCAATCCCTGAAGCGTGCCATGTCCATCTCTAAGGTGGGCCTTGTGCGAACTCCCGCTGCACTTGGTGCCCTGCGAGTGCCAATGAGGGATGTTTCCAGAGCCTCATCATTTTTTGGAGAACGGCCGATGCTGGCGAACCTTACACTGTTCATTACTGCTATGCAGACCAGCAGTACCGCAACTATAAACGCCAAGCCACCCAGAGCCAGGAAAATGGAACCAACAATGAGCTTCCAATTCACAGGTTTGCTTCTGTTGCTGCTGGCAGCCGGCAAGTTGGAAGAAGGCAATGGTGCCGGAGAAGGGCTCGGATTTGAAGAACGAACTGTCTGTGAAGACGGTAAAATCAAGGCAAAGTCTCCCAAAGAGGATGATGAGCACAAATTGGGCACGGAGGTATTACTCAGATTGCTGACTGCAACCGATCCATTGATACCAAAAGCTGCACACAAGTGCGCGGAATCGTTGCTCTGGCTTGATCTGTACACAGGCAAGTTAATGGTGATAGACCTGTTGGAGAAGAAAATGTCTAGCTCAGGAAGGCTTGGATCGACCGTTGTATTTGAATCAGAGAATGGGTACGTTATGATACCCACAACAAACCCACCAAATTCATACTGGTCGGGCAGTGTGTACAGGGTGAAATTCAAGACTTTGCGGTGGATTAACAGAAGGGAGGAATTATTACTCGAGTTGATGGAAGCACCTGAGGGTATGGAAAACTCATTGAAGGTGAGGCCTTCGTTCTTCAAGCTTCCAGATCTGAGGATGATGGCCTGTGCCTGGATCCCACTCAGAGAGGGAGGAAGGGATACATTGAAGATGACCCCTGCTCTGGGCTGCAACTGCGTGAGGGCCAAATTTGCATACTTGAGCAGAGAGCTGTCTACTCCTTGCCTTCTCACAAAGTTATCTAGAGAAGAGTTTCCTTGCCCCAATCGATTGACAGTGCTTGATGACAGGGCAATTGATGGGGATGGGATAACAAACACGCAGACCAGCCCAAGGAGCACCCTGAGATGCATGGATTTGCAGCAGGAAAGAAGCATTCAACCTAAGTACACCAATGTGGGCTGATGAAGCATGCCTCTTCTCTGAGTTTGCTCTCCGTCAGGGGGAGATATGGTGGCCTGGCTTGAATTCCCGAGTGCCAAAATTATGAGCTAAATTAGGAAGGATTCGAATTTACCAGCTCTGTGCTTGTGCCTCATCCATGGGTCTACCCGCTCTGCACTTGTGCTTCACCTGTGGACACCTTTCAACAGATGCTTCAGATGCTTGACCCCATGACTGCTTCTGAATATAGATTCCTTCGTTGTGCCCATGGCCATAGCTATGCCTCAGCTGGGGATTTATCACATTCTGTAAAGGCCTGCCTGCAAGAATCAGCAAACCTTTCCAATTGGAGCAAATACCACCGGGATGGAGCTTCCGCATGCTAGCAACTGCGGCTCTGCATCAATGGAAGTACTGTTGATTGAGAGAAGGCGAGCCATGGACGACGATGGAGGCAAAAGGGGCCGATAGAGAATCACTGGAAAAGGGACTACAGAAAAGCATCTGACACATACGATTGGAACATTTATGCTAATGTAAACCGGTGCGACTACTGCAAATGTATAAGTATCTATGTGCCGCATACGTTTGTATAGTATAATAATGAAATTAGTAATGGTGGTACAATCCTGACTCTGCAGCGGATACGCCAGCCATGACGATGATCTCCTTTTCATGCGCATATCCTCTCTTGTGCATGCCAGCTGAAGTCTTCTCGAAATACCCATGTTTCATATACAATTTGATTTGATCGAATATGGTACGATATGATGAATTGCAAAATTTTTTAGTAGAAGAACGTTTAACACTATAAACTACATTTTTCAAAGACTTTTAAGTATCAAAATGGCTAGATATGCTAATTGGTGAGTTCATTCAAGGGAGCGTGTGGGTGTGTATATGGGCTTGTGAGTTCGAATCCTAGAATGAAGAGACTTGCATCACAAATTCATGCCTTCTTGGAGAAAAGAAAAAAGGGCAAGTACATATAAATTGATTCAAACATCCCTTGAGTTAAAGGTTTTTGTATGCATGTAACTGGCTCTTAGTAAACACTACATCCGTCCCTAGTAGAACTTTATGAGTGATGTTGGCTCATCATCCACAATAGTGCATAGCTCATTCTATTTGTTAGCATTTTCTCTACCCTCCAAGCATTGCTATCGGGTTAAAGGGGCCAACTTTGTTACACCTAATGAAAAAGACATAATTTAGGAATCCATATGTTGAAGTTTCTAAAACATCTAGTTATATAAATAGGTGGATTTGTTGTTGAGAGAAATTGCAGTAGTTTAATATTGAAATGTTTATTCAAGAAGTAATGCGTACAATTTTAAAAATGCATTGTAGGTTTTCCAAGGTAGTATTGAAATGGTGACCCGGTAAAATATGACTCTTTTTAGCAAATCATTGATTGACACCAAAGGAAGATTCCTACATGTTCATTGTGTGCCACATTATCAGGTCCCTTGGTGGACTGGTAAACCTATTGGCTCCTTTTACCGTAGTGTTGATGCTAGGATTTGATGGCTATCCACCCATTCACAAGATTCTAGATTGTCAAAGTATACAGCAAGTCATAGCTAAAAGTCTCAGCGAGGGCTTCACTTTCCCATCCTTATATGGAACACAAAAAGTATCGAGAAGTGCCTATGGACATGGGAAAGTCGACAAGTGATCAATATATAACTCGTATGGTATCTACAAGGTAGTATAATGTACATAGTACATTGATAAGCAACTTTTAATGTAAATAGTATGTGTATGGTAAATAGTACACTGATAAGCAACTTATAGTGTGGTATGCATTAATTGAGCTATTGTAAGGTAGGGTGCCACACATTATGTGGTCATCATTAACCCCTACAGTATCACGAGATTAAGCAATTCAAGCGCACCCACTATCGAGCAAAACCCAAATTTAACCCAATCTCTCAAAATCACAATTAAATTATCAAGATACTTTTTATTTGATATTTGTAAATGAACTCTCATACAATCATATACTAAGTGCTCTATGCTTAGATTCTCACGTCGCTTCACACGAAGGTTTGAAAGCACATTTCGTGTAGCAAAAGGGTTAACAGGAGGTTGATATAAGGAACATAACCCAAACTTTGAAAGCTTTAGCAACCTCAACTAATATAATATTGAATGCACAAAAATACAATATGTGTGGGGATGTGGCACTATATATATATGTAGATATATATATATATATATATATATATATATATATATATATCTATATATGTATGTATGTATGTATGTATGTATGTATGTATGTATGTATGTATGTATGTATGTATGTATGTATGTATGTATGTATGTATGTATGTGTATATATGTATATATATATGTATATATGTATATATGTATATATATATATATATATATATATATATTCTCTCTCTCTCTCTTAGAGAGAGAATATAAATATAATCCCCACAACCTGCAAGAAGTAGTCATTTTTATTTCTTGATGCCAAACTTCTCCTCCTCGTGGCACATAGGTTTGGGAGCCTTCTAGTTGGTTTAGGATTCAATCGAAAACTACAAGCAATGAAACCCTTTGACCTCAAGGATGCTCTATTGTGAGCTCAGATCTTGATGGATTCCCTTCCCAAAAGGAATTTCTAGGCGACTGCACACTTCCCAAACTAGGGGTTTTCTATCTAAAGAGAGCAAGGGTCAATCTTCATATGGAAAGTCCAAACTGGGGTCTCTTGAACCTTGTCAATAATGGCTCTAACCACCAAAGCAACAACAATAATCCCCCCTATAAATACCAATCAAGGGGCCCAACGCAATTCACTTAGATGAAACTAGCCAAGCCACTTTAGAGCCCAATGTCCCATTCAAACAAATAATGCTAACCCTCCTTGTAATCCTCCAGCAAGGGAAAATTACAACAATCGAGGATGAGGACAAGTAGCAAGATGAGGGACCAATGACCGAGCTTTTTTCCTTACGAAACAAGAAGAAGACAAGGGACCGATGGCCAATCTTGCTTCCTTGCCAAACAAGAAGAAAAAAGAGGATCTTGTCATTTATGAAAAATTTTAGAGAGACGCCATCCAAATGACCCTCAATAATCAAGAGGTTGAATGCCAATTCATAGTCCTTCAAGTACATGCAGAGGACCAAGGTAAATTCTTTCAAATTCTTATTGATTGTGGTGCTACTCATTCCTTCATGTCTTCTAAGTGTATTAAGAAATTACAGTTAGATCCCAAAGCCACTAGAAAACTTGTATTTGAACTAGCAAATAGGAAAGAATTATACTCAAACCAAATGGTCAAAAACATTGAACTTCACTTAGAAAACCAACACACAAAGGCAAACTTTAAGACCCATTTAGGAAGGTGCCATTTTCAAAGACATCTTTTCAAATAAGGGAAAATCTTATAGGTACATTACATATTTTATCATAGTTTAGCATATGCTCATTGCCCTCAATCTAAGTCTAGATTGGATGCCAAGCTTAATTGAACTAATACATAGATTAAGATTATAATAATGACATGTATTATCACTTCTTGCAAGAGAGTATTCCATCTCCTATCTTATTATCACTTCTTGCAAGAGAGTATTCCATCTCCTATCTTATTATTGAGATATTATCATCCAAGAACCACAATATATGTACATTAGTAGAATGACATTTTTAAAATCAATCTCATCTTTAGAAAAAATTTAACATAATCCAAAATTATATAACCAATATTTAAAATAATTAATAAAATGTAGTGTTACATTTATGGACTGAGTGAGTGAGTGTGTATATATGCATACACACATGTGTCTATGTGTAAAATGTGAGCAAGAATATCCCTATATGTATGTATTTATACTATTATGGATATAAGGAAGCCAAGTATAGCTTAAAACAATTATTCTAAGGCTAGTCTAAAGAGCTCACACACATCCAACAAAGAAAATATCCTAACATATATGTGGAGAGAGAGAGAGAGAGAGAGAGATGTATCACTAAATTTTTCAAGAAACAAGGTAGAACTTATGACTTTAAAAATTGGATATGACATAGCTCATATTGATGAAAAGGCTTTTGTGCAAATTCATCAAGAGTTATACACACATCAAAAATCATAGTAGCATAAAAACTCTTCTCCAATCCAATATCTTTAAGTGCACAAACTCCAATGTATCCAAACTATTTGCAATCTATCATGTGTCTTTTGTATGTCTTCCAAGGAGGAATTTCTATTATAACTTATGACTAAAGTTTTCATGAAACAAGGTAGAACTTATGATTTCAAAAATTGAATATGACATAGCTCATATTGATGAAAAGACTTTTGTGCAAATTCATCAAGAGTTATATGTACATCAAAAATCATAGTAGCATAAAAACTTTTCGCCAATACCAATATCTTTAAGTGCACAAACTCCAATGTATCCAAACTCTTTGCAATCTATCATGTGTCTTTTGTATGTCTTCCAAGGCAGAATTTCTAGATAGAAGACATATTCTACATTTTCCTTCTTGCTGCAAGTATTCAAGATGTTGATGTATCATGTAATGTTTTCCATATTCACATCTCCATAGAAATAAAACAGATTTTTAAGATTTTCCACTTTAGGATCCTCTACTATTGTGCAAACTTTGACCTTTTGATTCTTACAACACATTTATCTCCATGCTTCATAATCTAGCTTTAAACCATAGTAGTATGATGGGACCTAAAATGGACTGGCACTAGCTATGGCACTAGCCGGACCTCATGCACACAATAGACAACCCCACCACACGACCTCATGGCTAGGAGTGTCTAAGACTCACTCTACACTAAATGCTAATGTCAATTCTGTGTTTGTATTAGATCATAGTCCAATGTTTACCATCTGTTCTCCTCAAAAGGAGACCCCATAACATATAGGCATAATACCTCAGAGCACAAACATAGGGAAGCACCTCTCGGCTGACTTCCATGGCTCTACTACAACTCTCCTACACCTCGGGGATTGGCCCCAAGATATGCTTCAACATAAAATACACACGATACAAGCTCCACTCTTTGATTTTGAACGTATTCTAGGAGATACTATGTGTCCTTATACCAAAAAATTCCCAAAAAATGATTGACTAGCCTACAGATTAGGTTGTCTCACACACTCAAGCGTAGGTCATCATAACAAAAAAACAGGTGCTATGCATCTAGTTCTTTATATTCCGATACCATGGTTGATATGCACATGCAAAAGTTGATGATCCTAATGTGCTCAAACATAATTTTCAATCAGAAATGTGTCGTGCACAACCAGGCTTTCCAATGCTCCTTTACTAACTCGTTGCGGTGATGTAAGGATAGCACCGAGACAATGCTCATGCTACTATCCTCTTAATTAAAACACTACGAACCCTATATCATGATATGCATCAGCAAAATCGGCAATAAATAACACCCAAATCGCATCATTCAAACACCCCACCCCCTACATTTAGGTAGGGCTTCCATTGCATAGGTGTAGGGGTTCATTTTATCATGTTTTGATGTATGAAAAGCAATAAATCACAAACTTTGACAAAAAGATAGGGCAAACTGAGGCTAAACCTCATGCTCTGCCACTGCCATACATTCACAAACACTCATTATATTTTTCGTTATTTTTATGAAGTGTATTTCTATTTTTTCTCTATTTTTCCTTATTTTTTAGCATTTATTTGTCAATAATCATTGTTATTTTCTAATTTTCCTTATACAATCATTTCAACATACTATGTTTCAATTTAATTTTCCATTTTTTCCCATAGGAACACATTTCACCCACCCGAAACGACAAAACCATCATTTTACCCTTTAAAACCGCATTTCGGGTTCTGCAGGATTTAAATAACACATGTAAATCATTATGAAATCAAAATTTTTTGGCTACACAGCAATTAAACATGATGTAACCAACACTCAACCAATTTCTCATCGCATAAGAACATCATTTCCATCATAAAATGTCAAAAATTTTACTTTATTTCCTTCATTAAAAATAGTCATACCATGTTTCTACGAAATCCGAGACACAATAAATGACTGTGTGACTAGTAGATGGAGCCTCCATTTCTCTCAATTCCATGCTGCACATCAATCTTCAGCATCTCCATTAATCTCCATCATCCTTTGCTTCAATCTCCTTCCCCGATTCTTCCTTCAAGACAATGCACATGAACAATCCATAGAGGGGAGAGAGAGGGAGGAGAGAGAAAGAATTATTTCTATTCTCAGCAATTGGGTAGCCATTGGAGGAGCGGAGAGTAGCGATGGAAGGCAAAGAATAGCACAAGATCATTGATGGAATCTCTTGGGGGGGTTACTTTCAGCCACCATAGCCCCCTCCTCTAAAAAATTCGGCGCCCTGTCAAGACATCACCATTTCTCCATGCCATGGTGAAAAAAATGCCCCCCCTCCCCCCAATCGTCAAATTTAGGGGGTGCCCAAGGCCCCCTAAAGGGTGGCACCCCTTCATCTCTCAAGTGGTTGCCCATTTTCTAGCACTCCTCTCACATTCGACCTCCGAATCAACTTCTGAAAAATTTTGGGCATCCATCTCGAGGTCCCCCACTTCCTGGCACTTCCTGGAGTCTCATCTAACATCTCGATAAATTATGAAAATTTCCAAACCATCACTCGGTGGGTCTTTAAAGCACTTTTGGAACCCGTCGGCTACTTGCTGCTTAAATTTGACTCGAGTGCCTATGCCACATTCGACGAAGTCTATTTTTCCCTTGAAATTCAAATTTTTTGGCTATTTTTTAGCATGTTTCTTGGGCAAAATCCACCGCTCATTGGCGATCAAGAGATAGGGCGACTCAGCCCATCGAATCCCACGAACCGATCTGCATAGAAACACACCATCAAGCTGATAAAGAAAAATACTCAACAAAACACATCATAGCTCTCACCCTACCCCCTATCAAAATCAAGGTAGGAAATCCACGAGGAGTAGGCCTAGCATAATCGGACAATGAGTCTAAAGCTAGTCACTAAACTGACTGCTCAAACACAGCCAAGCTAAAAAGAACTACCAAAGAGGTCATCCTAAGTGGTGGTCTGAACTACCTACCTAACGACGAACAACTCAACTAGGAGCTTCTCCTAGGCGAGGACTCCTATAGCCTGATCAATAAATATTTTCTTTTAGCACATTGTCCTTTTGGGCTTTTATGTTCCATACTCGGGCATGTAAAAAGGAGGGAGCTGAGCATAGTGACCCGCGGAGAATAGGCCATCGACCTCAGGTCTTGTCTCGGTACCCAAGAACCTACCAAGCCCTCGCAAAAGGCGACACTTAATCTTTTTCTAACGCTCACTTTTATTTTCACTTCAACCTTCTGGTATTCTTATTTTTCCAGCTAGATGCCACCCCTAGGAAGACAAGGCATCAGCCCTGGGTTTGACTCATCCCCAAGAACCTACCATGCCTTCACAAGGCGATGAACAACTGCTCAAGGATCTTTCTTTCTATCCTTTTTTATTTTTAGAGGGGTTAGAACCCCTTTTTACACACCTCCGTATATTCATATATTTTCTTTCATATAATTAGGGTTTTTCTTCGTTGTACCATCAAGTTGTCTGGTAGACTTTTCCGATTGTCACAACTAACAAGAATTCTTGGCATGACCGGCTAGCAGGTCAGCAGAACAAGGTCACTAGAATTGCCTTCTAAAACAGGTCTGTCAATGCCTGACAATGCTTTTGCAGGAGGCAATGACTACGTAGGCCTCCCCCAAACATACGTAACCTAAACTTGGGACTTCATGCATTGATTGTCGGTCTCCAACAAACAAAAAGAGAGAAACCCTTAACATACACATATATCATTATTTGCTTAAGGGAACAGGGAAAACACTCGAGAAGGGACGAAACTACCTGAAATGGCCACAAAAAGCTCCTTCGCAGCAAAGGCTCCCTCCAGCGACTTTGTCCACCTGTATGATGCAATCACTAAAAAAAACTAGTAAACGTACTTGCACCAAATAGACATAGGACCCTCTTGGCCTAAAGAAATAGCACATTTGATGGCAAACTAACTAGCCCTCTTGGCCTAATAAAATCAAACATTAAAACCTTAAACAACTGGCTCTCTTGGCCTAATGAGATTAAACAAACCAGCTCATATAGATCCCTCCTTGGAAAAAGGTAGATATACAAAAATATGTGCCATTCCAAGGGAAAAATAGGGCTTCTAGCCCTAAACTAAATGCATCAAGTTGTGACCCATCCCTCTTGCATATATAGCAAGAAGTGTACGCATAACATGTCATCGGATCAACCTATGGGTCCAAGCTAATAGTGGTAGATGGGTCTCAGCCACTCTTCGCATTACCCATATCAACCATCGCCTGCCATATAACACGTGGTCTAATAAAATTCCCCGCAAGTGTGTCCCATTATCAATAGCAACATCCGAACTAGGACTACAGTTGAAGAAGAGGTCCTTTTCATAAGCAAAATTTCGATGATACATGCAAAGGATGGGATTCCGGACTGTGTATGTCTCATTTAGTTTATTTAAGATCAGCTGGGAGTCCCCTTTTGCTAACAACTACCGAATACCACCTTTCTTGGCAATGTTCAGTCCCATAATCAAGGTTTTATACTCCGCCATGTTGTTAGTGAATCCTACCCCGAGATAAGCAGCTAATTTCATTGTAACTCTATGTCGGGGATCTCGGAGAACATGTCCAACACTCTCTTTTTTATTAGGCCCCTGGACACTCCATCAAAGTATAATGTATACGTCCACAATGGGTTTACACAGACAGCCATCAAGAACTCCCCTATTCATAATTATGATAATCAAAATTCAACATATTTAGAGGATGAACTAATGGCTCCATCCCACCTTCTTCATTAAACTCAACAGGAATGCTTGTCAGAATTCGTAAACAGTTATGGCAGAAAACTTTGATTTCCCACACAAAGTACTGTCTTCTTACTCAGTCACTTTGTATCCTTCACTCCACTAGGTAAGCTTCCCCTGATGATATCTTTGCTCTAGATATGGGTGCTCCAAATAAGGGATTAACTGCCCCATCAAGTAGTTTAAGCTCTCCTGCAGATCTCAGATCAACCCCAGTATGGACCTACAATGCATTTAGCGTGTCAGCATGCTCAAAAATAATAAGGTTTAATCTTATTAAGATCAACCTTATTTTTAAATTCCACTCCCTGTAGATCAGCTAGTAAAGCAGTGGACTTATTTTTACCTATCCTAACTACCTTGTAAGGGCCATCCCATCTAGATCTAGCTTCCCAAGAAATAGCTCTCGACGTGCATCATAATATAGAACTAACTGTCCTTTCTTAAAGATATATTTCTTCATTTTAGATCATGCAGTCACTTCATTTAACATTTACCTACTTCCTGGCGCAAGAAACTCTACAATTTGAGCTCATCCAAGTGGGCTATAGTCATAAAACGCTCAAATAGGGCATCTTCCTCACCCAGAGAGTGATTGATTGTAAATCTTATGGTCAACAACTCAATTTCTAAGGGTAAGATATGCTCCTCCCCATAAACTAATTTGAATGGGGTGTGGCTAGTGGCTTGTTTAAATGTCATGTTATACGCCCATACTGTCACATACAATTTTGTATCCCAGTCACGTTTCTTTTCAGACACTATTTTTGACATGATACCCACAAGCTACTTATTGGTACTTTCAACTTGCCCATTTTCTTATGGATTATAGGGGGTCATCTTATTATGCTTAATTTTCCATGCTTTAGTCGGACTTTTAATCACCTTGTTTTGGAAGTGAGTTCCATGATTTGATACTATTTCCTTTGGTGGACCAAAACAGCAAATGATCTGGTCAAGTAGGAAACTAGCAGTCTCTTTTGCATTGTCCTACCTCGTCGCTCATGCTTCTGACCACTTTGTAAAAAAATCAGTTGCTACTATAATATATCTCTTCTGAGTTGTAGACAATGGGATAATAGGACCCACAAATTCGATGCCCCACTTCTCAAATGAAAGGGTAGCCATAATATGCATAAGTGGACACTTCCTATTCTCTCTACTGTCATGTCTTTGACATGTATCGCATCTCTTAGCATACTCAAAGGAATCCTAGAAGATGGACAGCCACTAATATCCAGCTCTTAAAGCCTTCTGTGCTGTCAACCGCTTAGCAAAGTGCCCCCCCACAAGCAGAGTCATGGTTCAGGATAAATTGAACCTTGTCAGGCATCACACATCGATGATAGATATCATCAACACCCTACTGATATAGTGTTCCTGCGATCAAGGAAAATTTCAATGCCTGTTGTTTAATCTTCTCCTATAGATAGATAGTGCGTTATAGCAGCATACTAGGAGGGAATAGAGGACATATCAATCTTAAATAATGTTTCCATATCACTTCCTTCAACCAAGACCTCTTTTGGCTCTCTGAAATCCACAAGACACTTTACAATGCCCTGTAGCTTCGATGGCTTGCTCTTGATCTTGTAATCAAACTCCTACAAAGTGATTAACCACTTTGCTAAACGATTAGACGGCTGTAACTTGTTTAACAACAATCAAAGCCTTTCCGCCTTCGTATAAAAAGCCAACTTCTCATCAAGAATGTAGTGCCTGAACTTTTTGGTCGCAAATACCATCGCAAGGCACAACTTCTCCATATAGGTGTGGTTAATTTCCAATATGGCCAACTTTCGACTAGCAAAAGATATCAGATGGTACCATTTGTCCTCCCAAATTTGGGATAAGCAACAGCTGATACTATACATGGTGGTTGCTGAAAGTATATAGAATATTTGACCCCTTTTAGGTGCTTCTAAAACAAGTGCTTTGGCAAGCTCTTGCTTCACATCATCAAAAGATATCTTGCAAGCATCACTCCATGCAAACTGACAGTTAAAGGACAATAGGTTCCTCAATGGCAATGTTCTTTCTACCAAGGCATTGATAAACCTCTACTAATACCCTACCGATGAAAAAAACCTATGCACCTCCTTTGGAGTACGCGGCAAACTCATGGAAACTATAACCTTGATTTTTTCAGGGCCAGTCGCAATCCCTACTGAACTGACCACATGACCTAACAGTAGCCCATCAGGCACTCCAAATATGCACTTCCGTGGGTTAAGATGCTATGCGAAATTGTCTGCAATGCTTGAAGCACTTCTGTAAAATGATCAATTGTCTATCCCTTATGGTGGCTGCTCCTAGATCGTCAATAAATACTTTCAACTCCTCTAGGGAGATGTCACCAAAGGTCTTGTCAGCTGTTCTTTGCCACAAACCATGTGCATTACATAACCCAAATGCCATCACATGGTACACAAAGGTACCAAAGATAGTAATAAATATTGTTTTCGGCTTGTCTTACTCAACAATTGCCATCTGGTTATACCCTACAAAGCAATCCATGAATCAATATATTTCCCTACCCGCTAATTGATCCAAAATTTGGTCAATAAATGGCAATGAGTGGTAGTCCTTAACTATCTTCTTATTCAACTCGTGAACACCATTCAATATGCTGAACAGGGAAGATCAAAACCACTTTTCGCAACTTTTGTAGCTCCTCAAATAGCCCGTCCCTTAGTTCAAAAGGCATATGCTTACTTTTGACGTACGGGTCGACTTCCTTTCTTTAGAGGAATGGTATGCATAGCTAGGCTAGGAGGAATGCCTCTAAATTCATCAACTAAAGAAGCCATAGAACTCCTAAATACAGGACACATAGTCCTCTCTCTCTTCCAAACTAAGCATGGAACCTAATTTGATTGGCCATGAATTATTAGGCGTACCAAGGTCCAACTCAGTAACGTCTACGTCTCCTATTCAACCTTGAGGCTCTATTGGCTCATTCAATGTTATCTGATAGATGTCTTCTGTAGTGGACCCTTATTTAGGTCTGTCACTCAATGAGGTCTCACTACCAGATGGATCATCTACTATTTCTAGTTGAGTAGAGGATAAAGGAGCTCTCTCACTCTGAGGAGACTCAGGGTAAGCATCCACAATTACACGATTGGCACCTCTACCTAGAATCACTCGACCAATGGGTATATCAACTTGACAGTCCATTCATAAAATCCATGACTTGCCTAGCCAAACTCAATAGCTAGGACGTCCTGCAAACCTTATCACCCTAAAGTCTAGATAGCATTCCACACTTGCAATGGTAACGTGGACTTTAGTGATGTAACCTTCTAGTTGCCTTAGACTGTCATCATCCATCCTAAGAAGTGTGGAGCTGTCTTTCTGGATTTCTAGACCCAGCTTGTCCATCAAGTCTGAACTCATGATATTGACAAAGAATCCAGTGTCCACGATAGCATGCTCCACTAATATTCCATCCACATATGCTAGAACCTTGAGACAATGCTTTTCAGCATGATCAAACCAATCTTCTCCTACTTGTGCTATGCCCAAAGGTTCTATAATATACCCAATACGTAGGATTTTCTTGAATTCCTTGCATACTCCTGGAGATAGTTTAATCAATTGTAGGAGATTCACGTTCGGTTTAACTTTGCAAAGAGAACTTGCTAAATCAAAGTCATGGTAGTTAGTCAAAGTTCTCTTCTCTCGCCAAACCATTCTCTCCTTTGGTCTTTGGACCGGCTTTGGTGCCTCTTTTTTAACTTTTGCCTTCTTTCTTGGAAACCCTTTATCCTTCTTGGGATCAACTTTACTATCAACAGGCCTTAGAGGCCCACCTTCCATATCAGGATTCAGAACTTGCTTTCCCCTAGTATCTTGCTTAGGGTGTCCTCGACAGGCTTTACAGTTCCTTTGTCACCCTCTCTAGTCTTTTGACCTCTTGTTACGGCTCGTAGGTTAGAAGTTTCAGTGTCATTAACACATATGGCCTCAATAATATTGACTCCACTACCATGAGGCAACTCCTCTACAATAGCCTTTCCTCGTTGCAGTATTTGTCTTGGTCCCTCATCTTGCTGGAGATTATTCCCTTGTGCGCGATGATTACCTGGACGTGGTTTTTTACTCCCTTGTTGGAGAGAACAAATCTCACTCCAACAGGTAGCAGCTAGGTGGCCAGACTTCCCGCAAATATTGCATTTGACATTCGGACAATTCCTAGGGAAATGTTGGCCACCACACCACTTACAACTGAATCTTGAGGGGGCACCCTCTTCAGGGCATCGACTCCCTATCAAATTATGCTGCTTCTTGAGAAAATTGACGTCCACAGCTATTTGTCTATATTGCTCAAAAATCATATCGGTGTAGTGCTTCATCATGTCCTTAACTTTTCCAAGGACATTAGAGGCACTCGACTTATAGCCATGATCATCTGTCTTTCGTCACATCATTCTAACCACTTGATTAGGAATTGGCCGCTGACCTACTGGGACAACATTTAGGTTTGTTGCTTGGCCTCCACCACTTAGTGGGCCCATCTAACTAGCGATAGGCATAGTCAGACTAAGAGGAGCTTGTAACATAGGCAAAATTGGCATGATACTCCCTCTTCCATTTGCATTTGACATGGGGTCCCCTTGGCTCCCATTGGTCAATGCCAAATTATTACTATCCTAATGTATCCTGGTTGCTGGATAAGCCGCTTGCAAGTGCGACTCGATTCGTTGTGCTTGGATAATAGCAGTGTCAATGTCAACCAAAGTGACACTAATCAGTTGCACTTGGATATTGAAATCTAATCCATGTAGAAAATATTGCAACTGTGCAGTCGGTGGAATGGGGATATAAGTATTAAGTTTGCAAAGAACTTGCTTTAGTTTCTTGGTATAGGCTTGGACATTCTCATTTGGCTCTTGGCATGTTACATTCAAGACACGCAACCAATATTGTCCACCCCTCTCAGGAGCAAACTTCTATGGATGGCCACGAAGAATTGGTCAATGCTAGTTATGGTTCCAGCCTCTAGACCGTGATACCATACTGTTGCCCTTCCTTTTAATGTCATATTGAAGAGCATCATTAAGTGTCCTTCGTCTTGGATTCGATATCTTGGATTTGATAGTTGAACATGAGTGTTTGAAACTCCTTAATATGGAGTTTCCCATCTTCTTTTGCTAACCCGTGGAAGATGGGAAAAGGTACTCCTAATGCCGATAAATTCGGTGTCCCTACTAGAATTGCGATGGGTTGTGCCATGGCTACAACCGGATTAACAATAGGAGTTTGTGTAGGTAAACCCCACTTGAAATAGGTTGATTGACTGGAAGAAGGAAAGTATTAAGACTTCCTCCTGCACTCAAAGGGCCGCTTGTGACACTTAGGTTATTAAAACCACTGCCGCTTATGCGTAGCAGGCTGCTCCTTTGAGGAGAATAACGCCTTAGAATCTCCTGCAGTCTAGCCCTCTCAGCACATTCCTCTTTTTATATTTCGGCTTGACATTTCTTGTCAGAGGACATAGACAAGCTATTTGGTCCCTAGAAACCCTAGATTTGGAGCCACCACTTATCGGAAGCTCCCGGCAAATGCACCACTGAGGGGACCTAAAATGGGCCATGGCACTAGTCGAACCTCTTACACACAATAGACAACCCCACCACATGGCCTCGTGACCAGGAGCATCTAACACTCACTCTACACTAAATGCTAATGTCGATTCTACATTTGCATTAGATCATAGTCCAACATTTACCATCCCTTCTCCTCAGAGGGAGACCCCATAACATATAGGCATAATACCTCATAGCACAAACATAGGGAAGCACCTCTCGGCTAACTATTGCGGCTCCATTGTGACTCTATTAGACCTCGGGGATTGGCCCCAATATGTGTCGCTCCAACATAAAATACACACGATAAATGCTCCACTCTTTCATTTTGAACATATTCCAGGAGATACTATGTGTCCTTATACCAAACAATTCCCAAAAAATGATTGACTAGCCTACAGATTAGGTTGTCTCACACACTCAAGCGTAGGTCATCATAACGAAAAATAGGTGCTATGCATCAAGTTGTTCATATTCCGATACCTTGGTTGATATGCACATGCAAAAGTGGATGACCCTAATGTTCTCAAACATAATTTTCAATCATAAATGTGTCGTGCACAACTAGGCTTTCCAATGCTTCTTTACTAACTCGTTTCGGTGATGTAAGGATAGTACCAAGACAACGATCATACTACTATCCTCTTAATTAAAACACTACGAACCCTATATTATGATATGCATCAGCAAAATTAGCAATAAACAGCACCCAAATTGCATCATTCAAACACCCCACCCCCTACATTTAGGTAGGGCTTCTGTTGCGTAGGTGTAGGGGTTCATTTTGTCATGTTTTGATGTACGAAAAGTAATAAATCACAAAATTTGACAAAAAGATAGGGCAACCTACCTCATGCTCCGCCACTACCATACATTCACAAATACTCATTATATTTTTTCTTATTTTTATGAAGTGTATTTCTTATTTTTTAGCAGTTCCCCCATAGGAACACATTTCACCCATCCAAAAAAACAAAACCATCATTTTACCCTTTAAAACCGCATTTCGAGTTTTGTAGGATTTAAATAGCGCATGTAAATCATTATGAAATCAAAATTTTTTGCTAGACAGCAATTAACCATGATGTAACCAACACTCAACCAATTTCTCATCGCATAAGAACATCATTTCCATCGTAAAATGTCAAAAATTTTACTTTATTTCCTTCATTAAAAATAGTCATACTATGTTTCTACGAAATCCGAGACACAATAAATGACTGTGTGACTAGTAGATGGAGCCTCCATTTCTCTCAATTCCATGCTGCACATCAATCTTCAGCATCTCCATTAATCTCCATCATCCTTTGCTTCAATCTCCTTCTTGATTTTTCCTTCAAGGTAATACGCATGAACAACTGTTAGAGGGGAGAGAGAGGGAGGAGAAAGAAAGACTGATTTCTATTCTCAGCAACTGGGCATCCATTGGAGGAGCGGAGAGTGGCAATGGAAGGTGAAGAACAGCACAAGATCATTGATGTAATCTCTTTGGGGGGTTTCTTTCAGCCACTATAGCCCCCTCCTCTAAAAAAATCGACGCCCTGTCAAGACGTCGCCACTTCTCCACGCCATGGCAAAACCCCCCCCCCCCCCCCCCCCCCAATCATCAAATTTAGGGGGTTCCCAAGGCCCCCCAAAGGGTGGCACCCCTTCAACTCTCAAGTGGTTGCCCATTTTCTGGCACTCCTCCCGCGTCTGGCCTCTGAATCAGCTTCTGAAAAATTCTAGGCATCCATCTCAAGATCTCGCACTGCCTGGCACTTCTCCAAGTCTCATTCGACATCCCTAGAAATTATGAAAATTTCCCAACCGTCGCTCAATGGGTCTTTAAAGCACTTTTGGAACCCGTCGGTTACTTGCTACTTAAAATCGACTCGAGTGCCTATGCCGCCTTCGACAAAGTCTATTTTTCCCTTGAAATTTGGATTTTTTAGCTATTTTTAAGCATGTTTCCTAGGCAAAATCCACCACTCATAGTATAATAAGAATTGGGACAACTTGACAATCCTTTACGCAAATAAACCAACTTCAGAATTGGAAATGTTTGATGTCTTGATCTCATACATCACACCGTCTAAATAGAATATTGTCCCTAGAGGCGGTAATAGATCCATTGTCCAAAAATCACCTGACTTGAATGTAGCATGACAAGGTATTGCCTTTAACAAATCCTTCTTTGTAATGAATTCTCCTCTTGTAAAAAAAGGTTCCTTTTATTAGCTTGATATTTAAAAAATATGACCAACAAGTTATAGAATAGAAAATCATTTCCTACTACTTAATGATTGTTGTACCAATATTGAAGCTTGGATACATATGATATTGATGATATACCACTTATGTAAGGCCCAATCATAACCTGATTTTGTAGCATAAGTAATGGCATGTTGATCACTCATGTTTTTAATGGATAATTTTCTCTTTAGGAGCTCAACCTACTCCACAATAAGCCTTTTTTATGATGCACAACCTTGAAACTCTTTATGAACAAATGTTTCCTTGTTTGGATTCTATTGTCTAGAACGTATTACATGATTTTCAAGATCATTCAATGGACCCTTATGTCTTTTACCATGAGTAGAGTGACTAGATGCACATGAGCTTGAATCATCAGAATAAACTTCATGGAGTTCTTCTACCAAGACTACATTAGTGAAGCTTTCCCATTCATCTATGACATCTTGAAAATATTTGTAAAATTGATGGCCCTTCATGAAAAGAAGCTAACCAAACTTATCAAACCATATCATTTTTTTAATGTCATCTATTTCCTTTAGTTGAAGAAGATAAGGCAACAATTCCAAGCACAAAATGTCATCTATTTGATCAACAAAGAAATGAGGGAAATTGCAATTATCCTTTTGATTTATGCATCCTTTGAATGGACTATCATCAATGACAAGTGTGTCAATTTTTTACATATTTTTTTATATTGGTTCCAAGCATTTAAAAGAGGTGTAAACCCCAAGGAGGGTGGTGCACCTTATAGAACATGTAAGATACCAAGTGAATTCAAAAGAAAATGTATTTTATTTAGTAAAATTTACAAGATTACATTTATAGAAAGGGTTTCTTTATTATAATTTGAAAATTTTTGTAAGTTTAGTAAAGTAAAAGAGGTCAGTTTATGGCCTTACAACATGTAAAGATAGGGTACTTCTTATTAATACCCTTTGAACATATGTTATATAGATGATTTCTTATAGGTGCACCCCTCGAGGTTTAAACGTAGCCTCAACTTTTGGCTTATCTAGTCTATACACTTTTCTAAGTGAATGTCTATAACAATCCTCTTAACTCCAAATGGTGAAAAAATGATATATATTGTTGGTATGATTCCCGAAAATATTAACATACGATTTGGCATTCTTTTGCGAAGTAGTAGACCATATCCCAACATGAAAATGTTTGAAGAGCTCATTCAAAAATGTGGCATAACCATTTTGAAGAATAATTGTTGCTTTTCCATCCCTAATTTTTGTGCAACTTATAGAGGGCTTGGTATCCTTATGCACTAAGATTCCATTCAAATCAAGTATGAGTACATGTTTTTGTATGATGGCTGCTTTTTGTAAACTATCTGCATAGCATAAAAATAGCCAAGAATGGTTAAGCTATATCATATAGATAAGTTGAATTTAGTCATTTTATCTCAATTATGATATTAATAGATTTCTACTAGCTCTCAATAATGTACTTGATATTACATACATCAACCATAGTAGTATATTGGTTGTTTCTTTTCTCCCTCCTCTATTTCCTGCATCCTAATCGTTTCCTAATCCTTTGATGTTAGAATAACATGATAGTTTTTATATTTATTTCATATTCTCTAGTTCTATTTTTATAAAGTGAAAATTGTAAATGGACATTGTTCTCAGGAAACTATTGAATCAAGCCTTTCAAATAGAATTGACTAGATGTTTGTTGCTAAGATTATTTTGATATATTGATTCACTTAAGAAAATAAATGATTCCATAGACTAACTTTAATATTAGCCAACAAAAGAGAGTAAGAATTTGAATGTAACCCATAAATGTCTTCAAATCATGTTATGTAAATAAAGTTGGATTCTTAGGTCTAAGCAAGCCTTTTGTCTTGGAGGATCAATGTTGAAATTGAGCATCCTAAGGAGAGAGAAGGTGGAGAGCCTCAAAATGATGGAGGCTAAAATTTAAAATTGAGCCTATTAAGGATAGACTTAGTTGTTGAAGGACCTTAAAATGATGGAGGCTTAATTTTGAACTTGAGCCTCCTAAGGAGAAAAGAGGTGGACGGTATCAATATCATGATGGCTCAATTTCAAAATTGAGCCAAAGAAAATGAATCCATAAGTCTAAGGAGGCCTCCTCATCATTAAGGCTCAATTTTGAAATTGAGCCTCCTAAGGAGATTGGAGGTAGAGATTCTCAATATGATGGAAAATCAATTTCAAAATTGAGCCTCAAAGAAGAGAGGAGATGGAGAGTCATATATGTAAGGGCATGTAGGGTCTCATATCCTCACTAGTGCAAATCCAAAATTTTCTTAAAGATATGAAACTTTCTTAGAGTATAACAATTGTGCTATCATAGTATATTGTTGATAAGAGACTTTGCAACCAAAAAAAAGAGAGAGAAAGTTACGTATCTCTATTTGTGTCATCAATTACAATGGATGGTTCTTTATCTTCTTTGTGTATCTCACTAACATCATCTAAAAGTACTTGATCAACATTGTCTTTCCTGTCTTCAATGTTTATATCAACTGCCTCATCTTCCAAAGAAACAATAGCTACATAATTGTATTGGATTGGATAAGTACATGGCATGTGAAAATATAAAGAAAGTTTGTATATCATTAGATTTTATACCAAGAAAAAACATCATAACTAATGCAAAGAATTATTTCTATTTCCAAGTGTAGAGTATATGAATCTAAAGTGATATAGAAACTTCTTTGAATAATATTGTTAGATATTTTATTACTTTTTGCCTTTTCATTATTCTTATCTCCACATTTTGGGTCAATATCACCTAGAATACAAGATAACATTATCAAAATATGAGTTTAAATTCTAAGATAACACAATAGAAAATAAGAGTTATTATATATTTATATATATATATATTTATATATATATATATATATATATATATATATATATATATATATGTATGTATGTATGTATGTATGTATGTATGTATGTATGTATGTATGTATGTATGTATGTATGTATGTATGTATGTATGTATGTATGTATGTATGTATGTATGTAACTTGAAAAATAGGCTTATAGTACCTGCATTGCCAACATGAGTTCTCTTGTACATTATTGTCTAGCCACTCATTATCTCCTCGATCTTTATTAAATCCTTGATCATCTTCTACCTACTCATTGTTTTTATGTTCCTCTTTGTTACTTCCTTTGCCATCTTCTCTATCTTTGTCTGATCATCCTCTTCTTTTTTGTTATTATCATCACCTTTCTCATTGTCCTCATCATCTTAGTCCTCATCCTCTTCACTTGTCTGTGTTTCAATTGGTAGATCATTCAAAGCTTGATTCTCTTCTTCATTTAAATTCTCATGGTCCACATCTTTGTTGAAAAGAGAGAGCCGTTCACTTAAAGACTTATCATCTTCTACAAGTTGAGAACAAGCATGCTCTAAACTTGGTGCATCACTTGCATTTTTAGTGAGTGCCAAGTCTAGTACAAGATTCAATACAATACTTTGGCATTCAAATCCCCATGTCCAATATTTCAACTTTGAACTTTGAAGCAGTTGATGAATGTGGGATTATTTAAATATTTCAAGTTTTTTCCCCGAGCTTTGGGAGCATGCATGCTTAGCGTATGTGGGATTATTTAATGATTTCAAGTTATTTTCTTGTCATCATCTAATACATCTATTATCTTAAGTTCTGCCAAGGGGGACATGTGGTGCCTCCATGCTCCCCCTATGGAAAGGAGTCCTTAATGACAACCATTTGTCCCCCCACCTTGTGCATCCCTGACCATGTGTCCCTGAATGCCTTCTTTCCCTTAACCACCCATGTGCCCCTAACCACCCGCACCCATGCATGTGAGCCCCTACCTACCCACACGCTTGCATGCCTTGTCTTTGCCCACAAAATAGTGACTCACCTATGCACTGTCAAAGACTCACACCCTGTCAAGAATCGCATGGTGGGGGGACTTGCTCAAGATGCTGCGCCGAACACACACAGAATGCACAAGGAGAAGCTCACTCAAGAGACAAGAAGAGAGATGGAGGCCAAAACATTTTCTTGCTGGTTTCTTCTTCTTCTTCCACACACTTTATGATGTACACAAAGTATAGATAAGATACAACATAAAGGAAAGTGGCCTACTAAGTCAAACAATGCATAACCGACTACACTAGTCGATTGGCACTATAACTATGCCAGTTGTAAATAGGTGTAACAACCTGAATATAATAAGTAATGAGTCAGTGGCCATGTGAGAGTCATAATGACCACCGACGTGCTAAGTGTAGACGTGTGGACCCATCTAACTAGGTAGTCCATCATTAATATCCGCATGTGTTGAGCTTGTCATCTCAACACTCCCCCTCAAGCTGAACTGCATCTCTGCAACTCCAAGTAAGCTTCGAAACTTTTGAAGCTTCTCTGTACCCAATGCCTTCATGAAGATGTCAGCTATCTGATCATGTGTGCTAACATACACCAAGTCAATCTCACCTGCTAGTACCTTCTCTCTCACAAAGTGGTAGTGTACCTCAATATGTTTTGTCCTAGCATGAAACACAAAGTTCCTAGCCAACTGTATACTGCTCATGTTGTCACAATAAATGACAACTGGACTGCACATCTAAATCAGCCAATAACTTTTGTAGCCATACTACCTTACATGCTGCAACAGCAGCACCTCTATACTCAGCCTCTGTACTCGACAAAGCAACTGTAGATTGCTTTTTGCTGCTCCAAGCAACTGCTGCACTACCAAGAGAGAACATGTATCTGCTGGTAGATCTTCTATCAGACATACTACCAGCCCAATCTGTATCTGTGTATCCAAACACCTATACATTTGTACCTGCCTCATAGAAAAGTCCATAATGTAATGTGGACTTCACATATCTCAATATGCGTCTGACTGCATCCAAATGTGGCTTTCTAGGTACTTGCATAAACTAACTCACAAGACCAACAGCGTAGCTCAAGTCTAGCCTTGTAATGGTCATGTAGATCAAACTCCCACTATCCTCCTGAACATAGTAGGGTCTTCTATCTCATCCCCAGCATCAGCACTCAACTTTACATTCTACTCCAATGGGACTGAAAGTGGTTTGCATGCTATCATACCATACTTGGACAACATATCCAAGCCATACTGTCTTTGGGACAGCCATATACCATCATCACATCTGATCACCTCAATACTAAGGATCCTTCATCTCAAACTTCTTCTTCAAAAATTCCTTGACTTTAGCAATCCCACTATCACTATCACCTGTAAATAATCAAGTCATCCACATAGATGACTATGATGACCAAACCTGCATCTCCCTTTCTCACATAAAGTGAGTGATCAGCATCAGAAACATAAAATCCAATATTGACAAGATACTCTCTGATCTTGTCAAACCATGCTCTAGGTGCTTGCTTGAGCCTATAGAGCGCCTTCTTCAACTTGCACACATATATGGGATGCTCTAAATCTTCATAACCTGCTGGTTGATCCATATACACTTCTTCCTGTAAATCACCATGTAAGAAGGCATTCTTCACATCCATTTTCTACAACCTCCAACCTTTGGCTGCTGCCAAAGCAATCACACATCTGACAGTTGCCATCCTAGCAACTGGACTGAAGGTTTCTTCATAATCTATGCCATATGTCTGGGCATAGCCTTTTGCAACCAGCCTAGCTTTGTACCTACTAATAGAACCATCTGCATTGTGCTTAATCTTATAAACCCACTTATATCCAATAGCTTTCCTGCCCTTTGGCAATGATACTAGATCCCAAGTCTTATTGGCCTCTAATGCAGCCATCTCCTCATCCATTGATGCATCCCAATGAGCATGACCAACAGCCTCCTCAAAACAAGTGGGCTCAACATCCTCAATTAGTTTCACCATATAAGCATAATGGTGAGCTGCATAACCTTCAAAACCAAATCTTTTAACAGGGTATCTGACCCTGCTAGATCTGCGTACCACCGGATCACTCAATGGAGCCTTTACATTACTATGAGCTCTCTATACACCTGGTGTCCTGACAGAAGGAATGCCAAGCTCATCATCCAAGCTCTTTGAGCCACTGAAGTCTCCATCAAGAACTACATCAATGCCATCTGACACTTTATTCTTTCCTTTGTCTTTACCTGTAGTGCTGCTAGATGCACCTGAAGATGTAGAGCTACTCCTTAGTCTCCAAAACAAGGACTACCAGATGATGTCTTTGGTCCACTAAGAGTCCGTGATTCTTGCTTTTCAGCCTACACATGAGTGTCATGATCATCATCATCATCCAATGCATCACCACTAGATGCATACCAACTGCTCATTTCATCAAAGATGACATCCCTGCTCACTCTGAACTTACATGTGACAGGGTTATAACAACGATGCCCTTTCTGCTCTAAAGAGTATCCAATAAAGACACATTTTTCTGCCTTTGGATCAAGCTTCTTCTGTAGCTCATCTAGCACATGAACATATGCAACACAACCAAATACCTTCAAGTGCGATACATCAGGCTTCTTGCCAGTAAAGCATTCTTCAGGACTCATCCCATGAACTGCAGCTGTGGGAGTTCTGTTCATAATATAAACAGCAGTATGAACAACCTCAAACCAAAAATGCTTAGGCATATTCTTTTTAACCATCAAGGCACGTGCAACTTCTGCAATATGCCTGTTTTTCCTTCTCCAACCCCATTTTGTTGTGGGGTATACTTGCATGTGAACTGTCTCTTTATCCCATGAGACCTCAGAAAATCACTGAACTCATTCGAGAGGTACTCTCCCCCTCCATCTGACCTCAAGCACTTTATTTTCAAGGCTGTTTCTCTTTCAACTGCAGCCTTGAAAGTTCTAAAGTGCTCAAACGCTTCACTCTTTTCCTTCATAAAATATACCCACAGCTTTCTAGAACAATCATCAATGAATGTGACAAAGTATGAATTGCCTCCAAGAGATACATTTTGTGTAGGCCCCCAATGTCTATATGCACAACATCAAGGATATTTCTGCTTACATCTCTGTCATGTAAAAAGGGTTGTCTTGCCTGCTTACCAAACTGACATGCTTTGCATACCTTATGAAATTCTGCAATTCTACATGTAGGCAAACCTGTAACCAACCCTTTGGACTGCATTAATTTCAGCCTTTGTACATTTGCATGTCCAATGCGTTTGTGCCAAATTTCAATATTTGCAACAACACCTTTTCTGTTAGCATACATAGTAGCATTCATAGTAGGAATTCCAGCATCATCCAGAGTAAACATACGTCCAACTCTACTTCCCTTTGCAACTAACCTACACTTGTCATTGAAGTCTTCTACAAAGCAGCCCTTTGCATTAAATCTGACTTGCAACCCTTGCTCTACCATCTGATCGACTGACACTAAGTTCTTTGTAATAGATGGCACATGTAATACATCTGAAAGACTCTTTGTCTTACCATCATGCAAGGACAAGGAAACTTTTCCAATGTGTGAAATTGGGTGGTATGAATCATCACCCGTCTGCACATAACCTGCATTTTGCAAATCCTGCATCTCTCCAAACCATTCTACATGGCTGGTCATATGATTGGATGTACCTAAATCAACATACCAAACATCATCATGCGTTCCCTTTCCTGTAACAGCATTCAACATATACTGCATAGCAAACAAACATTCATTTTTGTCTTCATTCTGTCGTGAAGACGATGCATAGTTTCCTTGCTGCAACTTACCATTGCGAATATCATCTTTCTTAGCATAACATTGCACTACAATATGACATGTTTTGCCACAATAGTAACACACAATACCAGAGTTGTTAGAACCTCTGTTCTGCCATCCACCTCTTCCTCTAAAGCTCCCCCTGCCTCTAAAGTTACCATGACCTCCTGAAACCTGCATATCGCCAAATTGCTAATTCAATTTGTTTTACTGGTTGTCACTACCACATCCTGTACCATGGCCTCTTGAAGAGAACCTACCACATCCCCTTCTTGAAGTGGAGTAGAAAGCTTGGACCTGTTCACCACTTCTTTCAAATGTCTCACTTTGCATGTTGATCTCTTCAGTGATCATAAGGGAGACCAACTCATCCAAATCTGAAAATGGCTTTCTGACATATATGGAAGTTACAAAAGACTTCCAAGCCTTTTCATTGTTAAGTCCACCCAAGGTAGACGACACCAAATCATCATCATCGGGCATCTGCAGAATACACAGCACTCTTCACGCACACCAAATCTCACTGCAATCTGAGATTTTTGCTCTGCCCTACTTCTTGTGCCTCCACAGGCACTGTCCAAGAGAAAGAGTGGAAGAATGGGAGAGCTTCTTACCCATGGCTTGCTTGCTCGAACGTTGCATCTTCTCCTTCACTTCAGCCTTCGAAATCAACCTCTCTCAGTGGCGCGGCTCTGATACCATGTTAAGAATCGCGTGGTGGGTGGACTTGCTCAAGATGCTGCGCCGAACACACACAGAATGCACAAGGAGAAGCTCACTCAAGAGACAAGAAGAGAGATGGAGGCCAAAACGTTTTCTCGCTGGTTTCTTCTTCTTCTTCCACACACTTTACAATGTACACAAAGTATAGATAAGATACAACATAAAGGAAAGTGGCCTACTAAGTCAGACAATGCATAACCGACTACACTAGTCGACTGGCACTATAACTATGCCAGTTGTAAATAGGTGTAACAACCTGAATATAATAAGTAATAAGTCAGTGGCCATGTGAGAGTCATAATGGCCACCGACATGCTAAGTGTAGACGTGTAGACCCATCTAACCATGCGGTCCATCATTAATGTCCGCATGTGTTGAGCTTGTCATCTCAACACGCCCATGCACCCTACACCCACTCGTGAAAAGGTATCCCACCCACTATCTAAATACCTCGCATGCCATCTAAAACTCCTCGTCCACAACCCACCATTTGAGGTGATTGACCTTACCTACCATTCAAGACTACATGTCCTCTTCTAGGCTGCATGTATACAATGTAAATCTCCTCCTATAGGCTTAGAGTTCCACATGCAAAACCTACAACCTCTCTCTCCCTCTCCCTCTCCCTCTCCCTCTCCCTCTCCCTCTCCCTCTCCCTCTCCCTCTCCCTCTCCCTCTCCCTCTCTCTCTCTCTCTCTCTCTCTCTCTCTCTCTCTCTCTCTCTCTCTCTCTCTCTCTCTCTCTCTCTCTCTCATAAAATCAATTTAAATAGTTCAAAGTTTAGAGATAGAGAGCATATAGATATTACTATAATGTATATATAAATGCACACTCATAAAGTAATAATATATATACCCTCTTTGTGATAGCATTTTGGAAGAAGACCTGAAGATTGAAGGGATAAGATCTCTGTGAAGAGGAGCAGGCTACCATTGTTCATGCTGAGTAAGTGCCAGGTCATTCGTGTTTCTCTTGGCTATTGGAGTGTGCCTGGGTCCTGTCTAGAGCATTTGGAGGCTTCATTGACTACATTAGAGAGAGCATTGATCATCATTGTGATGGAGATTTGCTGAAATACACTCCAGGCTACCAACATGATTGCTCTTGCTACTGCAGGAGATCTCCATGGCTACTAATCAAGACAATAATCACTACTCAACTAATCTATAGCTTGCATACATACTTTAGAAGGTACTTTGATGACCTAACATACTAATGCTTGACTTGGAGATGAGATATGAACTAATCTATAGGTACACAGATCTGGAACATAGCATGAACTGCTATAAACAATGAATGAATGTACAGCATACACTGACATTGGAAAGAACTTGGAGTTCTTGGACATGCTTGGAAGGTCTCATTAGATCATAGATATGCTCAAGAAGACATATGTATTTTGTACATGCATTTGAGTTGTGATTTCTTGAAGAAAATACTTAGATGCGGAAGCATATGATAGGCTGAAAACTGTCAACATCAAGTACTCATTGGTACTAAAGCATTACATAACATCGGTTAGCTTCTGTCAAATGTATGACATGGCATATGTCTGCTGAATGTCCGGAGGATTGAGATGAGCATTGAATGCTCATGAAAGCTAGATTTTGAAGCTAGAAACAAATGCCTAGATTCCTTTCCACCGCCTGTCTACATTTACAAATTGCACGGCGGGTGAGAGCCCGGCACTCTTTTACAAGATTTCAGGGTGCGGCTTTTTATTTTAAAATGCGCCTTTCCCCTTTTGCATTTGCCTTGGACTTTTAAGGTTGCCCTTGCGCTTTTGGCCTTTT
This sequence comes from Lygodium microphyllum, assembly GCF_053477565.2. Lineage (NCBI taxonomy): Eukaryota > Viridiplantae > Streptophyta > Polypodiopsida > Schizaeales > Lygodiaceae > Lygodium > Lygodium microphyllum. Next base: position 52,553,959 of record NC_141141.1, on the reverse strand, counting down.
CTCCTATTCTTTCTTCAATTGGGCTACCTTTTTTCCACCTTTGCCCTGTGTCTTTTTTATTTCCTTTTGCTTTGCTTTCTTCGTGTTGGGGTTAACAATACATCTTAGTTTTGGTCATGAAAGAGTTGCTAGTCACATTGACAATATGCAGATTTTAGACTGCATGTTTGGTTGACTGCAGTAAGGTTGCATGATAAAGAGTTACAGCAACTACATGGTCTATGTGTTGACTAATGTATCTATAGGTTATGCCACATGTTTATGGATGGTTTTGGGATGTTAATGGGCTGAATTACCCTAATTATAGCAGATAGTTAATTGGAGAAAACTGTCATAAATAGTCAAAGAGTGTAGTAGGTCAGTTAAACTTGTTAGCTTGCAGGAAGTTGGGCACTGAATAGCCATTGTCTATTACAATATGGCAAATGCAGACATGACCAACAACATAACCCAAATAGTGGGGGAAAAGCTTGATAGCAATAATTATGCCATATGGAAGTTCCGCATGGAGAACTTATTGATAGGTAAAGGATACTAGGACTTGGTGATAGGCGTTGAGGCTAAACCTAAAATCCCACAGAGGAATCTTACATTTGATCAAAGACAAGCACACCGAGCTTGGTTGGAAAGAGCTCGCAGGGTGCTACACTGGTTATATTTGTGTATCTCAGACGCTATGGTAATGCAAAACATGAACTGCAAGTTACCAGTAGATGCATGAAACATATTGATCAGGTATTATGGTACAACTACCAATGCTAGGAAGATACAGTTAAAGCAGAAATTCAACAACATAGAGAGAAAAGGCAGATCTATACAGGCGCATCCATTGGCACACAGGTTGAGGATGAAGACATGGTTGTTGTGACATTAAATGGTTTAGGATCTGAATATAAGTCATTTGATACTTCCATCTCTGTGCAAGCTAAAATGCTAGATTTCAATGAGCTTGTTGCATTGCTCATTCATGAAGAGGTTAAACTAGGATTGGCTACAGGCTCTAGCAGGTCCAAGAGTAAGGATGTTGTCTTCTATTCAAATCAACACAGTTACGGCAGCCGTGGTAGAAGTTATGGTTCTGGTAGAGAAGGCAAGCAAAATTATCTTATGGTCATAATAACCAACAAGGTTCAAATGCAAGAGGAAGTGGAAATTTTAGAGGCAAGGGGAGATCTAGCTCTTGAGAGGTAGAGGTTCTTGGTGGCAGTAGCAGCATCCATCTAACAATCCTAATAAGGATAAGGATTGTCATTACTGTGGAAAGTACGGTCATATTTCCAAGGACTGTTGGAAGAAGCAGGGCAAGCAACATGGACATTATGCATCGTCCAGTCAGACAGATGATGCTTCTGGGGATAGACTATTTGCCATGACATATGTGAAAGATAGGGTTGTTGAGAAGTCTATTGAGGATGTTATTTGGTTTATTGATTTGGCGGCATCAATTTATATGACACCTCATGGTGACTGGTTTATTGACATGGTGTCTGAGAGGAATGGCTATGTATACATAGGAGATGACACACATCATAGCATTGAACATAAAGGTAATCCATGATGGCAAGAAGAAGAACTTACATGATGTACTACATGTCTCGTCAATTACTAAAAACCTATTGTTTGTGGACCAGATGACTAAACAGAATTTGCAAGTTAGGTTTAATAAGAATGGTTTCTTCATTGAGGAGTTTGGTAATGGATGCAAATTGATTGCTCGCGGTCATAGGAATGGCATGATGTTTACTCTTGATACCACTTTGCCACAGCCCATGGATTTAGCACAGTTAGAGATTTAGAAATATGTCATAAAAGATTGGGGCATGTTAACCTTCAGTGGCTGTAAATGATGCAGAAAAAACAACTTGTTATAGGTCTACCCAATTTTGCTTACACGAATATTGGTCATGTTTGTGATGCTTGTCAGTTTGGTAAACAATCAAGGTTTCCATTTGTCAAGCATGTAAAAAATAGTACCCAACCATTGCAATTGATTCACTCTGATGTGTGGGGGCTAGCCCATAATGCATCTATGGGAGGCTCTAAGTATTATGTGACATTCATTGATGACTTTAGTTGCTATACTTGGGTTTATATACTAAAAACAAAGGATGAGGTGTTTGCTATTTTTCAGCAATTTAAGTAGCAGGTTGAAAATGAATTTGATTGCTATATCTCTTGTTTGAGATCTGATAATGGTGGGGAGTATGTGTCAAATGATTTTGACAGTTTTTTGGCTAAAAATGGTATATGTAGGCAGCTTACATGCAGCTACACTCCACAACAAAATGGGGTAGCTAAAAGGAAGAAAAGGGTCTTAATGGAAGCTGCATGTGCAATGATGAATGAGAAGAAGATGCCGCTCTATTATTGGGATGAGGCTGTTATGACAGCCATGTATATCTTGAACAAGACTCCCACTGATATGACACCATTTGAGAAGTTGTATGGCTACAAGCCTGATATCAGTCACATGAAAGTATTTGGCTACCTTACTTATGTGCACATACCTAATGAGAAGAGGAAGAAGCTGGATCCAAAAGCACATAAGTGTGTCTTTATTGGTTATTCGCAAGAGAAGAAGGTATATAAATGCTATAATCCCTCTACTCAGGAGACACTAGTCAGCAAAGATGTTATCTTTGATGAGATGGCCTCTTGGTATGCATCACTGACTAAAGTGCCATCAGATATATCCTCTACACAAGCTTCTATAGTTGATTTATAGTAGAGTACTGCATTGATAGGTCCTAGTGGTATGGCAAGATCTCCTTGGAAGGGAGGTTGCGGAGCTCTGGCTCACCGTCCACTAACACCACTATGTCAGTGAGGGGGAAATATGATGTGATGGACAACAAAGGGAAATAAAAAGTCCTTGAGGATGCATCTATGTTTGTGTATGTATGGGGGGTCTGAAGTATGAGGTTTAGCCTCAGTTCAGCCCTACCTTTATGTTTTAGTGAGTTTTTATTATTTTTCATACAATAAAAAATATGGAAACCCTAAATCGATCAATAATGCACAACCTAAACGGGCGAGGGGGTAGAGTGTATAAAAGGTGTTTAAATGCTTAATGAAATGATGAAAATCTTGTTGGTTTACGTATACCATTTAGGTTGGTCGATAATTAAAAAATTAAGAACCTAGTAGCATGAGGGTTTCTCGGTGCTAGGTTCATGCAACGCCGCATACGAACGATAGTCAAATTCATTGAAAGAGATGTTTTCCACATGTGCACCAATGCTGATTTTCTTAATTGTTTGAGCACGTGGACATTCACAATTTTCATGAAGTATAAAATGATAAAAGGTATCAGACAATACCTCCTGGATGCATGGCAATTGCTTTCTAGAGCAACATGACCAACATTGAGTGAGTAAGGTTGTCCCAAGCGGTAGGCTAGGTGTTGGGTCTAAGGGGAAAGAAAGTGAGGTATGGTACATTCCTGGATACGATCAATTGGTACCTTGAGTGGAAATGTGTGCGGTATTGTGTTATATATATTTAGCAACGCATCGAGGGGCCAATCCCCAAGGTATAGGAGAGTCGCAGTGAGGTAGCGACAGTCAGCCGTGGGAGGACCTCCTATGTTTGTACTTCGTGCTATTTGGCAATGTGCTGGGACTCCCTCTGAGGAGTGTTAATTGGGTTAGAGTTAGACTACGAGACGTGATACAAATGCAAGATGTTTAGGAAGATGATGTATGTGTCATCCACGCTCCTGGCCGCGAGGCCATGGGGTTGTTGAGTGCATGATAGAGGTCCGGCTAGTGCATGAGCCAGTGTTGACCCGTTTTAGGTCCCATCAGTGGTGCGTCTGTCGGGAGCTGCTTAGAAGTGGCGCTCCTCAAATCCTGGTTGTCTAGGGACCAGTTAGTCGTTTATGCCAAAGGATACAGAGATTGATCTGTTATTCATCGATAAGCATCGTCTAGTCGAAATCCAAAAGCAAGAGAGAGACAAAAGAGCTAGGCGACGTGCTGAAATTTTTAGGAGGTATTCCCCTAAGCGTAGCGGTACTGAACCCTTACGAGGGAGTGGATCTAGTGGTCTTGGTGCCACAAGCAGTAAGTTAGGAGAAGGTGGAAGCTCTAGTGCTCCCCTTTCTTCCATAAGCCAGTCTACATCAAGTATGGGAGGTGTAACCCCACAGTCCCCTATTTTTAATGTAAATCCAATTTCCGTCATGGCGCAACCTATTGCAATTCCTGTAGGAACGACGGATTTGCCGGCTCTAGGTTACCCGCTACCCATTTTTAATGGGCTAGTTGACGAAGATGCGAAACTCCACATCAGGGAGTTTCAAAAGCTGATGTTTAACTGTCGCATCCAAGAAGAAGGACATTTAATGATGTTCTTCAACATGACTCTCAAAGGAAGAGCTGCCATATGGTATCATGGTTTAGAAGCCGGAACCATATTGGATATTGATTCATTTTATGGAGCTTTTAGAAGGGAGTTTGCGCCATAAAGGGGTGGGCAATATTGGTTGCGTGTACTCAACGTAACCCACCAAGAACCACACGAGGATATTCGTGCTTATGCGAAGAAACTAAAAGAGGTTTTCCGTAAGTTGGACACCTCTATTCCTATCCCCGCAGCTGCCCAATTGCAATATTTTTTGCATGGCTTGGACTTTAATATCCAGTTGCAGTTGAGTAGTGTCCCTTTGGAGGATATAGATACTGCCATTACACGAGCACAAGAAGTGGAATCCCGACTACAAGCAGCCTATGCCTCTAGAGGCAATTCGAATATGGGTCTAGCATTGGGAAATAATATGGCGCCGGCCAATGGCAGTAGTAGCCAAGGGATAGCGATGACTAATCCTAATGGAAGAGGGAACATGATGCAGAATGTGCCTTTATTACCAGCTCCCCCTAGCATGTCGATGCCTACGGGCACTCAAATGGCTCCAAATAGTGGAGGCTAGGCAGTTAATCCTAATACCATGCATGTGGTTCAACAACCAGTGCCTAATCGGATCGTCAGGCCGATGGAACGACAGGGTAATGATCAAGGATACGAGTCGAGTGCTTCCAATGTTCTTGGCAAGGTTAAGGACATGATGAAGCATTATACCGACATGATTACGGAGCAGTATCGACAAATAGCCGTTGATGTCAACTTTCTTAAAAAACAACAAAATTTGATAGGAAGTAGACACCCAGATGAGGGTGCACCTTCGAGGTTTAGCTACAAATGGTGTGGTGGGCAACATTATCCACGAAATTGCCCAAATGTCAAGTGCGACATCTGTGGGAAATCCGGCCATTTAGCAGCCACTTGCTGGAGTAAGATTAGTTCCCTCCAGCAAGGTAGTCGGCAACCAGGGCCTGTTAATCATCGTGCGCAAGGAAATGATTCCCAGCGAGAAGACGGGCCTAAACAAATACTCCAACGACCAAAGACTACAGTGGAGGAGCTGCCTAGTGGTAGTGGGGTTAGTTTGATTGAGGCTGTGCGCGTTAATGACGCTGAAACCTCTAATCTGCGCGAGCTGTCCTTACAAGAGGTCAAAAGAGTAGAGAGGCTGACAAGGATAAGCCTATCGACAGAAACCCTAAACAGGGCGACAAAGGAACGCAAGTTCTGGATCCTGCCATGGAAGGCGGACCTCTAAAGCCCGTGGAGAGTAAAGCCGATGTTAAGAAGGATAAGGAACCACCGAGGAAGAAGGTGAAAGTTAAAAAAGAGGCAATAAAGTCGGTTCAGCGACCTAAAGAGCGGATGGTTTGGCGTGAAAAGCGAACTCTACCGAACTATTATGAATTCGATTTGGCGAGCTCTCTTTGCGAAGTCAAACCAGATGTGAACCTTTTACAGCTTATTAAGCTTTCCCCAAGAGTACGTAAGGAATTTAGAAAGATTCTGCGTACCGAGTATATCGTAGAACCTTTGGGTATTGCACGAGTTGGTGATGACTGGTTCGAGCATGCTGAGAAGCATTGCCCAAGGGTTGCAGCCTATGTCGATGGGATATTAGTAGATTATGCCATTGTCGACACGGGATCATCTGTTAACATTATGAGCTCTGAACTGATGGAAAGGTTGGGTCTTGCGATCCAGAAAGATACCTCCACAATTCTCAGAATGGCGGATGATAGTTTGAGACAGCCGGAAGGCTGCATTACTAAGGTCCATGTCACTGTTGCAAATGTAGAATGCCTGTTGGATTTTAGGGTGATTCGTTTTGCAGGTCGTCCAAGTTACTAAGTATTACTTGGACGACCTTGGATCTTGCAAGCGAACTGTCAAGTGGATATACCCCCGGTCGGCTAATATTCGGCAGAGGTGCCCAGTGCGTGGTGATTGATGCCTATCCTGAGTCTCCGCAGAGTGAGAGAGCTCCTCTATCTTCCACAGAATTGGAGACATTAGAGGATTTATCCGCCAGTGAGACATCATTGAGTGATGAGTCCAAAAAGGGATCCACCACGAAAGACATCTATCAAATCACTTTGAACGAGTCGATAGAGGCCTAAGATCGTATAAGAGATGCAGATGTTATCGAGCTAGACCTTGGTATGCCAAATGATTCGTGACCAATCAAATTAGGCTCTATGCTCAGTTCAGCAGAAAGGGAGGACTATGTGTCCTTGATTCAAGAAATCCGCGACATATTTGCTTGGAGTTATGATGAGCTGAGAGGCATTCCTCCCAGCCTGGCTGTTCATACTATTCCTATGAAAGAAGGCAGTCGTCCTGTACAACAGAAAGTAAGCATATGCCTTTCGAACTAAGGGACGGGCTGTTTGAAGAGTTACAGAAGCTTCAGAAAGCGAGTTTGATTTTTCTTATGCAACACACGAAATGGTGTTCACCAGTTGTTATCAGAAAGAAGAAAAATAATCAAATCCAATTGTGTGTAGATTTTAGAGAGCTGAATAAGCAGACGGTTAAGGATTACTACCCGTTGCCATTCATTGACCAGATTTTGGATCAATTAGCGGGTAGGGAGATATATTCGTTTATGGATTGCTTTGCAGGATATAACCAGATGGCAATTGCAGAATAGGAAAAGTTGAAAACAACTTTTATTACTGTCTTTGGTACTTTTGCGTACCATGTGATGGCCTTTGATTTATGCAATGCGCCTGGTTCGTGGCAATGAACATCATATAAGACATTCGGTGACATATCCCCTGAAGAGTTGAAGGTGTTTATTGATGACTTAGGGGCCGCCACCGTGAGAGAAAGGCAGTTGATCATTTTAAGAAAATGCTTTGAGCGCTGCAGACAATTTTGTATCGCTCTAAACCCACGGAAGTGCGTTTTTGGTGTACCTTATGGGCTATTGCTGGGCCATGTGGTCAGTTCAGTAGGAATTGCGACAGATCCCGAGAAAGTCAAAGTCATAGTTGCCATGGGTCCACCACGCACTCCGAAAGAAGTCCATAGCTTTTTGTCTTCGGTTGGTTATTACCATAGATTCATAAACGCCTTGGCAGAAAGAACGTTGCCGCTTACAAATCTATTGTCCTTTAGCTGTTTGTTTGTATGGAGCGACCCTTGTAAGGTAGCTTTCAAGGATGTGAAGCAAGAGCTAGTAAAAGCACCCGTTTTAAAAGCACCTAAAAGAGGTGAGGTGTTCTATATATTTCAGCAGCCACCATGCATAGTATCAGCTTGTTTAGCCCAAATTTGGGAGGAAAAGTGGTATCATCTGATAGCCTTTGCTAGTCGAAAATTGGGCATTTCAGAGATTAATTATACCTACATGGAGAAGTTGTGTCTTGCGATGGTCTTTGGGACCAAGAAATTCAGGCATTATATTCTCTATGAGAAAGTTGTGCTTTATACGAAGGCGGAGGGGCTTCGATTATTGATGAATAAACTGCAACCGCCTGATCGTCTAGCGAAGTGGTTAATCACTTTGCAGGAGTTTGATTATGAAATCAGGAGTAAGCCACCAAGGTTGCAGGGTATTGTGGAATGTCTTGTGGACTTTGGGGAGTCGAAAGAATCTATGGTGGCTGAAGGTAGTGACATGGAGTTGTTATTTAAGGTAGATACGGCATCTATTCCCTCCTGGTATGCTGCAATAACGCATTATTTATCGACAAGAGAGGCTGGATCTGAACTATCTAAAGATGAGAGAAGGAAAATTAAGCAACAGGCATTAAAGTTTGCCTTAATCGCATGTACATTATATCGGCAAGGGGTTGATGACATCTATCGCTGATGTGTGATGCCTGATGAGGTGCCATTCATTTTGGAAGAGTGCCATGATTCCACTTGCGGAGGTCATTTTGCTGGATGGCTTACAGCACAAAAGGCTTTAAGAGCAGGTTATTGGTGGCCTGCCATCTTCCAGGATGCGTTCACGTATGTTAAGAGATGCGATATTTGTCAACGACATGATAGTCGAGAGAATAGGAAAAGACCACTCACCCCTATTATGGCGATACTTCCATTTGAGAAGTGGGGAATAGACTTTGTGGGTCCTATTACTCCGTCGTCGACTGCGCAAAAGAGGTATATTATTATAGCAACTGACTACTTCACAAAGTGGTCAGAAGCACGTGCAACAAGGAAAGATGATGCTAAAGAAACTGCTAGTTTCCTTTTAGAGCAGATAATATGCCATTTTGGTCCCCTGAAAGAATTGGTGTCGGACCGTGGAACCCATTTCCTGAATAAGGTGATCAAAAGCTTGAATGAGGCTTGGCAAATCAAGCACAATAAAAGGACTCCTTATAATCCGCAAGCAAATGGACAAGTTGAAAGTACTAATAAACAGCTTATGGGTATCTTGTCTAAGATAGTCTCTGAAAAGAAACGAGACTGGGACAAGAAGCTGTATGTGGCAATATGGGCATATAATACCACGTTCAAGCGAGCCACTGGCCACACGCCGTTCAAACTAATTTATGGTGAAGAGTGCATTTTACCCTTAGAAATTGAGTTGCCAACCATTAGATTCGCAATAAACCATTCTTTGGGTAATGAGGACGCCCTATTAGAACGTTTCACGACTTTAACGCACCTCGATGAAATTAAGCTGCAAAGCCTGTTACACCAAGAGGTGGCTAAACGTCACATGAAACAGTTGCATGACCTGAAAGCGAAGAAGTATACCTTTAAGAAAGGACACCTGGTTTTGTATTATGATGCGTGTAGGGAGCTTTTCCCAGGAAAATTGGAGCCTAAATGGGATGGGCCCTACAAGATTGTTAGGTTAGGGAAGAATAGGTCTACGGCCCTATTAGCTGATTTACAGGGAGTAGAGTTTAAGAATAAGGTTAATCTTAATAAGATTAAACCTTATTATTTCTAAGTCTGCTAATATCGAGAAATGCATTGCAGGTCCATGCTAGGAATGATCCGAGACCTGCGGAAGAGCTTAAAAGACGGTTGATGGGTCGGTTAATCCCTTATTTGGAGCACCCATATCTAGAGCAAAGATACCATCAGGGGAAACTCATCTGGTGGAGCAAAGGATATAAGGTGATTGAGCAAGAAGACAGAACCTTTGTGTGGGAGATCAAAGTCTTCTGCCATCACTGCTTGCGACTATTGACGAGTATCCCTGTTGAGCTCAATGAAGAAGGTGGGATGGAGCCGTCTGTTCATCCTCTCAACATGCTAAACTTTTACTATCATAACTACGAATAGAGGAGTTCGTGATGGCCAACTGTGTAAACCCATTATGGATGTACACATTATATTTTGATGGAGCATCCAGGGGCCCTAATAAAAAAGGGAGTGTTGGAATAGTAATCTGAGACCCCCAACGTAGAGTGGCGATGAAGTTAGCTACTTATCTTGGGGTAGGATTCACTAACAATATGGCAGAGTATAAAGCCTTGATTATGGGACTGTATATTTCCAAACAAGGTGGTATTCGTCGATTGTTAGTAAAAGGGGATCCCAGTTGATCCTGAATCAGCTAGATGGGACATACACAGTGCGGAATCCCATTCTTTGTATGTATCATCAGACTATGATGACCCTACTAGAGGAGTTTGAGAGAGTGTCTTTTCAACTGATTCCACGTTACTGGAATCAGTTTGCGGATTCATTAGCAAATCTTGCTTATGAGGAAGACCTCTTCTTTAATTGTGGTCCTAGTTTGGATATTGTTATCAATGATGAAACAGGACCCGGTCGCTTGTGGGGTATGTTATCAGAGCATGCGATATATGGCGAACGATGGTTGATATGGGTGATGCAAAGAGTAGCCAAGACCAATCTACCGTTATTATCTGGGACCCATAGGTTGATTAGACAACATGTTATGCGTACGCCTCTTGCTATTTATGCAGGAGGGATGGGTCATAACCTTATGCATTTAGTTTAGGGCTATGAGCCTATTTTTCCTCCTTGAAAATGAGCTTATTATTATATATCTGGATTCTTCCAGGGAGGGATGTGTAGGTGCTATTCTATTTGATCTCGTTAGGCTAAGAGAGCCAGTGTTACGAGGTTTTGAATGCTTTATTTCGTTAGGCCTAGAGGGCCAATTCAGTTTTGTAGTGAAGTGCTTTATTTCATTAGGCCAAGAGGGCCAGTTGTATGTTTAGTGCAGGTGCGGTTAATGGTTTCTTGTTTTAGTTTTGTGCTAGACATGTTCGGAAGAGGAGCTTGGAAGGAGCCTTTTGTTGCATGGAAGCTTCTTGTGGCCCTATCCAGGTGATATTTCTCCTTTATGAGTACTGTGTTTTTATACTATATGTGTTTGTGTACTTGTTAAGGGGTTTTTCATTGGGGACCGGTGTCCAAGGCATGAAGTCCCAGGTTTAGGTTCAATATATTTAAGGGAGGTCTGAGTAGTTGTTGCCTCCTGTAAAGACATTGTCGAGCATTGAAAGACCTGTTTTAGTAGGGAGTCCTAGTGACCCTGTTTTGCTAGCCTGCTAGGCAGCCGTTCTAGGAGCTCTTGTTAGTTGTGAGGCCGTTAGAGAAGCCTACAAAAGACAAAATAAAGATGCTAAAGGAAAAGAAACCTTGAATATCCTAAAGACAAATATATATATCTATACAAAGGTGTGTAAAAAGGGATTCTAACCCCTATAAAAATAGAAAAGAAAAGAAATGGAAATGTATGCGCAATTGATCATTGCCTTGCGAAGGCCTAGTAGGTTCCTGACCCGGGGCCAATACCTTGTCTTCCTAGGGGTGGCTTCTTGCTGGAAAAGAAGAAACAAGGAAGGTCGGAGCGAAAATAAAAGTGAGCGTCAAAAAAGGATTAAGTGTCGCCTTGCGAGGGCTTGGTAGGTTCTTGGGTACCGAGACAGGTCCTGAGGCCGATGCCCTGTTCTCCTTGGGTCACTACGCTCAGCTCCCTCCTTTTTACATGCCCGAGTATGTTACTAAAATAAAAACCCTAAAAGTAGACATGTACTACAAGAAAATGCTCCTTGATCATGCTATAGGAGTCCTCGTCTAGTAGGAGCTCCTGGTTGTGTTGTCCTTAGTTAGATAGGTAGTTCAAACCACCACTTAGGGCAACCTCTTGGATAGTTCTTTTTAGTTTGGCCGTGTTGGAGCAGTCAATCAGTGACTAGTTTCAAACCATCTATCAGATTATGCTAGGCCTACTCCTTGTGGATGTCATGCCTTGGTTCTGTCAGGGGGTAGGGTGAGCGTTGTGCTGTCTTTAATGTATATTTGTTTTGTATTAGCCTGATGCTCCCTTTGGTTGTTTTTGTGCAGATCTGGTATGGGATTCGACGGGCTGAGTCGCCCTATCCTGTGGTCACCAATGAGAGCATAATTTTGGCACCGAGAAGTGCTTAAAAATAGCTAAAAATTACGAATATCAAGGGAAAAGTATTCAACGTCGAAGGCGGCGGCTCGATCTAGGACGATTTTAAGCGCCAAAGTGCTTTAAAGGCACCCGAGCGACACTTATTGATTTTTCATAATTTTTCAAACTGTCGTGCGGATTGACAAGAGTTACCGGCCAATGCGGGATGCCGAGTCGGACACCCAGGATTTTTTAGAGCTCAATTCGAAGTCCGGACGGGGAAATGGCCAAGAAACCGGTCAAGATGCGAAGGGGTGGACAAAATTTGGCCAAAATGGGCAAGTGACCTTTGGGAGCCCAAAATTTAATGTCACATGAAAGTTTGGAGGAGGGAGCATGCATCAAATTGTGGAGAGAAGGCGTGAGGAACAAGCGCCGAAATTTGCGCTTCTTGGATGGAGGGGCAACATGCTGGCTGTGAACACCTTGCCCAATCGATTATGGGGCTTGAATCCCCTCTGCCTGATGGTCTTATCGCCGTGCTTCGCTCCTCCAATGGCAGTCTCTATGAAGAATTTTTATTTCAGTCTTTCTCTCTCCTCCCTCTCTCTCCCCTAAAGGCAGATTCATGTGGTGAAGAAGAAGAAGAAGAATGGATGACAGATGCTTGTCCAATGAAGACCGGATTGCTCCGTGGGGCAAGAGGAGGGTAGATTGCTGATTCCAGACTGTCATGGACATTAATGGCTGCTGGAAATCAGTCCCAAAACATGGCAAATAAAAACCCGCAACCCGCAAAGAACAGTAATTTTATTTTTACAAAGAAAATTGATGTTTTATGCAATTTGCTTCATGAATATTTGTTCCCATGGGATGATTATGCATTATAATATTGTTTGCAATGTCTTCCAACTGTTTGAAAGCAGAAAATCAGAAAATCATAAGTTTTGTCGATGAAATTAATAGTGTAAAACCCGTAAAACATGCGAAATATGGGGAAATTGGGTGTTTTTGATATATAAATGGAAAATATAGTAAGACACACCAACTAAACTTGTTTTTTTGCTGCAAATGAACCTAAGGGCCACAGCCCATAACTCATTTTGTATTTTTAGTTATTTAATATTGCAAAAAATACAAGAAAAATAGGAAAAAAGCCACTAAAAATAGGGAAAAAATAGATTTTGAGTGCCGAAAATTAAGGAAAAATAAGATTCATGTTTGTGTATGTATAGGGGGTCTGAAGTATGAGGTTTAGTCTCAGTTCAGCCCTACCTTTATATTTTAGTGAGTTTTTATTGTTTTTCATACAACAAAAAATATAGAAATGAACCCTAAACCGATCAATAATGCACAACCTAAACGGGTTAGGGGATAGAGTATATAAAAGGTGTTTAAATGCTGAATGAAATGATGAAAAGCTTGCTGGTTTTTATAATACCATTTAGGTTGTTCGATAATTAAAAAATTAAGAACCTAGTAGCACGAGGGTTTCTCGGTGCTAGGTTCATGCAACACCGCATACGAGCGATAGTCAAATTCATTGAAAGAGATGTTTTCCACATGTGCACCAATGCTGATTTTCTTAATTGTTTGAGCACGTGGACATTCACAATTTGCATGAAGCATAAAATGATAAAAGGTATCAGACAATACCTCCTGGATGCATGGCAATTGCTTTCTAGAGGAACATGACCAACGTTGAGTGAGTAAGGTTGTCCCAAGTGGTAGGCTAGGCGTTGGGTCTAAGGGGAAAAAAAGTGAGGTATGGTACATTCCTAGATACGATCAATTGGTACCTTGAGTGGAAATGTGTGCAGTATTGTGTTATATATGTTTAGCGACGCATCGAGGGGCCAATCCCCAAGGTGTAGGAGAGTCGCAGTGAGGTAGCGACAGTCAGCCGTGGGAGGACCTCCTATGTTTGTACTTCATGCTATTTGGCTGGGACTCCCTCTAAGGAGTGTTAATTGGGTTAGAGTTGGACTACGAGATGTGATACAAACGCAAGATGTTTAGGAAGATGATGTATGTGTCATCTATACTCCTGGCCGCGAGGCCGTGGGGTTGTTGAGCGCATGATAGAGGTCTGGCTAGTGCATGAGCCAGTGCCGGCCCGTTTTAGGTCCCATCAAACAGCATCCTCAAAAGAAGTGGGCTCAATATCCTCAACTAGTTTCACCATATGAGCATAATGATGAGCTGCATAATCTTCAAAACCAAATCTTTTAACAGGGTATCCAACCCTACTAGATCTGTGTACCACCGGATCATTCAATGGAGCCTTTATATTACTATGAGCTCTCTGTACACCTAGTGTCTTGACTAAAGGAATACCAATCTCATCATCCAAACTCTCTAAACCACTAGAATCTCCATCAAATCCCAAATGACTGGTAGATGCATCATTACCATCTAGCACTTTCTTCTCTCCTTTGTCCTTCCCTGCAACACTTATAGATTCACCTAAAGATGTGGGGCTACTCCTTCGTCTCCCAGACCAAGGGCTCATTGTAGGTATAGTATCAAATGATGTTTCTGGTCCACTAAGACTCCGTGATTCTTCTTTTTCTTTCTGCACATAGCTGTTCTGATCATTATCATCATCTAATACATCACCATTAGGTGCATATCCGCTGCCCATCTCATCAAAGATAACATCCCTGCTCACTCTGAACTCACCTGTGACAGGGTTATAACAGTGATACCCTTTCTGCTCTAAAGAGTATCCAATAAAAATACATTTTTCTTCCTTTGGATCAAGCTTCTTCCGTAGCTCATCTAGCACATGAACATATGCAACACATCCAAATACCTTCAAGTGCAATGCATCGGGCTTCTTGCCAATAAAGCATTCTTCAAGAGTTATCCCATGAACTGCAGCTGTGGGGGTTATGTTCATAATGTAGACAGCAGTATGAACAGCCTCAAACCAAAAATGTTTGGGCATATTCTTTTCAGCCATTAATACCCATGCGACTTTTGCAATATGCCTATTTTTTCTTTCTGCAGCCCCATTTTGCTATGGGATATACCTGCAAGTAAATTGCCTATTTATCCCATGAGTCCTCAAGAAGCCACTAAAATCATTAGAGAGGTACTCTCCCCCGCCATCTGATCTCAAGCACTTCACTTTTAAGCTCGTTTCTGTTTCAACAGTTGCCTTAAAAGATTTGAAGTGCTCAAACACATCACTCTTTTCCTTCATGAAGTATACCCATAGCTTCCTTGAACAGTCAATCAATAAATGTGACAAAGTATTTGCTGCCACCAAGAGATAAATTCTGTGTAGGCCCCCAAACATCTGTATGCACTACATCAAGTATTTTTCTACTCACTTCTCTGTCATGCAAGAAGGGTTGTCTTGTCTGCTTACCAAACTGGCATGCTTCACAGACTTTATGCAATTCTCCAACTCTAAAAGAAGGCAACCATGTAACCAATCCTCTAGACTGCATTAATTTCAACCTTTGCACATTTGCATATCCAATACGTTTATGCCATATTTCAATATCTACAACTACTCCTTTTCCTTTAGCATACATAGCAGCATCCATTGCAGGAATTCCAACATCTAAAGTGAACATGCGGCCAACTCTACTTCCTTTTGCGACCAACCTGCACTTATCATTAAAGTCTTCTACAAAACAACTTTTTGCATTGAATCAGACCTACAACCCCTACTCTACCATTTGGCCAACAGACACTAGATTCTTTGTGATTGATGGCACATGTAATACATCTGTCAGACTCTTTGTCTGGCCATCATACAAGGACAAGGGAACCTTTTCAATGTGTAAAATTGGGTGGCATGAATCATCACTCGTCTGCACATAACCTGGATTTTGTAAGTCATGCATCTCTCCAAACCATTCAACATGACTAGTCATATTATTAGATGCACCTGAATCGATATACCATACATCATCATGTGTTCCCTTTCTTGTAACTGCATTCATTACATGATGCATAACAAACAGACACTCATTTTTGTCTTCATTCTGTCGTGAAGAGGATGCATAGTTTCCTTGCTATAATTTATCACTGCGAATATCATCCTTCTTAGCATAGCAATGGGCTGCAATATGGCATGTTTTGCCACAATAATGGCAAACAATAGCAGAATTTCTGGAACCTCTATTCTACCATCCACCTCTTTCTCTAGAGCTCCCCCTTCCTCTAAAGTTTCCTCGGCCTCCTGAAACCTTCATTTCACCAAATTGTTGATTAAACATGTTTTGCTGGTTATCACTAGTACGTCCCATAACACGATTAGGATCTACCACGTCCCCTTCCTAAACTTGAGCAAAATGCTTGAACCTGTTTACCATTTTTTTCAAATGAGTCACCATGTATATTGATCTCTTCGGTAATCGTGAGAGAGATCAACTCATCAAAATCTGGAAATGGCTTCCGTATGTATACTGAAGTAACAAATGATTTCCATGCCTTCTCATTATTAAGGCCACTCAAAGTGGATGAAACCAAATCATCATCATCACGCATTGCATTAATCGCTGCTAAAGTATCTGCAATGCTCCTCACCTTCAACACATACTCATAATAGACACTTTTCCTTTCTTCAAGGCATTCAACTCTTGCTTGAGTTGAATCTTTCGTACCTTTGTATTTATTGAAAACATGTTCTCAAAAATTGTCCAAGCTACATGTGAAGTTTCTGCATTCCTACTATGTCCCCACATCGTATTATCAATGACTGCAGATAACCAATACATCATCTTTTTGTCTTTCGCATTCCATTATTTCCATGCTTTTAATTCATTTGTAGTCAGAGGGATACCCAGCTCTGGCTCATTTTCTTCACCTATCATAAAGGCCCTTTCCAATGAGAAAGTTCATCACAAGGAACTTCCATGAAGGGTAGTTGTTCTTGTCAAGCTTCTCAATAATGGAATTTCTATTGTTCTCTGCCATTATCACAAACAAGGATACAACATAGCAAGCTAGTCTTCTGCAATCTTTCACAACACGTACACAGTAATACACTAAGCAACCTTTTTCACTGATTGCTCAATAGTACATGTAATCTGCAACTTGTTTGCAAATAAACCTTATGTTTTCTTTCTACAAACACATCAAAAATTACAAATTCAAAATCTATAACCTATGCACCCACTTTCGGTCAATATAGCCGAAATCATAATGTACCCTGAAACTGTTGTCCGCAACCTTGCAGCTCTAAAACGGGGTCTGAAACGACCTCAGACACCCAAAATAACTACAAGCTTATCTACAAAATATACAGTGCTCTGCTTGCACACCAAATCTCACAGCAATCTGAGATTTTTGCTCTACCCTGCTTTCGGTGCCTCCACAGGCACTATCCAAGAGAGAGAGTGAAAGAATTGGAGAGCTTCTTACCTGTTGCTTGCTTACTCGAACCTTGCTTCTTCTCCTTCACTTCAACCTTCAAAATCAACCTCTCTCAGTGGTGCGGCTCTGATATCATGTCAAGAATTGCGTGATGGGGAAATTTGCTTGAGCTGTTGTGCCAAACACACACTGTATACACAAGAGGAAGCTCACTCAAGAACATAAGAAGAGAGATGGAGACCAAAACGTTTTCTTATTGATTTTTCTTCTTCTTCCACACACTATACAATGTACACAAAGTATAGATAAGATACAACATAAAGGAAAGTGGTCTTCTAAGTCAAACAGTGCATAATCAACTACACTAATCGATTGGCATTATATCTTAAGCAGCTATAGGTAGGTGTAACAAACTAAATATAATAAGTGATAAGTTAGTGGCCATGTGAGTATCATAATGACCACCAACATGCTAAGTGTAGATGTGTGGACTCATCTAACCAGGCGGTCCACCATCAATGTCTGCATGTGTTGAGCTTGCCATCTCAACAAATCTATCCTGAATAATGGTGCGACACTTGGTTGGACTAGGCCTGCTTGCTTGTAATCTATCGCTCCTATATGCTCCAACCATGTGTTGTTGCAATTCATGCACATGACTCCTTTCTTGATCCTAAAAACATTCTTCTTGCTTGGTTTGGAGCCTACTTGTATCTATTCTATCATTGTCCCTTAGTGTCGTATTCTACGGTATCCATCTCTCCTTCGCTTTGGTCACTAAAGGAACAACAGTCTTCGTATTCATCATTAGTTATAGCTATCTTCATCAAACTGCTTGTCATCTCCTAAGTCTTAATACGGCTTCTTCTTTTTGTCGGTGTACTAAGGCCCAATTATACTTCAAGTTTAAGTCGTGCACTTTGGTCCATCACCACTTAGGTTTGTCCAAGAGATCTTGGGGAGGTTTAAGGTTCGTGGCTGGGTTTCCTGCTAGTTTTTTATTAGATACTCTAGGATCTCAAGGATTTCTCACTTGTTGTTGGGGGGGATATGGAATTTGACAAGATTTGATTGTTTGTTTGAGCTTTTAGCCATCATGCAGACTAGCACTGAAGGTTCCCATCTCTGGGCTTACTGACTACATTAGTAGCCTACTCGTACTCCTCACTATCTGAGAATGGCACATCGATAGTGGCTAGCATATGCATCCAATCTTTCTCATCTTCTAGACAAGGGATATACTTAGTCAACAGCCTGTAATATTTTCTAATCTGGGCATCACCCTTCAGCATGACTAACATGGCATCTAGATCGACTAGTGTTGTCTTCCAAGTGTCCATATCTACCCTCACTGCTTTTGTTCTATTGCCTAAGAGGATTAGACCATTACCCTAGTCCTCTATGACCCGTACATTGCGCATCCAAGGCCAGCCTTGCAAGATGTCATAGTCCACCTCCCCTTCATGACTATAAAGTGAACGAAGAATTGGACTCTTGTGATCTTCAAGGGCCAGTCCTTTAGCACTCCAAATGGCCTCACATTCATTCCATTAGCTAGCATAATATTAAACCTAGCATTATCAACAGGCAGGTTACACCAAGCCTAGAGTACTTCGTGGCTAAGCACACTAAATCATGTCCCCATGTCTACAGTTCCCTTTCTTGTGGTATCTCCGAGAGCTAAGACCGGTAAGACAACATATATTTTTATGTCTTCCCAAAAAGAATTGGCGTACAAGGATTTGAGCATTGAGTCCAGTGTCAGACTCGATATTTGCGTCTCTGCATGATATTCGTACAAGTGACAGCTTGCTCCATCGAACCTTCAATCCATTGTTTTAGCTCTTGCCACAGTGTCGAATGCTGCCTAAGTAGGTCTCCTAGGCTTAGCATCACAAGGGTGGTCACTAGTGTGGTGAGGAGATTGCTAGTTGCTTGCTTTTCTCCAAATCCAGCATTTCCAGGTCAATGGTCTTGACTGATTTGCTAGCCCGTAGCATTCGAGCTCTGTCCTAAGCAGCACTACTTGTGGTGCAATTGCGTCTCTCAATTTTGGTCATGGTGGTGAGTCTGACATGCTTATGCTTGAGAGATTATCGATCTCATCTTCCAATATGGACTCAAAATCTTTTAAGTGTTCTTGGGCCTCTTTCACCCACTCCGCTTTTTCGATGGCTTTGAGTTGGTGCTTTGGGTTCAGGAAGTCCCCAACCTTCACAGTTCCCTTCTCAATCATCTTTGGAGCTGATGCTTTTGCCTCTACATTTGTCACCTTTTTTCTAGTAGGCAACATTGTGGCACTCTCCATTTTTAGCGTGACCTTTGTATCTGGTTTCTTTTTTCTTCGCCTACTGTGACTCTATTTTCTGATTGAGGCTGCATCTAAGTTGCTAGACATGAGGGTCATGACATACAATGGGATGGGCATGGCCTCCCCGTCAAGTGGTCTCAACACCAAAACAACCCCAATGGGACTGATGGCACGATTGCAAACTAGAGGATGGTTTTTGTCTAGGGAAATTGGCAAAGAGATGAGTGATTCCACACTCTGTGTATCTAAGATTTGCCTTGTTGTGATTGGTCTGCTCCCTCTTGGGGCAGCGTGAGGAGATATGTACTGGGTGACCACAAGTCCACGACTCTTGGGTCTGCCCTCCTAAGCCTCTACCTCTACCTCTACCTCTACCTCTACCTCTACCTCTACCTCTACCTCTACCTCTACCTCTACCTCTACCTCTACCTCTACCTCTACCTCTACCTCTACCTCTACCCAATGCCATCACTAGTATTGGTCTGTAATCCATAAGGATTGGATTACCCTCTTCGTCATATGAGACATAAGGGTTCGTGTAAGGTTCTTCGTCGTTCGACTCCTCCTCATAATGGACTAGGGCGTTGCTTGGTGGATGGGTTACGTAGGGTCCATGTGGTCTAGGTATTCTTGTGGGGTTTATCTCCATCCTAGGAATGGTTGGTTTAACATTGTTGGGTGTCGGGAGAGCCAATGGGACTCCCCTTCTGAAGAAGTTTGGTGGCCTATTTGCTAGGAAGGCTGATTGTAAGGTTGTGAGTATGCAAGTCTCCTTGGTAGTCTGCAATGCATGGCATCATCACCAAATCTACCGTAATTTGTGCAAGGTTGGGACCTAGGGTCCTGACACTCAGCTGGCAGGTGGTTTCCGCCATAATACACACATTGAACGTGAGGGTGTGTTAGTTGTCTCATCATCTCTTGTAGTTTGGCTAGCTCCATCTTTATCTCCACAGCATCCTTTCCTTTTCTTGAGTACTTGGGCTCGGTCTTTCGCTTGACGTTGAAGCTCTCTCAAAATTTCTAGGGTCACTCTCTTCTCGACTTGAGCTCTTGGAGCTTCTCTCCTTGAGTTGGTCATCCACTCTAATGGCCTCTTCAAAGACCCTAGTTAGTGCATCTCACTGCAAGCTTGAGTTGCCTGCCAAGGCCTTGTAGAGTTCTTCAATTCGTATCCCATTGATCAAGACTATGGACACCGATCTCTCTGTGGGTCATTCATTCATCAGGATTCTCTTAAAGAGACTCCTCACATGGGTCACATAATCCCTCATGTCTTCCTTGTCTCTCTATTTCACGTTCATGAGTTGTACAATCAAGTTGTCTGAGTACCCAGCCTCTGAGAATCTCTTAATGAAGAGATTCTTGAGGTTATTGAAGTTATTGTGCTCCGTGGCATCTAGGCTAGTGTACCAAGTCTTTCCTTTATATCACCTAAACATAGGCCAAAAGCTTATGATCATCATCATTGAGCGAGATTAGTGAGGTTGTTGGCTTCACAAACCTGCTCGAACTGCTCTACAAAGTTGTAGAGATCATTGTCTGGCTAGTATTTATCTAGCTACTTTGCCACTTGCATGGATTTTAGTTTGGCTCTTGGAGCACTGGGTAACTCCTAATCCTGCAAGCAGTGAAGTCACTAGATCTATTGCACTCTGCTCTGGTGTCATGTTATCTAGTAGTCACTTAAGAAGCTCGCTCAGTGTGAGATTCTCTTCTAGCGCTCTCTCTCTCTCTCTCTCTCTCTCTCTCTCTCTCTCTCTCTCTCTCTCTCTCTCTCTCTCTCTCTCTCTCTCTCTTTGTGTCTGGTCCTGTCTGATTTCTACCTCTGCCAGAGCTAACACTCATTGGATCTCTTGCATTTCTATGTTTTGCCCACCATAAGCTTCTAGTTTGTTGTTCCTGATTGCAAGCAACTATGCCTTGCAAGGCTTTGTGTGCTAGCTTTCTTTCCTCCTCAAGATCTGCTATAATATCTTAGGCTAGCCTACCATGGTGGTCTAGCCAGGTTTGAGTGTCAAATATATTCACCATTTCCTGGATCACCTCTAGGAAATCTCCCAGGTTGAGTTCTTCATTTTGTCTATGGTTAGTACTTATCTCTGCCATGTTAATGGTCTCTCTCTCCACCAGGTTGTCAATGAGATTGATTAGATCAGGTACATCCACTCCTCCAATGGTGTCTATCCTTGCTACATCTGGCTTCTCTATTGCGTCTTCCACTTGGTCCTATGCTTGGGGTTTTGATCACCCAACTATGTCTCAGGGTCTTCTCATATTGGTGGGCTCATTCTATGGTTATGTCTGAGTCTGTTCCTTGTTAATTACAAAAAATCCTCAATTTACAATCACTTTGTGTGTGTGTGTGTGTGTGTGTGTGTGTGTGTGTGTGTGTGTGTGTGTGTGTGTGTGTGTGTGTGTGTGTGTGTGTGTGTGTGTGTGTGTGTGTGTGTGTGTGTGTGTGTGTGTGTGTGTGTGTGTGTGTGTGTGTGTGTGTGTGTGTGTGTGTGTGTGTGTGTGTGTGTGTGCGTGCGCACGCGCGCACTCTCTTCTGTGCATAGTGCACAATCAAGCTTTTGGATTTTCTTAGATGTACTTCAAGTGCTGGAAAAAATGTGAGTGCAAAGGTAAAGTGACTATTCAACTCTCGCACTCTCATTTACAAATTTGGTCTGATAGGTTTTAAGTTCAGTTTCTAGTTGTTCTCACTGGTCCTAGGGCCTATGCTGCATCATTAAGCTCAATCGAGATCTGTTTGGGGATCTATGACTCAGTCGGGTGCTACTAGCAGCTTGGACTACTAGCTAGTCAGCTAGAGTCCCTTTTAAGTCTATGTTTCATTTATTTTTTTGTTTCTTGTGCTAAAAAGGTGTTTTAAGCATCTATATGGCCTTCGGGGGTTCACACGGAAATTGTCTAGGTGAGTCAGGGTCTATAGGTTGAAAATTTGAAAAAATAGAACTTTTCCCAAGCAGGTCCGAATTGTAGGGACTGAATGTCAAATTCAGCCCATCCGAATGGCCAAGGGCCAAATGCAAATGGTCCGAATGTCCAATTTGGCCAATTCAAGTGTGGTTGTCCAAGGGCCAAATGGCCGAATGGTAGTGGACCGAATCGACAGGGCCAAGGGCCAAGTGGTTCGTCTGATGGGTTTAGGCCAAATGGCCGAGGACCGAGTCAAGTGGGCCGAATGGTTGATTTGACCGGGCCAAATGTTAGCTTGTCCAAGTGGGATTGGGTCGAGTCGGTAGGGCCGAGGGCCAAATTTTCAAGTGTCAAAGTAAGATGGGCCAAATGGTTGATTTGTCCAAAGGCCGAGTCCTAAGTGTCAAAATGGTGGTGGGCCAAATGACCGAACACAAGAGGGCCAAGGGCCGAGGGCCGATTTTGGGGTTTAGCCCAGAATCTCTGTCACTTGGATGGGCCAAACACAATGCGATTTTGGTAGATATGACAAGGAATCAATCAAATCATACGATTTAGGTCACGACATATAGCATGCACTTACAAATCAAAGCTATGGATAGAGAGGAAGAGTTGTATATACCTACAATGTGCAAAAATCTTGTGGGTGAAGAGATCAATCCAACACAAGCAATGGCTCTCTCTCTCTCTCTCTCTCTCTCTCTCTCTCTCTCTCTCTCTCTCTCTCTCTCTCTCTCTCTCTCTCTCTCTCTCTCTCTCTCTCTCTCTCTCTCTCTCTCTCTCTCTCTCTCTCTCTCTCTCTCTCTCTCTCTCTCTCTCTCTCTCTCTCTCTCTCTCTCAATGCAATAGTTGCAAATGAGCTCTCGTACTTAGCCTCTTGGGTTATAAACCCTTCCCCCTTGACCTCTCCAATCACTCTCTTAGTGATATAAATCCATTCAAGCACTCTTTTTTTTTCCTTTTTTCTTGATTTGTGCTCTATTTGGGCCTATTTTACAGTAGCAACCCTAAATCTTTCTGCTTCAATTTCTCAATCCTACCTACTCTAAATGCAAAAAAAATCAAAAATAAAGTACTAAAATTATTTCTCCTACTTGTTAATCATCAAAAACCAAAAATACTTACTTGTTGCAAGGATTAAAAACCCAAAACCTCCTATCTATCTCAAGCTCTGATTCGGGGATGAACCCTCACTTTGATGCTCGAGTTGAGGAGTGCAAGCGCTCAAACTTGAATCCATTGGTCCCGACAAGGAAACCAAAATGTAGAGGGAGCTCACCGCTTGACCACCAAGACCCACGGACCAGTTATCCCTTCAAGCACTTCAAGCAAGCACCTATGGCTATCTCTCACCTAGCCCCAACGCACCTTCGATCCTACCGGGGTGTAGTGAGCTTACCTTGATGCCCGAATGAGTTGCCTCCTCCCTCAAGCACACCGGTAGCTCCATGATTCATGATGCAAGCTCAAGCACCCTCAAGCCTCCACCTCCAAGCTACATCCTCCATAGCTGCGCGCAAGACAAGAGAAGAGGAAAAGAAGAGAGGAGAAGATGAAGAGCTTCACCTCCAAGATCCCTCACCCTCACACACTCACTCTCTCACTCCCTCTCTCAAGCACACACAAGCAAGCAAAGATAAGAGAGGAAGAGAAGAAGATGAGTTCACTTTTGCCACACACCAAAGAATGAGCTTCTCTATTCACTTTTTTGCTTTTATACATGCCCTACATCCCCTAGGCACCCATCCCTGTTTTACATGGCTGGCCATTGTGGCAAGGTTCTCTTTTCAATTTCCTTCTATTTGCCTTATCTCTTTACCTATGCCCACCTACCTTTTACAATTTTCACAGGAGAGAGCCTGGTGCTCTTTTACAACAGTTTTAGGGGCATCTTGCATTTTAAAATGCACTTTTGCCTTTAACTTGATTTTTGAGGCCACGCTTGCACTTTTAGCTATTCTCCATCCTACTTCTTCCATTGCATCCACATTCTTGACTTCTTTTTCTTCTATCTTGAACTGGGGTAATAGTCATTTGGCTAGTGCTTGTCTAATTGCTTATCCACGACAAGGATTCTCGATTGTCTCTTACAACCCTAGTTAACTCCTAAACCTACAAGAAACGAGGTTGCCATTGTAGTGGCACTCTGCTCTATTGATGATGAGTTGTCTAGCAGTCGCTTTGTAAGAAGTTCGCTCAATGTGACATCGCCTTCTAGCACTCATTCCCTCTCTGTGTCAGGTCATGTCCTATTTCTGCTTGCTAGGGCTAGCACTTGTTGAATCTCATGCATTTCTATGTTCTTTCATAAGCTTCTGGCTTGTTGTTCCTAATTGTAGGCCATTATGCCCTACAAAGTTTCCAGTGCTAGTCTTCTCTCCTCTTTGAGGTCCGCTATGATATCTTGGATGTCCTACTATGGTGGTCTATCCGGTCTGTAGATCGTAATTGGCCACTAGCTGTTGGATCTCTGTCATGGAAAACCGCCTAAGTCAAGCTCTTCGCCATGTCCATGGTTAGTGCTTGGCTCTGCCATGTTCGCAATCTCGTGCTTCACCAAGTTGTCAATGAGATTGATCAAGTTGGGTAGATCCACTCCTCCGATGGTGTCAATCCTTGCAGCGTCTAACTCTTGTGTCATGTCCGTACTTGGTTCTATACTTGGGGTTCTCAATCACCCAACTACATTTCAAGGTCTTCTCCTATTAATGGGTTCATTCTAATTGTTAGGTCTGAGTGAGTTCCTTATCATTTACAAACAGTCCTCGACTTACACTCACTTGGCATGTATATGTGCATGCTCTCTTCCATGCACCGTGTGAAATCACGCTTTCAGCTTTTCTTAAGTGCACTTCAAGTACTGGAAAACAATGTGGGTGCAAATACAAAGTGATAATTGCAGCTCTCACACTCTTGTCCACATACTCGGCCTAATGGGGCTCTAGGCTTGATTCCTAGCCACTTCCTCTGGTCTCTAGGATCTCTGCTACATCGGTCAGCTTGCTCAGGGTCAAATGGGATCTGATGGTTAGCCTATGGCTCTAAGTGGGTTGAATATGTTGATATAAGTGTCAGCGCTATGCTTGGCCATTCAGCTGTGATTTCTAAGGTTAGATTTTCTTGTAAGAATTTCAGTGAATTCTCCTATTGCAGGTTGTACTCTCTATTGTCCTGGACGCGCTAGATTTATCAATTTGAAGTTCCAAAATTTGGTTTGATTCTATAGAGTCTGATTCAGCAGTGTCTGATTCCAAGAATCAGACATTCGATTTGATAGGTATCCAATTCTGAATGGTCCGATTATGGGGTGTCCGATTCTCAAAATTGGATAGTATATATACAATTGGACAAGTCAAGTTGGTCCGATTTGAGCGTATCTAATTGCCAAAAATTGGATAGGATAGTCCGAGAGTCCAATTTTGAAAATCGAATAAGGTCACAGGTCCAAGTGTCCAATCCTTCACGATCAGACACCTGGTAGTGATCCGATTGTTGGGATGTTCGAGTCAAGTGTGTCCAATTGTCCAAGTCCAATTTTATTGGGTCCGATCGGACTGGTCAAGTTGGTCCCGAGTGTTGGCCGTACAATTCTCAAAATCGGACAGGTGTAGGGTGTCCGAGTATCTGATTATGGGAATCGGACACCTACGGATCGTGTCCAATTTTGTCGGCACATAAATAGCGGCAACAAGAATCTCTTCGTGTCAACAATTTTTTTCCATGTCCACAAGCAAGATTCTCCAAAATCCAAGGGTAGATATACATAAAGTTTTCTACACACCTGATCCAAGAGCAAAAAACTCTTGTGGTGGCTATCAATCGATTCGCCAAAAGCATCAAGTCTCTCACAAGCTCTCTCTCTCTCTCTCTCTCTTTCTCTCTCTCCTACAGAACCTGAAAATGAGGTCCCCATTTTTCATCTCGTTTGTGCCCTATTTGGGCATGTTTCACAATAGAAACCCTAAAGTTTTTTCCTTTGAATTATTGGTCCTAACCTACTCTAAATGCAACAAAAATCAAAAGCAAAATACTTTAGTGATTCCTCCTACTTACCTAATCATCAAAAAACCAAAATTCTTACTTGTTTCCAAGATTAAAGACCCAAAACCTCCTACCTATCTCAAGCTCTAGTTTGGGGATGAAACCCTTACTTCATCGCTCAATTTGAGGTGCACAAGTACTCAAGCTTGAATCTGTTTGTCCCGAGGCAATGAATCAAAATGTAGAGGCAAGCTCAACCACCAAGACCCACGGACCGCTTATTGGGGATACAAGCTCAAGCATCCTCAAGGTTCCACCTGCAAGATCCATCTTCCATAGCCATGCATGAGACAAGAGAAGAGAAGAGAAGAAGAAGAGAGGAGATGATGAAGAGCTTCACCTCCAAGATCCCTCACCCTTACACACTCACTCCCTCACACTCTCACACTCCCTCTCTCAAGCGCACACAAGCAAGCAAGAAGAGAAGAGAAGGAGATGAGTCCACTTTGCTACACACCAAAGAATGAGCTTCTAATTCACTTTTTGACTTTATATACAAAACCCTAAATTCCTTTTGGGCGGTCATAACCTCATCCCTTTTTTACATGGCCAGCCCTCTTTCCCATTGTTCTTCTATCTTCCTAGCTTCCTTCCTACCGCCCATCTATTTTTATAATTTGCATAGGAGGGAGCCTAGCGCTCTTTTACAAAAAAATTTGGGGGTGCCTTGCATTTAAAAATGTGTTTTTGCCTTTTCCTTAGCTTTTGAGGCCACCCTTGCACTTTCGGCTGTTTTCCTTCTTGCTTCTTCCATTGTGTCTGATTTCCTTCTATGCCACCTCTGTTGGCTCCCGGCTTGTGTTTTTCCACTTTTTTCACTTTTTCTTGTCTGAGGTTAACATAATGCGAGTACCTTTGGTCTCTCTCTAGTGATCATGCCACGAAGGGAAGGTGTAAGACATCCTACTTTCTATCTACACACACCAGACTATTTTCAAGTATTGCAAGTAAATGGCCAATGCCAACAAAAAAAATACAATGTCTCCAAAGCATCCTTTTCTTTGAGGAATCATTAGCAAAATCCTCATCCTTGAGCAAAACACTTGAAGATGAAGTTGGGATTGATCCCTGAATTTATGCCGGTAATCGCATGGGGGATGCAATAGTCTTACCTCTCATTTTAGCACCTATATTTGAATAAAATCACACATATAAGTACATAGAATGACTAACAAATACCATTTCATTCTAAAAATAGCAATAATTGGCCAAACATTTGTGACTACATTTTGAGATGAAAGCACATTAAATACTTCTTGGTGCTATTATCGATGATGGTCTTATCTATTTTATTGTATTTCTTTGCTTACCCATTCAATGAACTAGGATTCTAGCATGCTATGCATGTGCAGCTACATGTGGAGTTTTAAGAGGGAAAAAGCATCACCATGTAAAAAATCCCTAGCCAATTAACAAAAAAATAAATAAACAAAATGTATAATAGCCACTAAAAGTTGTCCACAACAAACTCCATGGCAATAACTTTTGTAAGCCAATCCTAAAATTAAACATGTCCTGGACTAAAAAGAAAAAGAATATGCATGCATGAGCACATGCATACATGATGCTTGCTACTAAACTCTAAGTTTTCCTAAACACAAAGGTGAAACATTTGTTATTCTCTAATACATTTATATTGAAATTAAATGTGACTCTGAGAGAGAGAGAGAGAGAGAGAGAGAGAGAGAGAGAGAGAGAGAGAGAGAGAGAGAGAGAGATGTACTCTAGTTGCAAGATCAAACTATACAAATCATCCGCTAGAAAGCAAAAGCTTAACCTAGATAGGTAACTTAAGGTGAGAAATTCCACAATCATCATCTGTGTTGCACTTGACATGTTAGTAGCTAATCTCAGTAGCAATAGGATACTAGCTAGTCATGAGGTAACTTAAGAGAAGACCTTGCAACATTCATTTTTTGTCTTATTGGATTGAACTAAAACATGTTATCAAGTCGTTTTTGTATGCCAATAGCTTTAAGCTTCAACCGTTCTATGTATTTGTAAGAAGCAAGGAAGAAGATATGTTTAGTATAGAAATAATAATATTACCATGACACATTGACATAGGTATAAAAGGAAGAGACATGTAATTTTTTATATCTTTTTGGAACATTAATACATTACTATCTCTTTCCTCATCACCTTACTCACAACTTCTATGGCTTCCCTTCTCTTTCTGTCTTTCTCTCTCCTTTTCCAGTATTTCTCTCTCCTCATCACTCTCTTTCTCTCTCTTTTACACCTCATCTTCTCTCTCTTTTACAGCCTTCTCTCTCCTCTTTCTCTCTCTCTAGTCCTCTCCTTGACAAGTGGTATCAGAGCATTGGTCTTTGATCCATTTTCTCCTCTTTTTCTTCATATTCAATACAATTTTCATCATAAAAACCAAGACAAGTACTACAGATAAAAAACATGGATAGTGACTAGCAGTTTCTTGTAGGACACTTACAATTGGAAGAAGACAAATCCTAGATATCTTTGGGATAGATGTGGCAGTGGAAGGACAAAATAGCAATTCATCATCAAATTTTCATGCAATTTTGGAGGTAACATTGTCAAAATGGGAATTAACCGGACTTGAAAGGGAAGCAAATTGTGGTTACTTTTTAAAGAGAGGGTTCTATTTCCTCTTTCTTGGAGCTTTCCTACAGGTTCCATGGAGTTTTCAATCAAGATCTCTTTCTACCTCTCTTAGGATATAAAGTTTTCCAGCCATTTCATGCTTGAATCTTCTTCCACTCTTTATTCTCAATAGGAGGAGTACCAAATTGCACAAGAGCTGGACTGTGGACTGCAATAAACATGCGCAAAAATTGCAATGCAATTTTTGGGCTAATCTGTTGGTTGATCTCTTTTGTTGTTGGCCACCACTCAACTTGGGGCTTGTGGTCTTTAGGCATGCAAAAGCTTCAACAAATTGTTGGCAAAGTTGGCATTCTCTTCTTCTCCCATTTTTGAGAAACCCTAGCCATGGACAACCATGAAAGCTTCAGCTCAAGCTTTCATTTCTCATCAATTTCTTGAAGATTCTTCTTCATTCCAACCCTAGGACTTATTTCAGTAAAGATTCTTGAAGAAATTGCAAGGATTGAGCAAGAATGGTCAAGTATTGAAGTTTAAGAGCTTCTATGGAGTTAAAATTTGGGGGAAATGGGTTTAATGCTTCAATCTCAAGATTCTGAAGCTTCAAGATTGCTTCTAAGCATTAAATGCACAAGGTAAGACCCTCTTCCCATTCATTTTTCCCAATTTTAATTCACTTGCATTTTATGTAAATTAAAGTAGCATGGCACTGCCATGTTAATATTCACATTGAGGAAAAAGGTGGATGCCGGGGGAGATAGTGGGACACTACAGAGGTTACCCTTCCCCACTATGATCCCAAAGGGGTGCAACAAACTGACCCAGGGGAAACTTTGCCCACCTCCTAGTGATTCAAAGCTCGTGTAGGGTGTTTATCCTTCCGTTTTATCCCTCATGTAGGTACAACAATTGGAGGATTGAATATTGAAGCACTTTCAAATATTCAAGTGTCTTGAAGATCAAAACAAGGTATATACATGTTATTACAGGTACCATCTTCATCATTGAAGTACACATCTAGGTACTATAGATGCCCATGGGTCCTATCCAACTCCCCATAATGTTTGGTAGCCATTAGATACTACCATTTTGCTCTCACAGGTGGAAACATGGTAGTTACATGTTAAAATAGGGTGCAGGCTTGGACAGTTCAACCTCAAAGATTGAATTGCAGAATTTTCTATCTTAAACTTGTTATGACATGCTATAGTTCATCTTGAAGAGGGTATTGTTGGCTTCTTTTTTAATTAAAATTTTTGGGAATAGGAGTTTTGTAGGTCAAGTTATATCCAATTTTTTGGCATCGCATACTGCAAGGCTGCACTACTATAGCATGTCATAAGGAAAAGAGTAAGGCCTAGGATGAGTATACTCAGTATATCAAAGATTCTATGTTCGAAAATACACCTCAAGAGAGCCTCAAAGAGCCTCAAATGCGAGGAGAAATCGGTGCACTTAATAATACAATGTGTGAACATGAGAGTAGGCATGCTCAAAGGCATATGGAGCTATTATCTAGAGTGGAATAGATGGTATTGTCTACTAATCAAATAAAGACTTACATTGAGAAATTGGTAGATTTCACTACCCAAACTAAAGCTTTAATTGACAAATTATTAGTATCCAATGCTCAAATAATGGCTCAATTTTTCCAATGGATGCAAATCCAAATGGGAACCAAGGAAGCTAAGGAGAAAGCTCATTCAAAATAGTGAACCTTCAATCCTACTTCAACCGCCTAACCAAAATGGCCAAGGTCATGGTATCATTGGATGAAGGGGCATTCCCAATAGTCAATATGAAGTAGGTGAGACTTCACAAAGGCATAATGACTATTTGGGCAGTTTGATTGGTGCTAATTTCCAAGCTTATGGGCTATCCAACCTCCTAGAGGTCCTCTACCATTAGGAAGGTTTCACACTAGTTCACATCTACCTATTGGAAGAGTATCATCTTACTTTGGAGGTTCAATGCCTACTAACCATGAGCAATCCATTTTGGGACAACAACCCTTTCATGAAAGAGAGTTGAAAGATAAAATCATTTTGACAAAGTATAATGGTAGTCATCTTCACCATCCGATCTATAGGAATGAATTTCAAAATTAGAATCCTATTTTGATATATTCCCTAGAGCTGATGATATGAAGATTTATTTTGTATATTTACATTTGAAAGGATTTGTGTGTGTATACTTAGTGGAGATACATCACGAAAGAGAACATACTTGTAGAGAATTGGGATGCATTCAAGACACTTATGGCTGAAGACTTTGTCTCTCCTCTTGAAAAAGAGAAATTGGCACAAAGATGGTATGGATTAGAGCAAAGAGGCCCAAGTGTATGGGATTATGCAAACCAATTCCTCAACCTTACCATTTATGTAGAGAGCATTAGTAATGAAGCTAAACTTCACAATTATATATATGGTTTAGAACCTTATTTATCATCCGATGTTATGGCACAAAACCCTATCGATCTTTTCAAAGCTATTGAGCTTGCAGAACGTTATAGAAGAAATGAGCGAGAAAATGCATCAAAGAAAGCAACACCAAAAGGAGAGCAAGGGAAAAAATAAAAGATTGTTCAAGGTACTCCTTTGCATTTTATTTTGCTAAATGTAATATGATTTGATTTTGTTAACTTTATTTTCTTATCTATACTATAGGGTCTAAATCATATTGATGCGTCAAAAAATGTGGATTCTTCTAATGTTGAATTGTCATCATGAACTTCATCCATATCTCAATGTTTTAAATATTAAAGTTATAAAGTAGCTAATTAACTAATGATGTAGTAGCACACTAATTTATGTTGTGTTCTTTTAATGTAGGATGTTAATGCCTTTGAAGAGGAAGACCAAGAGACAATCCTCCTAAAATATTTAGATATCCAATCCATTGATGAGCTATATGCATCATTAAAGTCTACATATAGTGTTATTAAGAGAGCCTATCTGTTTAGGAGGACACAATGAGCAAACATTGCTAGCGATGAGAAAGCCTATTATGGATTGCTTACTTTATAGAGAGAAAATTATTGTCACAAAAAATCACAATAGACCTTTGACTATTGAGAATATTTGTATCCCTTAGATTGATTATTTATTAATGAAGAAAGCATCTTTTAATTCTTTCAATTATTTTAATTTGAACTTTTTTACTATATAGGACTAGTTTTTGCTATATGAATGACTGTAACTAGTTTTTTTATAGAGAAAATTTTTATGATATCACAAGTTCCAACTAGTCTGCTTATATAGTAAAATTTCACTACATCAACAACTAGAAAATTTTGAAAGTCCTACATAGAAATATTTTATTAGATCATTAACTCGTAAAAGTTTCACATTTACTAGTTAAGACTTTTTCTAGATACTTTGATAAGTATCTAGAAAATTACTCATTTTTTACTATATGGGAAAGTGTTTAAAGTTCCTGAGAGAGAGAGAGAGAGAGAGAGAGAGAGAGAGAGAGAGAGAGAGAGAGAGAGAGAGAGAGAGAGAGAGAGAGAGAGAGAGAGAGAGAGAGAGAGAGAGAGAGAGAGAGAGAGAATGGAACTCTAAAAAAGAGAACAAAAAGACAATTGGTGGTGAGTGAGTGAGAGAAAGAGAAATAGTCAAAAATAGAAATATAAGATGTTTACAAAAAAAAAAATTTAGAACATCTCGGGAGCAAACATTTAGAAGGTTAGGAGTCATCTTAGGATTGCCACGTAGGTTTGGAATTAGGTTAGGTATTTATTTCAATTATAAAGAGTATTTCAATTTCAACTATAAAGTAGTAGATTATAAAGTTGTAGAAGTATAGATAGATTATGAGTTCAAATAAAGAAATCAATACCCTTGGACATATTATGATAAACATGAAGCCTACCTATAAAATTTCAATACAATTTGAAATGCATGCACTCTATCTTTTAAAGCACTCGAGGTCTACACATATGTTATACATATTACTATTAAATAACGCAATAGAAGCTTCCACACAAAGAACAATGGTAGAGAGTTTGGGTGATTTATAGGTAATTCTAAATATTGAGCAATTGTATAAGAAAATACTACCATCACTCCAAATAAATGGTGAACATGGTGATGCATGATTTTAAAACCATATACACTCAGTTGATACACAAGATATACAATATATAATAGCATTGACACAAAAAATATGTTGATTCTCTTTGTGGAGGTATGATGGTAAAATACAGAGTTGTGGATTTACCATTGAAACTGCACAAAAGATTGCCAAAGCAATACAAAGGATGACAATAACTAAGTTAAAAGCAAGATAATATTCCTAGAATAGTCAACACAAGGACAATTTCATATTGAAATTGAAGAAAAACATTTGCATGCTTATCCTAGTAACAAAAGACATAATTATATAGGTGGCCTCGTCCTGATGTTAGGGAGGTGTTACCACTCTTGTCAAATAGCCTACCATGCTTGTCCCTTAAGCAACCGGTGTTTCTTAGCCACATGATGTAACTTGCAATGCATGTTATAAAGGTTTTGTTGCATATGTGGATGTAGCTCCTATTGTTGGTCAATGTCGAATGAGAGAAGCTTCTTCTACGGAAAGTTTTGGATGATGTCCTAGTTTTGCAATAAGGGAGCCTGGGCACCCTAGAGCTTCCCGGTTATGAGAGAGGATGAGGAAGTTACTTTTAGATATTCTAGACATGTGTAAAGAAGAGAGGCTGAGAGAGAGAGAGAGAGAGAGAGAATGAGAAAAAGAGAGACAACGAGAGGGAGAAGCGGGGGGAGAAGAGGGAGAAGAGAGACAAAGAGAGAGAGAGGGAGAAGAGAGACAAAGAGAGTCAAAATATGGTAGAACTATCTAGTCCTCAGCTCGTTGGGCCTCTCTTAAGTGGGAAACCTCTTCCAAGTTGGTGGATGGGTGCCAAAAGGCTTCTTGTAGGGGCTAGCCTTACCATTTGATGAGGTATTCTAAATCTCAAGTGTTTATCTCATTGCCCAATGATTGCCTCGGAGATATACTGAATGATGCCTTCTTTATTTATGGGAGGTAGCTCTTCCACATAGTCCACTGAGGTGTCGATGAAGAGCTTCAGTTGGCTAGCATGAAACACATTGTGAATCTTGGTGGTGAAGGGGATCTCTAACCGATAGGCCAAGTACCAACTCTATTCAAGATCTGATAGGGTCCATAGAAATGATGGGCCAGCTTGCTACCACTACCATTCTTGAGAGTAGAGTAACAAGGCTTAGCCACTTTCAATAGGACCATCTCTCCTTCTTGGAATTCTATATTCACTTTGTATTGCTGAAGCAAGACATGCATGTACTCTAACTCCCCTTTGCCTTGGGGACTAATCTTGTCATTGAACAGAATCGTAGAGAGGGGAACCTTATGCTATATAGTGCCTTAAAAGGAGAAATCCCAATGCTAGAGTGGGTGGAGTTGTTGCATGAAAACTTAGCTAAGTAAAGCCACATATCCCAACTGTGTTGAACATCATGGCAAAAGCACCATAGGTAGGTCTCAAGCCATTTATTGACCCTCTCGATTTGTTGACCAACCATCAATGTGTGGGTAGTATGCGATGGATGGAGCAAGCTTGGTACCCATAGATATGAAAGATGCCTACTAAAAGTTGCTCATAAACTTAGCATTTTTGTCAAACACTATGACCTATGGTAAACAATGCAATTTAGACACATGCTCCGTAAACTGTGGCCACCTAAGATGCAATATACTAAGTTTGGTGGGAATATAAAGTGGGAAATATTAGTGGGTCTATCAACTACCACATATATAGTATTCCATCCTTTCTTGGCAATGGACAAGCCAGTAATAAAATCCATAGTGAATGTGTCCATTTCCCTTTAGGAGAATAGGTAGGAGCTATAAGAGACTAGTTGGTCTAAGTGTGATGCCCTTATTCTATTAGTATGGAACACAAGTCACCACAAAATTCTTCATATCCCTCCATAGACCGTTCTAGTGAAAGCTCTTGGCAAACTGATCATATGTTTTGTCTTGAAAACACCCAAATGACTAGAGCAGTGGGACAAGAATGCATCTCTCTAGGATCTTCCATATGAAGGAAGAAGTGTGGGGGATGACAATCTTGCCATGGGACCATATGAGTCTATTCTTCAGCTAAGTTTTTTCCATGACCCCATATTGTAATTTTTGAAATATATGGTTGAATTCCTCATTTAGTAAATAGGCCTCCTAAAGCTCCTCAATCCAATCACTATGCAACTCTAAGATGGATGATACTCTACGTTCCCATATTCATGATAGTGAATCGGCCACTATATTGTCTTTGCCCCTAGTATAAGAGATGTTAAAATCATAATTTTGCAAGGTTTCCACCCATCTCCTTTGCATAGGAGTCAAAGTAGACCAAGTTAGAAAGTACTAGAGGGCTCAATGGTTGCTCTTTACTCGAAACAGATTGCCATATAGGTAATAGTGCCATTTATCAATAGCATAAAGGATGGCTAACATCTCCTGATCATAAGCATTCATTTTCATCTTCTTTTCATCAAACTTATGCCTCTAAAAAGCAATCATAGTATACTCTTGCAACAATACAGTACTAATACATCTGCCACTAGCATCACACTAAATGGCAAACTCTTTCTAAAAGTCATCGCATACTAGAATGGGGGATGAAGTAAGCATTTCCTTTAGCCAGTTAAAGCTACAATCAGCAATAGCATCCCAAAAAAATGACTCCTTCTTTAACCAATCTATCAAGGGTCCTACAATTGTGGCCTAATGCTTGATGAAACATCTATAAAATGAAGAGAGACCAAGAAAACCACATGATGAAGTGGTATTGGATGGTGTGGGTCAATTCTTTGTAATTGTACCTTTTTGGGATTGGCATATATGCCATTTTCACTAACAATGTGCCCCAAGAACTCCATTGAGGTCTGCATGAAGATACACTACTTTCCTTAGCAAAATAGCCTATGCTCTCCCAAGATATAAAACACCCATTTGACATGTGCCAAGTGCTCCTCTCATGATCTGTTGTAAACAAGAATGTCACCAAAAGAGACAGCACAACCTTGAAAATGAAGGAGTGTAAGATTTTATTCATGAGGCTCTGAAATGTGATAGGAATATTAGTCAATCCAAAAGGCATCACAAGAAAATTATAAAGCCCACAATCAGTCCTAAAAGTTGTTTTGACATCATCACCCTCTTACATATGTATCTGATGATAGCTAGAGTGTAGATCAATCTTAGTGAAATATTATGCCCCTTTCAACTCATTCGACAAGTCATCAATCCTGGGGATAGGATACCGGCCCTTAACTTTGATCTTATTTAAGTGTCTATAGTCAGTGCACATGTGAAAAGAGCCATCTTTCTTCTTGACTAGCAGGTGCACAAGGTGAGGAACTTGGTTCAATAAACCCCATCTCAAGTTGACTTACTTTGCAACTTCTTCATATTCAGACTTGGAAAGTCTATAAGGTGGCTTGTTCACTAGCTAAGAATGGGGTTCGAGAGATCAATCAGGCAATCCACTTGCCGCTTAGGGGGAAGGGTTGTAGTGAACTCAAATAAATCTTCAAACTTCCCTAATAGGGCTTTCAATGTTGAATCCTTAGTCACTTTGGACTGATCTATGTTTTTTTTAATTCAAGTGCAAGACAAATATATATAAGCATTTTGTAAACTCTCATTTAAGTTACTTTGCTACAATTAGTTAAAAATCAACATTATCATAAAATTCCTCTAAGAGAATGAGCTATCCATGCATAACAATCTCCATATAGAGATGAGAGAAGTCCATAGCAATTTTACCCAAGTGTTTTAGCTAGTCACAACACAAGACACCATCAATGGGGCCCATGTCCAATGCAATTAAATCAACTGATGCCATATAGTTTGCAGCCAAGCATAGAGGAACCTTGGAGCATACATGTGTGTTGATTTTCTTCATCGTTAGCCACTTGAACTTTTAGGAGGCGTAATTCCATAGGAATGCATTTCAGCCGATCAACGGTGGCTAATTTATTGACAAAATTGTCTATCCTACCACTATCCACTAGGATAAATATATGCTTTCAATTAAATTTCCCTTGAATGCACAATGTGCTCAGGCTCCTAGAGCTTGTCCATGCATCCATAGAGATGGAGGAAAGGGAAGTGGTAGCCTAAGGGGGTGTAATAAAAGTGATCAAGCCAATATCATGAGGTGGATAGTCACCTGGGTCAAAGAAAAACCCATCCTCCATATCATAGAACTATTCTTGGTCCAAGTTCTCTACATATTCCTCATTTTCAGCATGCACAATATTATTTGGAGAACTCTGAGCATGCAATTCCTCCTCTTTATTTTGGCAATCTTCCATAACATACATGCTGTGAACTTTGACCTTCTTTGTTTTATAGGGGCATGATTTGTTATGTACTTGTCTTCACACTTGAAACATAAGCCTTTCTCTTTTCTATTCTTCACAATATCTAGGGGAATGAATTTTTGGCTACTTTGACCACTCAAGGGTTGATGTATTTTGGGACCTACTTTTAGCATACTTACCCTCACCATTAGAGCTAAGTGATGTCCCAAAAGTGCCTTGTTTTCTTTCAAAAAAAAATAGGAGATAAGTATGGATTTAGGGGCTATTACTAGGCATGGGATTGCCTCAAAAAATACCCCCATATTGGCCGGCCTCATTAGAGCATGTGCCTGCCCAAAACCTTGCTAAAAACCCCCATTTTTACGGTACTTCCTTGCATGTCTTTTAGCCAATTCAATTATGTCAAATAAGATAGAAGGCTTTTGAGCCATTACATCAACCAATAAGCTAGGTTCTAACCCATAGATATACTTGTGCAATTTCTCATCATCACTAATGCTCTCAACATACATGGTCAAGTTTATAAAATGACTTGTGTGCTCCCTTACTATGAGATTACATTGGTCAAGTTGGTACTATCGTCTTGCCAATTGCTCATTTTTCATAGGGGATACAAGACTTGAACCATATGCATCTTAAAGTCTTCTCGAACAATAAACTAATGATTCTCATGGTAGTTGATATAGTGCCACCATGTGTGGGCAAACCCTTCCACATGGAGAGAACTGAATATAATTTTGTTATCATTAGTCGTGGGTAAATATTGAGATATGACTCCAATTTGGAAGTCCATTCTTCCAAGTCAGATGGGAATGGTGATTGCCCATTGTACTTGGTAAGAATGATCTTGTGATGATAGGGATCATTGGCCTTGCTGCCCATGAAAGCCTTCCTATCCATCTATACCATGTTGCCCATGGCATACCATGTGGTCCATAGATGCCATGATGTGCATTTATCCCATGTTTCCCATGACAACCATGCTACCCATGGGTGCCATATACTCATTATTGCCATATTGGCCATTAATACCATGCTATACATTATTGGGATGAGCCATATAAGTGCCATTGGGGCTCCTATGAAAGGGTAGGAGAGCATTTGCTAATCGTGGATGGAGGTTTCACAGGAGGGTTGGCTACATGGATGATGGGAGAGCTCAAGAGAGTCTCATCATTAACATGAGACGTGGTAGTCAAGGGAATACCCTTAGCTCTAAAAATACTTTGTGGGCCATGAATTGGCTCCAATGGTGGAGGTCATTGTGATATGCACTTGGATTCATTTGCCTTGTCTTGGGCCAAGATAGTGGCTAACTACGCTACAAGAGTAGTGAAATGCTCTAAGGTCTATTGACTCTGAGAGTTGGAGAGGGCTATTTTCTCAATCACAAGATTAATTTTAGATAGCATCTAATGATGATTAGCAACCATATCATTGTATATTTCTATGTGATAAAGTGTGATTAAGCATAAGTGTGCAAGGACCATGCTACTCGATGTTGCAAAATATCTATTGTTACTTAGTAGATTGCCACGATTACTAGATACGTTGTCACACTCCAGTACAATCGTGAGTTCTATAATTAGTTTTTATCCTCGCGAAGTGACATGGATTCATAAACGTGTACATAAATAAACAATGTGTTTTGTGACTATGTATAAATAATACCAAAAGAAGCAAAGCAGCCAGCACACACGCAAGCAATGATAATCAAGCATAGGTGATGTGCATCAAAGTCAACACTATGGGATTCAGATAAGTGATGTCTTTTTGAACTGCATGTGTTCATTATGGTTGAAGCATATGACTTGCATGTACTCTCATGAGTTGCCAAGTGAATACAGGAAAATGGATATTACAAGGATGATTGTGTTAGTAGCCTCGATGCCAGAGGAACAGTTGTTGAGATAAAGAGATACACTTGAGATTTTGCAAACCTCTTTGTAACATGTGAGACATCAGAACAATCGAGGTAGCAACTGCAGTGAGCCGGATGTAGAGTTTGTCCAAGAAAGAGAGAGTAGACAATGACTATGCTTTTGGCCATGGTCAAATGCAATGTAAGCTTTCTACAGGGGTGATTTTCTCTTCCAACGGGGCTTCCATCATGGCTCTTTGTTTCTTGGTATTTCTTATCGTGCACCTCCTTACATGTCACCATTATAATCTTATATCGAGCTAGGTTTATCATTAATTGAGACCCTAGAGTCTCTAATCTCCCTTTGTACTTCATCATGGGCCTTGGCTTTACTTTGCCTATCTACCCTATCATCTAAGAGCTGTCCACAAGGCCCATCATCAATAAAACGAGCATAACTTCTAGTAGGAAACTTCAATCGGGGATATTTTTTATTAAACACAACTAGACAAAGCCCTCTTTTGATGAGCTATCAATCTTTGTGATAGAGATTAATTAAATAATTCTATAATTGAATCTATGTGATGGTCCTGGAGTGATCTACACATTGTCCACAATGACCTCAATGCACAAAAATGGCCATATCTCTTAGATTGTAACCTTGATTAGGGATATTTTTTATTCAAATCAAAGGGATGATGCCTCTTCAAGATGAGCTATAGTATTTCCTCCAAAATTTAATATAGAATTTATTGCAACAAGCTTTGTGTGACTATTCTTGAATTCATGCAACTAAAACACTGCCCATCCTGGCCTACATGTGAAGTGCTATACATGGGTGTCTTGATCAATGAATGTGGATCATGTCAATATACACCATCAAAAATGGAGTGATCATGGATTGTATCTACACCTACATACGCATATTGGAATTTGGATCATCAGGAGGTGAGCAAAGTTTCCCTTGGGCTAGGTCATGGCAAGAATTGGACAATGGCTTGGGTAAAGTAGCTTACCTTGGCAATCCAATGACTCATTGGTTGCCACTTACCCTTTTATAATGGCTTATTACTCTCTTTAGGTTCAAATCAATACACACACTACAAGGAAAGCATTACGGTGAGCATCAACCAATTGGGTAAAGTCACCATGACTAATTGGATTTCTAATGCAATGGGGAAGGTAAGCAAGCAACTGATTTAATTAGACACAGGACTTAACTCGGCAATTGGATTAAAATGAGATTTAAAGTTTAATTAGCATACCTCTTTAGTGCTTGGAGTAGATGAAGAAAGCTTGATCCAACAATAGGGCTCAAATCCTCCATTAATTCAACTTGAGAATCAAGATACCTTCAATAAGTTGTAATCTTGAAGAAATTGATGCTTCCTCTCTGATGATGGGCGTTCCCATGCTTAGCCTCGTGCTTAATCTTCAAGAATTGAAAGCTCTAGGTGGAGCTTTCATGGCTACACATGAGAAATATTTGCATGTTGAGCTCTATGTCTTCAATCCTAATGACCTTCGCCAAGAATGGTTGAACAATATCTTGGGGGCTGACATTGAAGAAGTTGGGAAGCATTTGAAAGCTTGGATTGTGTTGAGATATAGGCATGTGAACCCTATGTATGCAAGGGTGGATAAGGGTAGCTAGGTGTGAATGAACTAGAGGTAGGGGAAAACCCTAACCCTAGCCACCATTAGAGGATATTTAAACAGACTAGATGTCACTCTCAA
This sequence comes from Lygodium microphyllum, assembly GCF_053477565.2. Classification (NCBI taxonomy): domain Eukaryota; kingdom Viridiplantae; phylum Streptophyta; class Polypodiopsida; order Schizaeales; family Lygodiaceae; genus Lygodium; species Lygodium microphyllum. The sequence goes on along the minus strand of NC_141141.1, from coordinate 52,513,124 downwards.
TGTAGAGGAGAGTGTACTAGTTGTACTTATAAACAACTCATTAAGTAAGATATTCTTCTTGTACTTGAGCTTTCTCTTCCTCTTGTGCACACTTTCGCTTCCTCTGACTCTAATATTACAACATGATATTAGAGCCATCTCTGATCTAACAAGCTTCCTTCAACTCCATTTCCCACTAAGTGCTTATGAGCATGTCATTTTCTCACTATACCTCTTCACCTCCATAGCTACCTACCATACCCACCTCTATTGGAGGACCTAGGGAGAGCAAAAGAGAGCATTTCAGCTCAAGACCTCTTCTGGAAGATCTCTTCTCTAACTCAAAGTGCAATATCCTAGAGCTTCAAAGTTTGGCATTGGGCAGTTAAGAGGTCAGCATTTTAGAAAAACACAAAATTGGCCTAATTTGGACAGCATTGACTTCTTCAACTTGGTGCCTCCTACTGAAGGCACAATGTTGACAACCTTCATGGGGCTTTGATAGCCCCCCTAGTAGGCTATTCCCCCACAAGAGGGCTCCTCAAATGTCTACCCACAAAAAGAGATCTATGTGAAACCCTAGTTGTGGGTTTTCTGGCAGCCATAGCTAGAAAGCTTCAAACTTTCTTCTTTCAACATTAATCACCTTGTTGACACTAACAGTGACTCTAATCAATTATTTCAGTCATGTGGAGTCTCTTGCAGATCTGGAAGCTCCATCTCAGGTTCAAAGACACTTAATGAGCATCATTAAGCTCATAAGAAAGCTAACTTGTAAATATATACTATGAGATGAGTGCTTGTAAGGACTAATGCTACATCTCATAGTCATGATCCTATTTCTAATCAGTATTTGGAATTTTTTTGCCCTAAATCTCAATCTTGAGGAGATTATTCTCTAGCTTAAGCATATTCATTAAGTACTTAACTATCATTGTAAGGAAAAATGATGAAACGGGGCTACTGGCCCTTCATCACAAGGACCAAGGTTATTGATCCAACAAATCCACTTGATGTAGAAGATGATGAAAGAGACCAAGCCATAATCATGCTTCATCTAGATGAATCCTTGATTCATCACATTGACCAACTCTCCACTGCCAAAAGGAGAAATGGGATGAGCTTGAAAAGCTTTATGGCACTAAAAGAAAGAACTCTAAAATTTTCCTTAAGATTGAATTTTTTAAGCCTGGAGTATAAACAAGGAGAAGACCTAGGTAAGTTCATTTCTCACATGAAGGGGCTCATAGCATGTTATCCTCAGTTTCAAGCTCCAATTCATAATGAAGATGCCATTACAATTCTCTTGAAAGCTGTAAAGAAGGTATTCCCAACCCTTGTCACTACTCTTACAAATATCCCTAATCCAACCTCAGAAAAAGCACCATCCAATCTTATTAGATAAGGAGAAAAGAAATCAAAAAGAAGGCAGCACTAGCCATGCAACTACTTCAACAACCCATGAGAAACTTTTGGTTCATACTATCGCCACCAAATATTATTTTTGCAATAAGAAAGGGCATCTTGTTAGCAATTGTTGGAAAAATATCCCGATAAAATGAAGTGAAATAAATCTAAGAAGACAGGGCATATTACTAGTAAATGTCCTACCATCCCTGAAGTACCAAAAGAATCGGACGCCAACTTTGTCTCCAAAACACCTAATGATTGACTTTTCTAAATCTATAAATCCTCTACTCATAAGCACTCTTATAGCCTAATTTATCAATGTTGAGAATAGCAAATGATGCCTAACATGAATGCTCGTAGAGGCTGGATATGTGCCCAAAAGAGGCTTGCCCATAAGTGGCTTTGTATAAGAGAGAGGCAATGATGTATGCTCTAGGAAGAGATGTCTAAAATCCCATAAGCACAGAGAGGAAAAGTGATACTATCCAAAAAGCTATAAAGGCATGTACTTGACACTCATTTCAAGGAATGGTACTTTCATTTTGTGTCACTCAAGATGAGCTCAAGATTGTGTTTATGAGTCCAAGCTAATCTATCTTGGAACCTAATTCACTTGAGTTACAATCTTTCACCTCTACCATGTTCCATATCTATGATCTGTATCCTCCATAGCTAGCATAGCTCTAGATCCATGTTTCTCAACATGGTATCAGAGCCGTGGTGAGCTATGTCTAGCCACACTCATTCTCCCTCTTCTACTTCTAATGCCTCTCGTTCTAGCCCTTACAATAATGATAACAGTTTAGCTTAGGAGGAGTAGAATCAGTTTGATAGTGTAGGAGCGAGAGAGAGTTCTATTATTGTGAGTAGTTTCCTTAGTACCAATTAGTTGCTGCCTAATCTAGCTTTAGTTACCAGCTACCATCCAAATGATCTCTCCTTTTCTTTTGCCTCCCAAGCAAGGTTCTTGGTAGAATATTGGACAAGCTTTCCATTGAATCTTTGATGTCTACTTCTTTGAAAGAAGCAAAGGATTCTAAAACATATTGGTTGCTAAGCACCTTAGTGATGAATTGAGAAGGAGGTTTACTAGATCTGGTGCAAGTAGTGATCGTTGCAGGCAACTCGATCGACAAAAGTAATGGTGGGGCGGAGGCAACTTCTAGGTTGCAGTGCTCGAATCTGGCCAACTTCCCAGTTGTAACATTCACGGATTGCCTAGTGGTGTTCCCACAGGACCTACCTACCGATGGGTAGACTGTGCTGGGGGGACTTTCCGGGGGAGTTGAATAGTTTCAGACTCGACATCCACGGCTCATGCACCCTCCTGATAACAAACCTCTTGGGCGTCCATGTCACTACCAGAACATCAACTTTCGTGGCTCCTTTCTCAATGCCATCAAGTGCACAATCATAGGTGCAGGTTGCCATGTATAGAAAAGCATCTTTAAATTAACGCCTTATAATCCTACTACTAAGGCTAAAAGAAGCATTTATCTTCAACCCCTATTCACACTATCCTTTGCCTCGAATTGATTTATGTAATCACCTTAAAAGGTGTTTCCGTGCTTGTAATTTTCCAAAAGTTCAAAAGGGTGAAGATGTGTGGTTTTTGAAAGAAGATCCAACGTCAATGTAATGTCAAGCCATATAGCCATTAAGCCAAAGCTCCAAACTCCATGTATCCAATGCCATGATGTGCTATCAAGCCATGTATCCCAACAAGCCCAAGAGCTATTCAAAGAGATATGTATCCATCTTGAATGCCTAAGGCACTACAATGCACATGATAAGCCAAAAACCAATCCTATGTATTTCAAGACTTATGTAATGGATCACCAAGTCATGTATGTTAAAAAGAATCTGCCATGTCAAAGCAATGTACCAGATTATATCTATCTCATTGAGCACAAAGATTGTGTCAAGAAAACTTGAGAAAAACACACATACCATGCATCAAGAAAATGGATAAAGAGCACAACAAAGGAAAAGAGCATGAAGACAAAGAAGACCAAGAAGATCGAGCAAAGGACCAAAGGATGCCAAAAGAAGCCAAAGGAAGATGAAGAAGATACTTTCCGCTGCTGACAACAAAGAATTTTTCCATAGTGGATCTTGTTTCCCATAGTGGATGTAAAAAACCCTACCAAGATGTAAATTTTCAAGCCTTAACTTGACTAGGTTGCCAAAGAGCTAGTCTCATGGTCCATGTTTGCGTGCAAGTGAGGCAAAAGCTAGCAAGGGTAGGAACTCATCATTTGAGGGGGATGTTGAGAATAGCAAATGGTGCTTAACATGAATGCCCATAGAGACTGGATGTGTGCCCAAAAGAGGCTTGCCCATAAGTGCCTTTGTATGAGAGAGAGGCAATGATGTATGCTCTAGGAAGAGATGTCTAAAATCCCATAAGCACAGAGAGCAAAAGTGGTACTATCCAAAAAGCTATAAAGGCATGTACTTGACACTCATTTCAAGGAATGGTACTTTCATTTTGTGTCACTCAAGATTGTGTTTATGAGTCCAAGCTAATCTATCTTGGAACCTAATTCACTTGAGTTACAATCTTTCACCTCTACCATGTTCCATATCTATGATCTGCGTCCTCCATAGCTAGCATAGCTCTAGATCCGTGTTTCTCAACAATCAAGGCATCCCATTTTGTTTCGGGGGGGCATTAACATGTCTTGCAGTCCAATGCCACGCCAGCATGTGGCGATGAAAGATAGGCATGTGAACCCTAAGTATGCAAGGGTGGATAAGGATAGTTGGGTGTGAATGAACTGGAGGGAGGGGAGAAACCCTAACCCTAGCCATCAAAGACTATTTAAATATCCTAGAGGTCACTCTCAATGTAGAGGAGAGTGTACCAATTGTACTTGTAAACAACTTATTAAGCAAGATATTCTTCTAATACTTGAGCTCTCTCTCTCTCATGTGAACACTTTCTCTTGCTCTCACTCTGATATTGCAATAGACTGAGCTTCAATGGCAATCAAAAACTGACCACTACTATGCACAAAGGTTTTTTATGTATGGGAGCTCAATGTTGGAGACGAGAGGCCAAGATCCTAAAAAAAGTTACCTAATCAGTTGCTTGAAGTCCAAGAGAGTCAAGGTAGAGGTTGATTGTAGCTAAGGTGAGGTAGGAGAGAAGCAGTCCACTTAGAGTGAAATGCGCCAAAAAAAAGTAGGGGATTGATTAACTAGGGTATCATGATTTGAAAAGGGAGTTATATTGGGAAAAGGAAAGGGAGAAAGGACCAAAACTTGATGCTCTAATACCAATTGTAAAGAAGAGAGAGAGAGAGAGAGAGAGAGAGAGAGAGAGTCAACAAAAGAGAGACGAAGAGAGGAAGAAGAGAAGAGAGAAAGATAGAAAAGGGGAGAAAGCTATGGAAGCTGAAGAAGAAGGTGAAGAGTCAATTCTTGATTATACTTACATGCCCTAAACTGGGTCTCTTACACCTTTTATACCACATTCGATATGAGTGGGTATGTAACCCATGGTTCCTATTCATCTCACTCGTTACATGACTCTAACATAGAGCCAAATTCAAGAACACACGAGAGGGGGGGGAAATGTGATGCACATATTTAATGGGATCGTGCGCCCTCTTGTTATACACTGACTATTGCATTGGGCTAACAAAAGACATATGGTGAGCCACATCATTTAGAGGGTGGGATGGCACAAATCAAGGAGAGGTCTAGAGCTCCTTGACTAACCTCCAACTCGTGAATAAGACCGTCGTCATCATAGCAGACGTCATGAAACCCCTAAGGCACTGGGGATGGACACCACCATCAACCAGGTATTGTGTCGCATCGAGATCTAATATGTGTGGTACCAAGCTCATCATATCTCACCCTCAGGATCTTGAGTGAACTACAAGATCATTGGCTATGAGGAAGGATCTTTGACTACTTGAAGCCACACATGGACGATTGTAAGACTGACATCAACATCGATCAACCGTATGCACGAGTTTTATCATGTAAGCAAGAGTATTAGAGTAGATTATAGAGAGATTATCAAGAGGAGATATATTGCTATGACATACATGCAGACGGGTGCAATGATGATTGAATGCATGATCAACACAGGACTGAGTGTAGATCAACAAAGTGCATAGCCATATATATGTCGTGATCATGGCTTCAATAATCAAGAGTATCCTCTTCCTCTATTTCTAGCCTTATCTAGTAAAGAAGTGGGGACATAATGACTCACGAACAATGCTATTGGCATTATATTGGGGGGTGATGGATATGCACTATGTACAATATGAATCACATCACACACGTACAAATCTTAGTATACTAATCTCATAGATTCCATAAATTAGTACATCCTTCAAAATAATTTTCAACACTTGTACTTTATCACAATTTTCAACACTTGTACTTTGACTTGTTTTGGCCTTATAAGCTAGAAAATTTTTAATAACCCATTGCTTTGTATTGAGCTTTGTTTTCTCAATCTCCATTCTTTTTTCTTGAAGTACACCATAACCGTTACAATTAAGTCCCTAAGCATGTGAAAAATAATCAAACACCATGCTTGTTACAATTGACAAAAGGGACCATGTGTAGGACAATGCTTTGTTTGAGGAGTACATCAATTTTAGAAAACTATAATTACATCTTGTATGTGTACAATACCAATATATGCACTTGTTGAGTTTTTCCTAGTCAAGGGTGATTAAAAATGCAAGAGAAAGAATGTAATAGTAGAGATGGAGTAGGAACCAAGAGTAGTATGCTCTCTTCTTCCATTATTCTTCAATCATTCTCACACATTTCATTGTCTACAATAGAGTGAGATCAAGCTAGGTTTTCCTTCCTAACTATAGTTTACTAACTCTAGGTAACATAGTTTGCTCGACTTATTAATGGCACACACATGGCTATTGCTAACTAGGGTCTACAATTGTCGAGATAAGCATCACAATAGATGAGCTAACACTCCCCCTCAAGCTCAAGGAAGATATTGTACTCCAAGCATCTCTCTAAAGTTACTAAACTTATCTTTACCTAGTGACTTAGTAGATATCAGCTACTTGGTCTTCTATCTTGACATGCAAGAGATCAACCTTTCCTGCAAGTACCATCACTTGTGTGAAGTGATAGTATACCTCTATATATTTTTTTCCAGCATGATAAACAAGGTTTGTAGCCAGAAGTACATTACTCATATTATCACAATACAATGTCATTGGAGCATCTACCTGCATACTCAAATCTGTCATCAACTTCAACAACCAAGCAATCTCACAAGTTGCTAATGTAGCACCTCTGTACTCTTGCCTCAATGCTGAAGAGTGCAATTGTTGGTTACTTCTTGCTACTCCATCTAATCATTGCCACTGCCAAGGCTGAATACATAGCCACTAGTAGAGAGCCTATCATAAGGACAACCTGCCCAATCTGCATCAGTGTATCCCATGAGCTTTAGGTCCTTATCTTTCTCATAAAAGAGTCCATAATCTACCACTGCCTTAATATAATGCATAATTCTTCTCACTGCATCCAAATGGGGTTTCTTGGGCTTCTGCATAAACTGAGTGATAAGCCCAACTGAGTAGCTAAGATCAAGCCTAGTGATGGTCAAGTAGATAAGACTTCCACCATCTACCTAGATATGATAACATCTACAATTTAAACTCTAGTATCCACATTTAACTTGGTATTCTAATCCAATGGAGTATCCCATGGTTTACAATCTATCATGCCATACTTCTTTTGCATTTCCAATGCATACTATCTTTGCATCAACCAAAGTCCATTGGCTGAATTTAATACTTCAATACCTAAGAAAAATTTCAGCTCACCTAAATCTTTCATGTCAAACTCAATTTTCAATATTGGCATTGCATCACATGTTCCAATGTGATCATCACCTATAACAATAAGGTCATCTACATAGATGACTAGCACCACAAGACTTGCTCCTATCTTTTTGGTAGAGAGATAGTGATTAAATGGATGAATTCTCTTACATAGAAGCTTATTACATAATCTCCATGGTATATGTGGAGGCCTCAAGTTCATGGGCATGTTCTCCCATACAAATGGATGAGATCCTAGTGCAAGTTCAATAAGGGTGTGGGTATGTGTTGGGTTGCCAACTGGGAGGTTGTAAGAATTGATAGCACTTGTAGATCCCTCACAAATTACAATGGTTTCACTAGGACATGATGAAATTGCAACAAATCATTCTGATATGTCACCATGAGTGCATATAATTCTGCAGGTCTCCTTTAAGGGAGTTCATACGAAGCCATAAACTCTTAGCTCAATCTCTCATTTGGCTCATTCTTGATATAGGCAATGTTGGCTTCACAAGATTAAGTAATTTGTAGTCATAACACAATCTCCAATTTCAGGCATAGTTTGATAAAGACTTTCAATGCATAAGCAAGCTTCTAAGCATTTAAGGTATATCAAATATGTATTAACAGCTGTAGTACATTAAGAGATGCATGAGGCAACAAAAGGAACAATGCCCCCGTGTATTTGTGTTATGCAGTAAGTTGACACACCCTATGGATGAAGGGCATAGCAATAGACAATAAACGAGATTTCACTGGGATTGTTTTCAGTCATTAAATGTTTGCATTATGCACAAGGATGATGGTATGGTGGTCATACTTTAGGACACAACGAGCAAGCTATTGTTAGGACAAGAAAGATTCATTGCAAATCGAGATTTGAGAAGCTAGAATACTTCACAGGATACAGCTTTCAGATTAAGCATGGTTGATGGCAATCAATCGAATGGTGGAACATATTTGCTCAGATGGAATAAAGGTTGAAGACATTACAAAGATAGTAAAGCCAGCTCACATAGAAACTAAAGAAAACCCTCCTTAATGCATTTAGGAGAATCTGGAGTCAAAGACCATAGCATGTGCACAAACAGTTGGACTAACAAGAAAGTACTTAAATTGACACATGAAATCCAAAAGTATATTTCTTCAAGCATCTACAAAAAGCTTGAGGGCTGTTCAAGCTTGGTGAAGTACAAACAGAAGACATTGAAGCAAACTGTGCTCCTTGGTGACATGGGGAAGTAATCCCTTGTATGAGTCACCTTACAGACCTAAGGTTCTCAGAAAGTCATAAATACTTGCAATTTCAATTCCCAATCTATCTAAACATACAAAAGGTATGCTTCTCGCATATCAACACCTATAATGACAGAAACGTTAAAAGATGTACGCCTCTATGACATGTGCAATAGGGTGATAATTCACGTGCCTTCTTGAACAAAAGATGATGTAATGGAACAAAAGTTTGAATACTTAAGAATACTTCACCTTCATAGTTTACAAATTTTTGAGAATCGATATGTTATCCATCCAATACGTTTTGCCCATTGTACACCAGCTTGAAAGAAGAATAAACCTCCGTGTGAAACAAAATTATGAGGCAAAGCCTTCTTAGCTTACAAAAATTTGCACCTCTCTTGTCAGGGCAAATAATCCGTGGCCACCCCTTAGCTTAAAAGAACTACAACCAATTTGCAACCTTCATAACCCAATGTGCAGATTTGTATGACACAGTCACTGCCTTCTTCCTCTTCCTTTCTTAGTAGGTTGAGAAGCAGTTGACTCCTTGGTTAGATCCTCCGTAATCTCAGCTGTAAGAATTCAAACTGGTTGATTAACATATTAAACCACCAATACTGCAATATCTATAGCCAGCATGCACACTTCTGGGCAGAGACAGACCATTGGGACCACGAGCCATCATTGCAAAGAAGATATTGTTGAACTTCTCCATCTTCTTTGCATCTTGAAGCTGGTCCGTTTTAAACTTTAGGCACTGGAACAAAAAAGATTTACATCAGATCGTTCATGAAAAACTAGTTAAGTATGAGCAGTCAAGAAAAATTAGTAAAGAGTGAGCAAAATTAGGCTCATGACTAAAGACAGACCTGGAACTGTACGTGCATAACTGTTTGTCATGCAGCTTATGTTCTCAAATAACTGCAACGTAAGGTCCTAGAGAGATCCATTGATAGCATGTGACCATTGCACAAAAATGAAGAATATATCACATGACTCACATGTTACATTATTTTACCCACAAGCAGAACTATACAGTACAGATGTTCTACCTGGGGATGTTCAAGTACAGAATTCTTTGGAAATGTCAGTGTTACCTGACCATTCAATGGACTAAGCATGAATGTTACAAGCCACATTACACAAGACCAACCCAACTGCGCAGATAAAGCTAAATCTGGGTTTCGTTCTCAACGGCTAGCCCAGCTTCCCTGTGCTTTTCTTTCCCTCTCAAAAGAAGGCTAGTGCATTTATTTGCCCCATACAAAGTCAACCATTTCTTCTTTTTGTTTTTGCTGGGAAAGTACCGGTCAATAGGAGACATGCATTCAAGGTAGCAAACCCTCATACACACCTGCCCCAACCACTAAATGAGACTCCATACACAATTGAAAGTTAGACTAGCATGCGTGACTTGCATGTGGCATTGCTTGATCTGCACCTAGGCTGTCCAGCTCACTGTTTTGCTGTCCTTTCCTACAGCCTCATGACTGTATGTACAGCACTTCACAGCATACTGTTGACCAAAAAAACAAGAGCCAAACATTGGCTATGCCACAATGTGTGAAGATATGCTAGGCTTAATAGAGAAAATAGTATACGAACACGACTTACACACAGTGAACTCAGACAGGAACATGAGAAGAAGAAGAAATTGATGACTGAGTGAATGCTAAAGGGATGAAAGATAATGGGTGAGATACAACTGAAAGGGTGCTCTAAGGAGTGGATGATTGCCCAACAATCACGCTCAGGCTGAGGGAGAGTGCCACAAAGTGTCATCCTCTAAATATGGATCCAAGTCCAGCAACCCACCAAAGGCCCAATGTTTGAGTGCCTTTAAGATAATCATATGCTTTTTTCATAATTATTCTTTTTGGGTCTGTTTTTATGGGGTTAAATTAGGCAAAAATGCACAATACTTTTCTCTATAATTGACATCTTTAATTTCGCTTGCTCAACAAATTCTAGTCTTCTTTTTTGGGTAGCCCAAGTTAATGGGTATTATGTTTTCTTTGTAAAGGCAAAATGAACAATAGGATCCACTAGCAATTGTTGAAGGGAAGATGAGAATTGCTTAAAAATCCTCTGCTCGATGAGGTAAAGGAATCAATTACACAGCACAAGGGTTTTCATTTGGAGGGATGCCTAGTATCATAGGTTTTAATCCAAACCAAACACCCATGTCAATACACTATGCAAATGCAAAAGATAATGCATGAATACGCAAACTCATGCAACAAGGTGCCACTTTGACAATGCCCTCGTAGGGAAATTGTGTGAGAATTGAGGAAAGAAGGAGAAAGACTATCACGGGAATGTGAAATTTTGAGATACTTTAATCTTGTCAATAACATTTGATTGAGTTATTTATCAAATATACAAGGTTATTAGCACATGTGATGCACATGGTAATTATTTCATGCTAACACGCCAAGAACCCCGAGAATGCAATGGGTATCAAAGGCAAAGGTTATAATAAGATATGCCTAACATATACTAGGTGGTACCCGGTATCAGGTTTGGACCTAGACCAATTTATTGGTTACTAATGTCAGTGGTGACATTAGAAACTAGGCATTAACTAATTAATTAATTAATTGCTCAGTGATACTTGGAAGACAAATTGGCCTAGCCAATTTAATTATTGGCTGGTGAAATTAATTTTTCGAGCACTATCATAATTATTAAATTAGTTTTAAAAATTAATATTCTGAAAATTAGTTTAATAGGCTGAAAATGCTGAAAAATGAGATTGGAAGGCTGTCACTAGGCAAAACTTACCCATGCAAGTGGAAAAAACGTTTTTAGGGGCTGATAGAAGTCTATTCCAGCCATTGTGAGAGTGGAGGAGGTTGTTAGAGACAAGGAGATGCTGCTAATGTGATTTGCAACCACCAAGGATCAGTCCTACAACATGTGACAGCAATTTGGAGCCCTCCAGGAGCAGGTAACAACAACCCAAGGTCCTTCTAATGCAAATGACAACATACACGAGAGGGCGTCAATCTTTTTGGTAGTCCTAAGCTGTAGGTGACAGCTTCCATGGCTGTTTGAGCAAGGCAACAGTAACTTTTCAGCGTTTCTCGCGATGAAACTCTGAAATTTTTCTCTACAACATTCTCTCTCATCCCCCAACCATCTCTCAAGTTATCTCAACATTCTCCAGCAATTTGAGCCATTAGAGGAAGAGATTTCAATCAATCTCTGTTGTAAACCCTAATTACAGTAAAAATTATAGTTTTGATAGCCGCCTTGGGACGTGTGCTCAAAATTGAGAACCCAAGACTTAAATTCCAACAACTGAAATCAAAGAGATTCAAGAGGCAAGCCAATCAATATCAAATTTGGAGCTGAATTTGTCTTTCAAGGAGCAGGGTGAAGACCAATCCCCAAGTAAACGAAGGGGCAAATTTGTTCGGAGGCTTGCTAGTCAGTTTTAACAACAAGAGGCACTTGGATTAGTGGAGGAGATCAAAGGATCTCAGTTGTACTCCTTCCGTTTGCAATATAAGATAAAGAAATACCACAAGAAATGTCAATTTTAGGGCCAACAGGGTGTCCACTGGGATACCACTCAATCCTTTGATTTGGTAGGCCCGAGATACTTGATTGAAGGTCAGAAACTTTGCTCTAGTGCTGGTGGAATTGTATTCAGCAAAGCATTACAGCAGGAATATCTTCAGACAGTGAGATGGGATCAAGCAAGGATGACGCCTCTCAATCTGAAAATTCACAAAGTGTTGGTGAAAATGTAATGTGTGATCTGAACCAGCAAGAGCAAGAGGAATTTGATGCCCACTTTAAAGATCAGCTAAGGACAGCAGCTAAAATGTTTTGCAATTGGCAAATGATTATTGATTCACGCACTTTTTGAACCCTTAAAGAATGGCAGCAAAAGAAAGAAGAGGAAATCGTCTTCAAGAGGTTCGAGACAACAAGATACACCGAGGGAAGAGCCAATATAGCAACATGATGTTCCAAATGTGGATAGTAAGCATAAGCAAATGATGCCAATTGGGCAATTGATGCATATGCAAGGCCAACTTGGAAGTATCAATCCAATGCTTTTTGGACAACAGGGCATGCACGCAATGATGGGGCAGCCATGATACTTTGGTGGTGGCACTAGTTTCCATGCTATGGTGAGCTTGGGACTGCATATGGGGATGTATAACACAACTCCTTATGGTATGCAATAACCAATGCATGGTGTGCAAGGCCCAATGTATCCGGATATGGTTGGTAATATGCATAACCCCATGTATAGAAATGTTAGTATGATGTTGGGGCACAAAGTGACAAGTTGAGCAATGCATATATGCAGCCCACTGTGTTTGGGACTCATGGTAATAATGCTGGCCATACAAATGCTCCGTATAGTATTGGTCATGAGGACAAATGCAGCTAGTAACGCATGCAACATATGGGAAAATTTATCTTGGTATGGCTAGTAGTATGCAAATTCCCATGCACAATCACATTGCAATGGTTCAAATACACAAACAAGAATATTTCCTAATGCATCTAGTGCTCCTCGCATGTCAGGTACACATGAGGGACTAGTCAACTGGATGCAATGTTGCATATTAGTTAAGTTGGGATTGCAGTAATGTGAAAGTATAAAGCATCGCAATGCTTAAGGGGAAGAAAGGCCTACAACCTAGTGGAGGTTTTGAGGCAAGTAAAGTTAGAGGTAAAGTTTCCATATGCTTCTTGGTGAAGCTTCAACATTGTTTCATCAATAGATACAAGATGGATAGAAGAGGATAACTTGACAAACCATCCTCAATTGTTGCAGCTTTACCTGGATGCCTTTCAATTAGAGCCGACTTCACTTTGGGCTCAGCCAGGTTCAATAGAGCATGGGTTCAAAGTATTGCCTAATGCTCAAGGGGGAAGTAGCACTTCCACTCCGCCAGTTGTGGACAGCTCTCGTATGTAGTGGATCTCGGATATATTAAGCATGTATCTAAGATACTGTGCTAACAATATGTTTGCCATGAGGTCCCTACTCAATGTACTAGTTATTGTGAGATGTATGCAAATGAGTATGTGTTTCACCCAGGCACTGAAACTATACTTTTGCATCAGTTTATGATCAATTTGGCATGATTTTTTGCCTCAATTTTGAGATAAATTTCTTACGAGTTTCAACTCAATCTTTGATCAGTTTGAGAACCATTTAAGATCACTTTTGGGATTAATTTTGCATGAGTTTTTGCAATCAATTTGTAATCGATCTGAGATCACATTTGCACCAATTTGTGATCAGTTCTCAAATCAGTAAAAGTGATCAGTTTATGATTAGATATGCTTACTTTTCAATGGTTTACAACTGGTTCCATGGACAGGAGCATATTAGTAAATGCCATTGATGGTTTCAGCCATAGTTTATGTTGAGAATATACTTTACTATGATTCTAAAGTCAGATTGATTAAGAAACATGAGCTATGGATATATCCAATGGGTTTCTAGCAACAATTTTGGACTATATTTCAGATTTATATAATGTTTATGCTAGTTGCAAATGTGAGAGTGCACAACGGAAGAAGAAACACAAACACAGAGGGGGGGAGAGAGAGAGAGAGCAGAAAATGAAGGAAGAAAATCTGCACTAACTGTAATGAATGCTGAATACAAAACTGTGGACTGATCAGTCCCTGCACACGGCCCGAAGCGTCAATGAGGGCACCAGATCAGGCTGATGATGACGGCAGCACCGAAGACGGAGGAAGATGACGGAGTCGGAGTGTGCACCTGCCAAAGAAGGAGGGAAGATGATAATACAACTGACTGCCTAGTGGGAAATGGCTATAAATAGCCAAAAAACCAAAAACTGGCCGACCTGAAATTTGAGGCCATAAATATGTCCGACCAGCATTTAATGCTGATCCGACCAGCATTTAATGCTGGTAAAAATGCCAGGAATGCTCAGAAAAATCCCGGAAAGGGTAGACAATGTCCGGCAGGTGAGGCAAGCTGAAAAATGCAAAAACTGCCCCGGAAAATACACATAAAATCCATACTGGAGGAGAAAATGCACTGAAATGCAATAAACTGAGTGCTCTAAAAATGAGCTACCTCCTCCGTCAAAACAAGTGATAGACAAGTCAGAGCTCCTAAAGTCCTCGTCTGACTCAGACTGAGGCTCACAGGCAGGAGATGATAAGGCATGACAAACATGACTGCTAACACCCCCTCTCAGATCTTGGATGTGGCGGAAGGCCAAGGGAGAAACGGATCATGGGGAGGCAAGAGGAATGCCAGGGTCGATGAAGTCCGTCGATGAAGATTGCCGATGAACGAACTCCTCGTGATCCTGGGAAGCCCCCTCTAAAACAGTAGGGGCTAGGAAATCCACAGCCACGTCACCGAGATCGTCCACCTTTGAAAGGGATGGGGGGTACGAGGGAACCACCGGAGGAGAGGGTGGGGGATGGGAAGAAACCTGTGGAAAAGAGGGTGCACAAGTGGAAACGGGTGTAGCAATAGATAACTGCCTCAGAGGTCCCTGCATAAGAGAAGGGGAATGGAGCCTATAAAGCCCGCTCTCCTGCCAACCTGTCGCAATAACAGCCCCTGTAGAAGAATCCTCAATACAAACGGCTTGCTCGGTGAAGACAACCCGGGTACCAAGCCTAGTAAGGCCATAGACTGAGAGGAGTGGAAAGCCCAAGTCAGGAACATAAAGAGCCTAGGAAAGGAAGCTCGACGCGCAGTCCAGGAAATAAAGGCAAAGTGCCAACACCACAAATAGGCATCGAAACAATGTCACCAACAGTGACTGAACCCTCAGAAGGGCATAGATCCTGCAACAAATCAACTCGGGGAGTCATATGACTAGAAGCTCCACTATCAACCAGCCAACGTCTCTCAGAAGATGAGGCAACCACTGAAGAAGGCTCCTCCAAGTCAACAATATGAAGGAACACTGACTCATGGGTAACCACTGAAGTAGAGATAGAAGGCTCAGATGCTTTAGCTCCATCCTTCACTCCTGGACGAAGGTGACGATACTTCTTCCAACATTTCTCCTCTGGATGTGTCCCCTTCCCACAGTATGGGCATTTAGGCTTCTCCGAGTCGGAGTCAGAACCTGAAGAACTCTCCTGTCTTTTAGCCTGTGACTTCCCTTTCTTTTGTGTCCCCCCTCTCGAACCTGCAACAAAAGCTTTGATGGAGGTGGATCCACTAGCTACCTCTTTGGCGCGCTCGTCATGCTCCAAAACAAGCGGGGCAAGCTCCTCCCATAGAAGCTTCTCACGGGTCCTCGATGTAAGAAGGCTGGTGTAGAAGACATCAAAATGGGGAGATGGCAGCTCAGTCAAAAGCATCATGGCCATATCCTCGGAAGAGATCATCCTATCAAGGGATGCAAGCTCATCCCTCATGTCCTCCAACCTGTCGATATGATCCTTCATGGAAGAAGAATCATCAACAACGAGCATCCGTAATTTCTTCTCGAGAGTAATCCGATGGGCAAAAGTCTTCTGATGGTACAAAGTAGCAAGCTTTGTCCACACTTCCGCTGCTTTCCGCAACCTGCGCACATGCACTAGGACAGAATCCTGTAAGCTCATAAAGAGGAAAGATCGAGCTCGTGAGTTGAGCCGATCCCATAAGGCCGCACGATCCATCGATGATCCAACAGTGGGATCCTCCACTGGACGGGAAATAGGATGGGTAACAAACTCCCAAAGATCGAAGGTATCAAGGATACACTCCACCTTACACGACCAAAGCGAGTAGTTGGAACCATCAAGCCGGTCTTCTTTGGGCAAAGAAGGGAGTACGGGCACCTGTAGAGAGGGTGCCATGGAGGGCATATGAAGGCCAGCAGAACGAGCCTTCTGTGAAACATATGAGAACGGGGAATAGAGGGATCTTGGTCAAATGGGCTAGGTGACCTCCGATCGTCGCGTGAACTAGCACGAAAGTCTCTCTGTCGCTCAGAGGAAGGAATAGAGACCTCATCCTCTGAATCAGCAAAGAACTGGTGATAAGACATCTTCATATATATCTGCAATCATCAAACAATCTGCAACCAACAGACAGTCAAGATGGAGCCGCCTATGTCAGAAAAGACCCAGAAGATGCTGTCGCCTGCAAGAGGAGAGAGAAAATGCTGCCGCCTGGAGAAAAAAACTGTCGCCTATCCTCCAGATGATGACGCCTTCTCCTCTGCTGATGTTGACCACCTCCTGTTGGCTGCGTTTGATGCAAATGCAGGCTGCAAACACCTAGAAAACTGTCGCCTACTCCTCCTGAAGCTGCAAAACAACAAAACTCAGGTATGGAAGGCTGTGTTTCAGCCTGGACAGCCCCGCCAAGGGCTGGAAAGGAGGGAAGAAAGGCTGCACTTGATGGTGTCCTCCTCTGCAATGGAAGCTCTCCTTTGTGCTCTCAGTTAGGCTATGATACCATGTGAGAGTGCGCAACGAAAGAAAAAACACGAACACAGAGGAGAGAGAGAAAGAGAGAAAGCAAAAAATGAAGGAAGAAAATCTGCACTAACTGTAATGAATGCTGAATACAAAACTGTGGACTGATCAGTCCCTGCACACAGCCCGAAGCGTCAATGAGGGCACCAAATCAGGCTGATGATGGCGGCAGCACCGAAGACGGAGCAAGATGACGGAGTCGGAGTGTGCAGCTGCCAAAGAAGGAGGGAAGATGATAATACAACTGACAGCCAAGTGGGAAATGGCTATAAATAGCCAAAAAACCCAAAAACTGGCCGACCTGAAATTTGAGGCCATAAATATGTCCGACCAGCATTTAATGCTGGTAAAAATGCCAGGAATGCTCAGAAAAATCCTAGAAAGGGTAGACAATGTCTGGCAGGTGAGGCAAGCTGAAGAATGCAGAAACTGCCCCGAGAAATGCACATAAAATCCCGACCGGAGGAGAAAATGCACTGAAATGCAATAAACTGAGTACTCTAAAAATGAGCTACCTCCTCCGTCAAAACAAGTGATAGAAAAGTCAGAGCTCCTAAAGTCCTCGTCTGACTCAGACTGAGGCTCACAGGCAGGAGATGACAAGGCATGACAAGCATGACTGCTAACAGCAAATTTTCGGCAGGTTTGGGACACATGGCATGGTTGGACAACAATGGTCAGTGTAGTGACTGTAATACCTTACGGAAATTCCAATGCAATATGCTTTTCCTTTGGCACAATACAGTGCAATCGTAGGGATTTCAAGGGGGAAGGTTTGTCATGGGAACGTGAAATTTTAAGATGTTTTACTCTTGTCAATAACATTTGATTAAGTTATTAATCAAATGTGCAAGGTTATTAGCGCATGTGATGCACATGGCACTTATTTCATGGTAGCAGGTCAAGGATCCCAAGGATGCAGCGGATGTCAAAGGCAAAAGTTGTAATAAGTTATGCCTGACAAGCACTAGGTGGTATCCCGTGTCAGATTTGGGCCTAGACTAATTTATTGGTCACTAATGTCAATGGTAATATTAGAGACTAAGTATTAACTAATTAATTAATGCTGGTCTAAGGATCAATAACTACTCAAGGATACTTGGAAGACAAATTGGCCTAGCCAATTTAATTATTGACTAGTGAAATTAATTTTTTGAGTACTAGAGTAATTATTAAATTACTTTTCAAATGTAATATTCTGAAAATTAGCTTACAAAGATGAAAATGTTGAAAAATGGGATTGAAAGGCTATCACTTGGCAAAACTTGCCCATGCAAGTGAAAAAAACGTTTTTAGGGGTTGATGGAAGTCTATTCCAACCATTGTGAGAGAAAAGGAGGTTGTTAAAGACAAAGAGATGCTACTGATGTGATTTGCAGCCACCAAGAATTAGTCCTACAGCATGTGACAGTAGTTCGGAGCCCTCCAAGAGCAAGTAACACTAGCCCAAGGTCCTTCTAGCGTAGATGACAGCATACAAAAGGGAGCAACAGCCTTTTTGGTAGTCCTAAGTTGTAGATGATAACTTCCATGGCTGTTTGAGCAAGACAGCAGTAGCTTTTCAGTGTTTCTTGTGATGAAACTTTGAAATTTCTCTCTACAGTGTTCTCTCTCATTCCCCAGCCATATCAAAATGTTCCAGCAATTTGAGCCATCAGAGAAAGAGATTTCAGTCAATCTCTACTGTAAACCCTAATTACAGTAGAAATTAGGGTTTTGGCAGCCACCTCAGGATGCATGCTCAGAATTGAGGGCCTATGACTTTAATTCCAACAACTAAAATTGAGGAATTTCAAGGAGATTTAAGAGGCCAACCAGCCAATATCAGATTTGAGGCTGAATTTGTCTATTAAGAAGCAAGGTGAAGACCAATCCCCAAGCAAACCAAGGGACAAATTGGTTTTGAGGCTTGCTGGTCAATTTAACAACAAGAGGCACTTGGATTAGCAAAAGAGATCATAGGCTCTCACTTGTACTCCTTCCATTTGCAATATAAGATAAAGAAATACCACAAGGGCCGCCAATTTTGGGGCCAATAGAGTGTCCAATGTCTAATTATTAAAGTGATAAAGTGTGTATTTTCAGTTTATGCTTGCTGTAATTAGTACTTAATCAAGTTATTTACCACCCTATCCAAGAAGGAAGGCCGGTTTCAAAGACTACAAAAAGCTGAAGGCTAAGAGAATGAACAATCAAGAAGAAAACAAGAATTCATAATGAATCAAATACAAGTAATGGAATCTATAACTCAAAGCATGAGAATAATCAATACAAACCACACTAGTATCAACACATGTGATGGAATCTCCTTCTTACCAACAAGATACAATGATGCAAGATGATTAAGAGTGGAGAAGGAGACCCAAATAAATAGGTTATGGAGTTCCAAGTGCCATACTAGAGAAATCAAGTCGGCCATATAAAATGGGTCGAGCAGCCCCAAAAGTTGCCAACCAACTATCCAAATAAGGAGATGACCGCCAATAGGACTTCTTTGGAGATGCATCAAAGAGCAGCCAAGTATACCAAAACATCATTAGAATCCCAATCATAGACTACTTCCTCGAATTATTCTTCATCTTGACCGGAGAGTACTAGAGGTCTTTTAGGACGATAAGCCAACCACAGAGTACTAGACATCTTTGAGGATAATGAGCCAATCCATGAGACCATAGCACAATCACTTCCGCACAAACAACATAACAATACTCCAAAGTAGTCAAGCCCTTACGCTTATCATCTTGGTTAGTAAATGGGGTTGCCATAGGAGTAAATCAAGATGGAATGGAGAGGCTTCGAGAGAAATATATGGGGCACTAGTGGTCAAAGAGCCCAAATCAACACAAGGTTTCACAATGCATGCAATCACACAATATACCATAGTCACAAGTGACGTTCATTTTTGGACTTGAGGATGGGACGGTAGCTTTTTTGCATCCCTCGTCCCATTCCATGTGACTATATAGTCACAAGTGACAATGGAATCAAAAGTAGGCAATGGAATCCATGACCCAAAGCATGAGAACAATCAGCACAAACCACATGGGTACAAGCATATGTGATGACCAACAATACCTCTAATCTCCCCGTCTCCAATAGGATGTAGTGATGCAAGATGAATGTGTGTGGAGACAGAGAGCTATACAAATAGGCTACAAAGCACCACCTATCTGTCTGTTTATTGTCCCAAACATTTTAGGTGGAGATTCTATGAGAGTGTGCAATGGAAGAAGAGCTCAAACACGGAAAGAGCAAGGAAGAGGGGGGCTGATATGAATGCAGAAAATAGAAGCAAAGAACTGCACTTGTTACATCCTTGAACATCCAAATGGGTGCTAGTAGCATTGGTCGCAATGGTAACGAAGTGACTTAGCATAAATGCACTAAGGGCACTTCAAGGTTAGGGCAGCCGAGTCCTATTTATAGAATCAAGGCCTATTGTACACATTCATTATGTGATTACCACTCTTGGCCCATTAGCCCAACACATCCGTAAACCGGGATGGTGTGGGTTGGTGGTATGGGACACCAACCCTTGGAATGTGGTCGTGACTTAAAGTGCTACTAGCTCCCAAGCTCAAGGGTGAGCCCATTTGGCTCTATGGCTAGGAGGAGAGTCTAATGTTCACTCCCTCATGTTCTTGAATATGGCTTGTGTCATGTCTCATGTGCATGTTGGATCCTTGATGGGTCGAACTATTCCCTTTGGTCATGTAAAGTGAAGTGCATCCTCAACACCTTTGATCTTTGGGATTTTGTTACCACCCCTATTCTTCGGTCCAATGGAGGTTCCCCGCATTGGTTCTACAATGGACCAAGCCGCTATATGCAATCAACTCAACTCTAGAGCCCGCTCTTCCCTTTTCATGAGTTTACAGGATTCTATCCTTATCCATGTACGCAGCCTTCAGACCATAATGGAAGTGTGGACAAAGTTAGTCTCTCTCTACCATCTAAAGAACTTTGCCCACCGCAACACCCGAGAGAAGAAACTTTGGATGCTTTGAATTTATGATTCCCCTTCTAAGCAAGAGCACACTAACCAAATGGTTCCTCCTGATGGATAAGCTTTCACTCCTAGATCGGACAATATCTTCAAAGGATATGGCAATGATCCTTCTTACTCATCTACCACTGGATCCACTTCTATTACTACAAGTTCAGGAGGAAGCAACAAGAAGAACAAGAAGGCCAAGAACAAGAAGAAGAAGCAAGTTCACCATTCAAAGTCTACATTGAATTCTAATACAAAGTCGGAGAAGCCTTAATGCCCATATTGTGAAAAGGGCACTTATCCCAAAGAGAAGTGTTGGAAGAAATACCCTCACCTTTGTCCAAGAGTGAAGAATGGAGCTAAAGCATCTCAACCTTCCTTTTCCTCTACACCAAGTGTTACTCATGAGTCCATGTTCCTAGATATCCATGAGATAGAGGAGCCTTCTTTAGCAGGGTTGACTCATCTTCAGAGAAACCTTGGCTATCAGTAGTGATACTTCGAGTTATATGACTCCTCAAGGAGATTTGTTGCACAATCTTTGTCCATCTAAGGGTACAGCCATTGTTGGTGACATCTCATCGATGCCTGTTGGTGGTGTTGGCACTTTGCCATTATTGCCTAATCGTCCATCAAGCTCCGTTTCAGAGTCCTACATGTTCCATACTTAGGCTTCCCACTCCTCTCCATTCATGGTATCACTAGACTTAGCACCCAAGACCCAAAGTTGTCTTCACTAAGCACGATATCTTTATTGAGGATTCTTCTTTAGGAGCTTTAGTGACAAGTTGGCAAGAGAGAGAGCTTTACAAACTCCATTTCCCTTTTTCATATAGGATCCTCCATCACAGTCTTCCATTGTTGTACCCATTCCCGACTGTGCACCATCTATCCCACAAGCTCCACCCCATCCCCCACGTCTCCTCTAGTGGTTCCTTCGTACCTCCCTTCCCTTTCAAAGGGAGATGACATCAGTGATGTGTCCATCACCAGCCTAATCTAGCACCCTCACTGACACCTTGGGCTAGGTGCAGGGACTGATCAGTCCTCCTTGTATTCAGCAATCTTTCATTCAGTTTAGTGCAGATTTTCTCCTTCCATCTTCTTCTTTCATTGCATTCTTCCTCTTCCCTTCTCTCTCCATGTTTGCATTCCCTCTTCCATTGTGCACTCACAAAAGTTGCCACTGGGGAGCTAGTTAGAAGCTGTCCAAAACTATGCAGCAAGCTTGTAGGGACTTGCACAGCAATCTCTCTAGCCCTTCTTCTACAAGTGGAAATCTAATAGTGTAGGGTAAGGAAATATCAACATTTAAGGGAGAGTCACATAGAGAAGAATCAAACATTGCACGGGTTGCCAACCCAATCATGGTTCACCACCACCACCCCCCCCCCCAAAAAAAAAAGGATGACGTCCTTAGAGATTAACTGTTGGAAGGAAACAATGCAAATTTTTTACATATTTCACTTCTGTGCCACGTACAGAAAACTGCAAAGCCTAACACCTAGGAGCACAAGTTTTCAGCACTAACTGTGACAGATTACCTCCTGCCAAATGACAAGACACCTGCTATCCAAAAGGAGCAGTAAATTAATAAAGTGCAATCAGCTGGTTGCAAAACACAACCAGGAAACAACCGCTGGATGGTCACTTGTGAATTTATACAATGTTTCACAAATTGAAGTACCAACTGAACAACAGCAAAACAAAACACAGCTGAATGCTGCCAGATCCAGAGCATAACAGCAACTAAATTTCATCAGACAATGGCTCGTTAGAAACAGGTCTCGCATCCTTCGATACAGAAAATACAATCAAAGAATCAATTGGGAGGTGATCATTGCTCAAGAACGATCTTAAGTCCGCTGGCTTCAGACCAATCTAACACTAATTGCAACCTCAGATATCCAGCATCAATGCTGCAACTTTAAATCTGCGACGTCCTATCTTAAGTTGATAACAATGTCCTCAGGAATACGCCCAGGCCATAGTTTACTTTGTTGTAGTGTAAGATATCAGAAGGTCTTACATTGTTGATCACTTATGTGGTACTACCTCATTATCTAAGAGTTCTTTAAACTTAACACAGGTGCAGATAGCCGCATGCATGCATGCAAATTCATCTCATCCAGATACTTTAACGTGAAATTGACAGCAAACAATAGATCAATAATCTCCGTACCACAAAATCATCTGTGACCTTCAACACCAGCTGGCCATCACAATGCCGGTACTTCATGCAATAGCGAGTCTGGAAAGGGCAAAAGATGGGAAACTACCCGTCAAGTCGATCTGATTGTGATGGCTTGCGCATCAAAGAAGTGCAATTAAGTCTCACTAATTACAAAGGAAAGAAGCCACTACCCGAATGGGCTGCGCGCGGAAGAGCTCGATCGATCGCTTGGTGAATTCATCCCATGACTCGATATACACCATGGCAGAAACCAGGAGCCTCACTGCACTGCGTTTTGCAGGCCAGGCACTCTGTCTGCCAAAATGATCCGACCACAGCGTTGCTTCGGCGGCAGTAGAAATAATTTGAGAGTTATGGTTTCGTAAAGCGCGGCTTATTTTTTCCTCATTGCGACTTATATATACTGCAGTAGGGTCTTTAAGTTAGACAGTCGGGGAGAGTAATTAGGGGCTTATTTTTTTAAACCGTATCTATACTGCGAAATAATCTTGTATCGATATATCTTTTCTACCGCACCATTAATTAAAAATAATATTTGTTGTATTGATCGAAAATATCCACATCAGCTATAGCTCCGCAAGCTTTGCCAAATTTCTATTTAGACCCCTGTTTAAGGGCTGCTTTACACACTTCGGACTTTCTTCCTAATAAGTCTAAGCATAGTTCAGATTTGAACATTGCACCTCTGCAGATCAAGTTATCTAGAGGGAGTTCCCCCTCTTTCACTGTGTTTGTATTCCACTGAATGTTTTTGCACGCAATACTTTTGCCACATTCCAAACCCTGAGACTCTGCATCCATGTTAGCTTTGTTCCCACATAAGGCAATACTCAATTTCAAACCGACCCTTTCTCATGTTCCATATCTTTTATGCCTCTCTACAAAACTAAAATATGTGTGTGACTGATTTCTTCACACCAATACATCATGCAATATGGAGATATCTTCAACACCTTTGCCAGTGTGTCTCTGGTGGGAAGCTTCTTCATCTCAATTCTCCAAAGGAGAAAATTTAGTTTACAGCTTGGGGTGGCTTGACATACATTTCTAATTCTCTTCTTCCATATGAAGTCTCACGAGATCTTCTCTATCCTAGTCCACTGAGATCTATTAAGAGGAGTAGTTGCACAAAGATATATGGTGGTTGGGCTTAGCATTTTGTTTACACTGACTATTCTACCCAAAAAGCTAACTGGCATGGAAGCGAACCTCCTTGTTTTGTTCTCGACCTTCTCTGTTACACTGAGCTCTTTACTTTACTATTCTACCAAGTCCCAATGGAGCTCCAAGGTACATGATACTTGGCCCATTTGGATCATCTTGAAACCCTAGGACCACATCCAATGAGGGGGATCTTCAAGCTTGACATAAAGTATCTCAATCTTGAACTGACGTAGCAATGACCTGCCCCCAAGCAACAACAAATTGATCATACACTTCCAATAGTGCATCCACAATCTCCTTATCTACTTCTAACAAATTAGAAACATCATCTACAAATAACCAAGTGCACATTAAAGTATTGTCAAGCAATGTCAGCCCTTTGATTGCCTTGTTTTGAGTTTTCTAGTCCAACATCCTTAATAGAGGTTGGATCACAATTACAAAGAGAAGGGGTGTCAATGGTAATCCTTGGCATGCAAAGTGCCTGAGTTGGGAACAGATGGGATGATAGCCATTGACACTCAACTTGCCCCTAGCATTAATGTGAGCAGTACATTGACCATGTTGCAATTTTGGGATCCAAATCCCATTTTGGCCTTGCTTTTGTCAAAAAAAACCCATCTTAGGCATCATATCCCTTATCTAAGTCCATGTTAAGTAGCATAAACCACCCTCCTATCTATGTAGCATAGTCCAAAGAAACCATTCAATTGAGCACTACATCATGAAATTTCCTACCATGAACAAAACTATACTGGGATCAATGAAGCACCTTGGGAAGTATAAACGTCTTTCTTAGAGCTATGGTCATTTGCATAATGAATTTACATACCAATTCAACATAGTAAGTGTGCAACATTTTGTTTTGAGACTTAGGGATCAATTTGATTCTATTCTCATTAATTCCCTCAAGCATCCATTTCTCGTGCAATCATTAGCAAAAGAGCAAGTGTCCTACTGCATACCCCCTATAGGGCTTCATAAACATCTACTTGGATGTCATGTGTACCTAGGGTTTTACCCTTCTTCATTTTCTTCAATACAAAAAGTAACTCGTCTTTAGAGAATGGGTAAGATAGTATCATTGCTAAATCTTTTGATATAACCTACTCCAATGCTGATAAAAATATCGACACCATCTTCTTTTCATTCAGTCCAAACTCAAGCCGGTTCATTCACAACAATCAATCCCTTTTTCATCTTTGATTACATGGACTTAAATAATGTTGTCGTTGGGGCATCCCCATCAAGCAATCAACTTCCTTTTAGCTTCATCTTAATAGTGTTATCTCAATTCTACTCCTCCATGGCTAGATACAAACAAGGATAGGATCCTTAGGGAAAGCAACAATAAAGGCCAACAAACCTTGACTTTGCAAATTCCATATTCCTCCTTCGATACAGAGCTTGACTTCTACCATAGTTCTTAGCTTCTTTTGTGATCACCAATATACTTTTTTAATCCTTACACTACTAGGGGATGTCAAGATTGTGGGAGAGAAGGAAGGAGTCTCACTTGTAGCTTTCTCACTTACACAATGGGGGAATACACACAAAGGTGGAGGCTGAAAACAGTTTTCCTCTTCTTAGTTGTGTAAGCCAAAAGAACTCTCATACAAAGAAATAGAAGAACCCTATATATGGGTCTCAAACCAAACTCAACTAACTAAGGTGGCATACTAACTGAACCACGAACTAGAGTAGATAAGGATAGATGTCATCTAGCTATTATTCATGGGCGGTGTACCAACCGCATCTGCAACTAACAAGTCGGTGACATAAATGCACAACGGTCACCCTAGCATATCAAGCAGGTCTCTGAACTTGCGCAGCTTCTCTGCGCCCAATGCCTTCATGAATATGACAGCTACCTGATCCTCTGTGCTAACATAAACTAGATCAATAAGACCTAGTAAAACCCTCTCCCGCACATAGTGATAATGCACCTCAATGTGCTTTGTTCTAGCATGATATACTGGGTTATTTGCCAAGTGTATACTACTCATGTTGTCACAATAAATGACAACGGGCCCATCTGTAGGCTGATGCATATCATAAAGTAGCTTATGCAACCAAGCTACCTCACATGCAGCCATTGCTGCACCCCTGTACTCAGCCTCTGTACTCGACAAGGCAACTGTAGGCTGTTTCTTGCTGCTCCAAGTGACTGCATCACTTCCAAAAGAGAACACATATCCATTGGTAGATCGTCTATCAGAAATACTACCAGCCCAATCACCATCAGTGTATCCATGCAACTGTATCTCAATCCTAGTCTTATAAAATAGTCCATACTGCAATGTGGACTTCACATACCTGAGTATGCGTCTAGCCGTATCCAAATGCGGTTTCCTTGGAGCCTACATAAACTGACTTACCAATCCAACAACATAGCTCAAATCTGGCCTGGTAATGGTCATATAAATCAAACTTCCTACTATGCGCGTGTATATAGTAGGGTCTTCCAGAAGCTCACCTGCATCTGCGCTCAACTTCACATTCTGCTCCAAAGGAACTAAAATAAGCTTACAGCCTGTCATCCTATATTTGGACAGCATGTCCAATCCATACTGCCTCTGCAAGAGCCATATCCCACTTCGTGATCTTATCACCTCAATGCCCAAGAAATAACGCAGCTCTCCCAAATCCTTCATCTCAAACTTCTGCTTCAATAGCATTTTCACATGAATGATATCTTCATCATTATCACCTGTGATAATCAAATCAACATAAATGACTAGCAGCATAATACCTTTCTCTGTTTTTCTCACATAAAGTGAGAAATCTGCCTTGGAAATCTGAAAGCCAATAGTGACAAGATACTGTTCTATCTTGTCAGACCATGCTTTAGGTGCTTGTTTCAAGCCATACAAGGCTTTCTTCAACCTGCAAACAAACTCAGGATGAACAGTATGCACATAACCTAGTGGATGCTCCATATAGATCTCTTCTTGCAAATCACCATGCAAGAAGGCATTCTTTACATCCATCTTATGTAAAGACCATCCCTTTGATGCAGCCATAGCAATGATTGCTCTTACGGTTTCCATCCTTGCAACCGGACTGAATATTTATTCATAATCAATGCCATATGTTTGTGCATACCCCTTGACTACTAATCTTGCCTTGTATCTGTTCACAGAACCATCTGCATTATGCTTCACCTTATAAACCCACTTACAACCAATTGCATTCTTATCTTTAGGCAAAGGTACCAATTCCCATATAGTATTTGCTTCCAAAGCATCCATTTCTTCATCCATGGCTTTTTCCCATTTTTCTTTTCCCATGGCTTGCTCAAAAGAAGTGGGTTCTGGTTCCTGTATCACTTTGACTATATAGACATAGTGAATGGCTGTAAATCCATCATATTTCAGCCTATCCACAAGATACCTAGCTCTGGTAGACCTACGCAAAGTAGACTCACTTCCAGGTGCTCTCAAAACATCCATGGACTTCCTTACTCCAGGTGTAACAATAGAAGGAATACCCAACTCATCATCAATGCTCTGTTCTGAGCCACTGGATTCACCATCCACATAAGAGTGACATGCATTCACATCAAACATGGGCTGATCTACCTTCTCTTTTCCTTTTCGTGATACCTGCATACCACTATCTACATTGCTTTGAGAAGATTCTCCTCATCTCAATCTGCCTATCCATGGTGAAGAATGTGAACCACTGCTAGAGGACACTCCAGGTCCACTAATATCTTGTGACTGTTGCTGTGAATTCTGTGCAACATAACCATTTTGTGCATCTATATTATCAATCACATTTACTGGTTTATACCAGCTACTCATCTCATCAAAAACAACATCTCTGCTCATTGTAAACTTACGACTAGAAGGGTTATAGCATCTATACCCTTTCTACTCTGCAGAGAGTAACCAATAAAGATGCACTTCTCAGCTTTTGGATCCAACTTGGATCTCAATTCATCTGGCACATGAACATAGGCAATGCAATAAAAAATTTTCAAATGAGAAATATCTGGTTTCCTACCAGTATACCTCTCCTCTGGAGTCATGCCATATATTGCTGCAGTGGGAGTCCTATTCATTATGTAGACTGCTATAGCAACTGCCTCAACCCAGTAAAAATCTGACAGGTCTTTTTCATTGAGCATGGCACGAGATACCTCTCCAATATGCCTTTTTTTCTTTCTGCAATTCCATTTTGCTGTGGGGTATGACTACATGAATATTACTACTTTACGCCATGCTCCTGTAAGAACCTTGCAAACTCGTTTGAGATGTACTCTCCCCCTCCATCTGACCTTAGGCATTTTATTTGCAGTCCTGTTTCTTTTTCAACCATAGCTTTAAGAGTTTTGAAATGCCCAAAAACTTCACTTTTCTTTTTCATAAAATACACCCAAAATTTTCTGCTATAGTCATCAATAAAAGTGACAAAATAATGACAGCCTCCAATAGATGCAGCTTTAGTAGTCCACACATTAGAGTGGATTAATTCCAATGGCTTCTTACTCTCTTGAACATGTCTAGGAAATGGTTTCCTTGCATGTTTTCCAAATTGACAGGCTTCACATACCTTATGCATTTCTGCAACCTTGAATTTAGGCAATCCTGCAACAATATTTTGGGCCTGCATTGATTTAAGTCGTTGTACATCAACATGACCAATGCGTTTATGCCAGATATCAATATCTGCAACTACACCGGTCCCATGTGCAAACATTGCTGCACTCAATTCAGGCATGTCTGCATCTAACGTAAACATTGTGCCCTTCTTATTTCCTTTTGCTATCAAGCGACCTTTATTTTTCATATCCTCAACAAAGCATCCATGAGGATTAAATCTGACCTGCAAGCCCTGCTCAACCATTTGACCAATAGAAATCAGATTCTTGGTGATATTCGGAACATGAAATACATCTGACAGGTATTTCTTTTTCCCATCTTGCATAGACAAAGGAATTTTTCCAATCTGCACAATAGGATGTGCAGTATCATCACCAGTCTCCACAAATCCTAGTTTTTTCATTTTCCTTGCATCATGCATCCATTCTGCATGACCTGTCATGTGGTTTGACGCACCTGAGTCAACATACTACACTTCGTTGCTTTCTTCTGCACTTGTCACATAATTGTTCATGTGTTGCACCATAAACAAATGTTCATTTCTGTCATCACCCTATCTACTAAAAGATGTATAATTCCCTTGTTGCAATTTTCAATTCATGATGTCACTCTGCTTTTTATAGCAGTCTTTAGCCATATGACCAATTTTACCACAGTAGTAGCATTCAACATTGATGTTTGCATTTTGGCCTCTTTGCCATCCACCACGACCTCTTTGTCTCCCCCTGCCTCTAGAGTTACCACGTCCTCCTCCATAGGACTGGTTTTTTTGAGTTTGCTGCATATTCTAATTTCTACCACGGCCTTCAGATCGGCCTCCTCTACCTCTGCCTCTACCTCTTCCAGCATTTGAGTAGAAGACAGCTTCTTTTGAAGTTCCTCCTGAAGAAGATGCACCACCATTTCTCTGCTCCTCAAAAATTAGAAGAGCAATCAACTCCTCAAAATCAAGAAATCTTTCACGGACGGAAATGGATGTCCGAAACTGCGTATAATCCTTTCCTAGACCATTCAAGGTCACAGAAACTAAATCATCATCTTCCACTGGCGACCCAATGGAAGCAAGTGCATCTGCAATCTTCTTCACCTTCATGTGGTAGTCATTGATGCTCATATTTTCTCTTTGCACATTGTGCAACTCTTGCTTGAGCTGCATTTTCGTGGCTTGCGTATTTGTGCTATACATCTTTGACAGAGTATCCCATGCCTCCTTTGGCGTACTTGCATCCTGAATATGCACAATCATAGAGTCTGAAATACTGATAGACAGCCAGTACATAACTTTCCTGGCTCTCTCATGCCATGCTTTGAATGCCTGCATTTGCTGTTGATTGGGAACATCAGGAAGAACTGGTTCTTCTTCATTTCCTGCAACAAATTCCCAATATCCTTTTCCCATAAGGAAATTCGTCATTCTAAACTTCCATGCTTGGAAGTTGTTCTTGTCAAGCTTTTCAGTGACAATCTGTGAAAAAGAATCAGACGCCATTACAGAACACTGCAAAAAATTCTGTCCACTATAAAAAAACACAGCTTCAGCCTCACAAGGGCAAATCTGCGAAACTGACGAAAGTGGTATTTGACCACACAGTCACTTCCTAGTGACGATTTTGCATCAATAGGCAACAAGGATGATTATGTAACTCCCAATGTCTCTGCGCACAGACATACGATGCAATTTCTATGGTAACTTTTCACCGTCCTGTAGAACAGTGGTCGCACAGCATAAAATAGGGCCTTTTCCTGAGTGCATGCAGAAAACTTCCGCCTCCAAAACAGGTGTTGAAATGGCCTCAAATCAAAAAAACAGAGCAACCAAGGGCTAAAGCCCTTGCCCACAGCATATACTGCCCTCTTGCTACACCGCGAAGGGCGTCTCAATCTGAGACAATGCACTCTTGCACTTTCCGGCTGTGCTACCTACAGAGACTTGCTCCCAAAACAGAAAAATGAAAGCAACACTGGTCCTCTTACCAGAACACCGCGAACTTGGTTTACTTTCTTGAGCTCCTTACCACGAACCAGGCTCTGATACCATGTCAAGATTGTGGGAGAGAAGGAAGGAGTCTCACTTGTAGCTTTCTCACTTACACAATGGGGGAATACACACAAAGGTGGAGGCTAAAAACAGTTTTCCTCTTCTTAGTTGTGTAAGTCAAAAGAACTCTCATACAAAGAAATAGAAGAACCCTATATATGGGTCTCAAACCAAACTCAACTAACTAAGATGGCATACTAACTGAACCACGAACTAGAGTAGATAAGGATAGCTGTTATCTAGCTATTATTCATGGGCGGTGTACCAACCGCATCTGCAACTAACAAGTCGGCGGCATAAATGCACAACGGTCACCCAGGCATATCACGAGTGGAGCTCTATATCTCAACAGGGGATTCAATGTCTATATACCTGCTTAGTCCAACAACTCTTTACTTTCAAACAAATGTGTCATCTCCTAAAAATTTTGCATTAAAGACAAAAGAGGGCAAACCATTATTAACATTAAAAGGGGTATTGAATTTGAATGATATTTAGATAGGACCATGATTTAATCCAATATTTTCAAAAATGACATGCAACTTGGGGTGAGACACAACCCACCAACCAATTAACATAAGCATGGGTCAACTTAGTAGCCATCCATGAGGAGTGAAAGACAGACCCCGAGTGGAAGCACACAAGAGGACGCAAGAGCTGTGGCTAATGGTTGTAGTGCACTCACGACTTGTCCTCCCTTCATGTGATTTTGATAGCTTGATTATTGCAATCACACAATTTTGTGCTTTTCCACCACCACGGTCTTTAAGTTAGATACTCAAGGATATTAATTAAGGGGGCCTACTTGTTTACATGGATTCTTTTCAAGATTGGGGCAAGAGTATAGCAAGAAGCATGAATGCAACTGCTGGGCACATATGCATTAGGTGACAATAACTACCTTTTATTATCCTAAAACATAATTGCCCCCTTACATGCATGCAAGGAGAGATGATGGCAAGCAACCTTCCTTGGGCAATGGTCATGCAAACAAGGACTACCAAGAAGTTGTGCAATGGTAGGCTCCATGGAAATGGAGTTTCCAGATATCCTTAGAGGCAAGTAGGAAAACATGGAAGAGATGGAGCATGTGCTTAAGGAAGACCTCAAGGTTTGCAATGAAAGGAAGACAACATGACTTGATGGCTCTAATGAGTATGTGTTCCACATTGTTGATGCTTTTTCTCTACAATGCCTTAAGAAAAAATACATTGGCAACTCATCATCACAAATGTTTCTTCTTCCTTCTTGGTAAGCCATTAGGAGAGTATGAGTTTAAAAATACCCCAACTAATTATCACAACTCTTCTTTGTCTTTCTTGGTAAGCCACTAGGAGAGTATGAGTTTGAAAGGTGGTTTATAGAAATCTACTGAACGAGGACATTTTTGGCTCAATACCATTTTGACAATCAAGGATTCTTCTTTGCTCGAGTCACTACAGTCATGGAGAGATATTAGATTGTCAAGCATATTGTGGCTTTCAAAGATATCTTTGTGTATGTGGTTTCTTGGTTCGCTAATCTCTTCATTAGAACTACTTCAATGTGAGTTCCTTGTAATAGGAATACCCAAACCTGAGGAAGATTTAAAGGGTGTTGAACCATCATCTATAAATATTACAACCTTTGAACTCTTAATCAAGCAACCACTAGACATGATAACATCTAAAAGACATAGTGTTGCTCTTATTATAGTAACCTTAACTAGATTAGAAGTGACACTCAACTCAAGCAGCCAATTGAAAATCCTAATTTTTATGAAACAAGTCAATAAGTACAAAGCGAGCGATGACCATATAGTTTTGTTGAGTATTTTGAGCAAGTATGCATGGCAAATAACCTCTAATATACTATTAAGAGAGCACAAGCTCATATTGTCTCTAAGTGAAAAAAGTAGGACTTGATTTAGAAGTGTTATGATGCCAAAAAGAACAACTTTAATGTGATCAAGGACATGTTCATTAAGATGTTCTCTAGAGTAGGGTATGCAAATAAGCTCACAGTCACCCTCATGAATGTGAGCCAAAAAGACAAAGAGGAAATTTGAGACGATATCATGCATGTGCATAGTATTTATAGGAGAATCCCCAAACTTGAATGACCTAATGAAAAGGTTGAAGCCATGGTCTTCATAAATATGATTTAAAAATAAGAAAAGGTACAAAGCCTTAACTACTAGTAACTCTAGCTTGAAACATGACAAACTAGCAAATGTTTACAATAAGAGTTGACTACATGTTGAAAGGGAGAACAATAAAGCTATTTAGCCAGCTAACATCATTACAATTCAATGTGAACAAGTCACTATCCACAGTGAGCAAATGATCATGATGAATGTGACAAGGGAAAAGGGATAGAACTCTCCCAATAAGTGTCAAGTATCAGGATGGAGCTTGATGAAGCTCTACAATCTCTTGAAAGGACAACTTGTGAGGCCTAATGTTAATTGTGTGCACTACAAAGGCAACCATCCTTTGATAGAATGTCCTAATACAAGATCAAGATCCTACACTGATAATGGGAGATTTGGGCACAATGTAGCTAACTACCAATTCATGAGGAGACTTCTATATCCTCAACCCTAGCATGGATATCTCTATCAAATGCATAGGCAAAACCATTGTGGTAAAGGAGCTCCTCTAGCCTTACATGTGCCTAATGATTAGAGATAGTTAGTACCTATAGTAGAGACATTGACCCCCGATAGGAATACCAAAACCCCTTCTACCAGTCACAACATTTTTGCAAGGCGATGCTCTAGTGGACTATGTGGGAGCCACTAGATTAGGAATCGTGTTATAAGATCCGAGATACATGCTCGACCTTCTTATATACTTAAAAGATATATGGTGAATATTATGTTGGAGCAGAGAGAAAACAGATGAGAGAAAAGAAAGATGTGGAGAGAAAGAGAGATTGACAACACACTAGGGAGGATTGGAAGATGGGCCAATCCCCCCCTTGAAGTTATATTATTAACAAGGAGCAAGCTCTTGTATTACACATAAACCAGTTCTTAACTTCTAGATCTTGGAAACAAGATCACGGTTCCTTGCATGGTATACAACCGGCTAACACTTGCATAACTTGGA
This sequence comes from Lygodium microphyllum, assembly GCF_053477565.2. Taxonomy (NCBI): domain Eukaryota; kingdom Viridiplantae; phylum Streptophyta; class Polypodiopsida; order Schizaeales; family Lygodiaceae; genus Lygodium; species Lygodium microphyllum. Next base: position 52,479,131 of record NC_141141.1, on the reverse strand, counting down.
AGTTGGCACATTTTGATCCTTCTTGAGTCTCTCCTTATCTCCATATTGTGTAGGGATCTCCTCTTGGAGCTTGATTTCAGTAGAGCTTCTGCAACACTTTGTGAGACTCGAACCGCCTTTCTCTCATCCTCTTGCATGCATGCTAAGTGATGCTTCCTTCACCTCTTCCACACCCAAGGAGAGCCTCCCTTTTATAGGCTCCAAGAGCTTCTCTTCTTGGAGAGAGACTTGAGCACCAAGATTGGAAAGGTTGATCTTCATGCAAGATGTGGTTGTTCTGGGACCTACTTTGCAGCACCAATTTTGGAATATCTCTCTGTGTGCTACTCGGATCGAAAAATGTCCAACACAAAAGTTGTAGATCTCACCGTTTCTGATAACCCTGGTGAACCATTTTTAGAGATTGGCTTTCTATCACACGATATTTTGAAAATGGATTCACCATGTCCATTTTAAGAAAAATAGCTTTTTAAACTCTATTCTTAACTTATGGTCCATGCAACCACCTTGAGCCATAGATAAGGGGAGTTCATTAGATTGCCTTAGGCCTCAACCTTAAGATTGACTTCCATACAAAAGCTTGTATCATCTTAGACCTTAGCAAGGGAAAATCACTTCTCTCCTCACTTCCAAAGGATTACATCTCATGGCCATGCTAGATCATCATCAACACTTAAAAGAAAAGTGAGTCATTAATTTATTGACATAGATTTACTAAATAGAGAATGTGTAATAATCAATCAATTTAGTAACATCGTGATAAAAAGCCAATATCCAAAATGGCCCACGAAGGTTTGAGATCTACAACTTTTGTGTTTGACATTTTTCCATCCGAGCAACACACAAATAGATATTTCAAAATTTGTGTTGTAGAGTAGGTCCTGGAACAGCCACATCTTGCATGAAGATCAGCCTTTGCAATCTTAGCACTCAAGTCTCTCTCCAAGAAGAGAAGCTATTGGACCCTCTAAAAGGGAGGCTCTCCTTGGGTGTGGAGGAGGTGAAGGAAGCATTACTTTGCATGCATGCAAGAGGAGGAGAAAAGGCAGTTTGAGTCTTACAAAGTGTTGTGGAAGCTTTGTTGAAATCAAGCACCAAGAAGAGAGCCATACACATATTGTGTAGGAGAGAAGAGGAGAAATCAAAAAGATCAAAGGAGCCAACTTCTAAGTTGTGCAAGTGCTCGCCGGTTGTATACCATGGAAGGATCTGTGTAAGTTCAAGCTCGCCAACCCTCGAGTTGTGCAAGTGTTGTGGAAGCTTCGCTAAAATCAAGCTCCAAGAGGAGATCCCTACACATATTGCGTAGGAGAGAAGGAGAGACTCAAGAAGGATCAAAAGGTGCAAACTTCCAAGTTGTGCAAGTGTTAGCCGGTTATATACCGTGCAAGGAACCGTGATCTTGTTCCCAAGATCTAGAAGTTAAGAACTGGTTTATGTGTAACACAAGAGCTTGCTCCTTGTCAATAATATAACTCCACAAGGGGGCACTGGTCCATCTTCCAATCCCTAGTGTGTTGTCGATCTCTATATCTCTCCACATCTTTCTTTTCTCTCATTTGTTCTCTCTCTGTGCCAGCATAATATTCACCATATATCTTTTAAGTGTATACGAAGGTCAAGTGTGTATCTGGGATCTTATAACAGTGGTATCAAAGCAGATCTCTTTGCTTTTCTCAAAGCAAAGGTGATCCTTGCAAGAAGAAGGTAAAGATGACAATTGATGAAGCGCTTACAAGTGAGCAATTACAGGCTCAATTGACGGAGTATCGTTGCTTATTGGAGATTCCCGAAGTACATCAATTGATTGATAGCTTAAGGGCAAGGGAAGAAGCTACTTATGAAGGACCAGATCCTCTAAAAGATGGTTATACTAGAGGAAACACCACTACATCCATTGATGGTGAAGGTGCAAAGCATCCAATTGATGAGAAGCTTCCTAGAAGAAAGAAGGACTTTTAGGTCAATAAGAGTAAAAAGACCTCACCTCGAGTGAGGTGGATAAGGAGGAAGTCATCTCCCTCAGCAACTAGCTACTCCCCTGATTACTCAAGTTCCTCATCTTCTAGTTCCTACTCTCTTGGTTCTAAGTCTCGTACAATCCGCAAATGGACAAAAAGGGACCATAAGAGGAGCAAGCTTAAGAAGACTAAGACTTTCAAGTTTGGGGATAAGGACATAAAGTTTGACTCTTGCTCTGGTAAGAGAGATCCTGCTAGGGCGTTAGCCTTTGTTAAGCAATTTGAAGTTTCTTTTTTTGATGGTAATTTCTCATAAAAGTCCAAGCTGAGGCATGTAGGCATGAACTTGAAAGACACCGCTAGCAATTGGTGGTTGACTCTCATTTTGGAGGGAAGGAAGCCTACGACTTGGGAAAAGTTCAAGAAGAAGTTTTATGCTTAGTTCTTGCCTCTCCTGATTTTGAGAGTGATGTCAAGAAGTAGTGGGATTGGCTAGGCCAGAAAGAGCATGAGAAGGTCACTAGTTATGTGGACAAGTTTTGGTCTACTCTTCTCAAGGTTACTCCTTTCATGGAGATGAGCGATGAAGAGAAGAAAAGGAAGTTTGAAGCTGGCCTACTCCCTTATTTACATAGAACCATGAAGGTGTATCCACATGAAACCTTATCTTGCATGATGGAGTTTGCCATCATAGCTAAAAGTTTGCATACACTTGGTACATCTCGAAAGTTAGAGATGAGTAATATAGAGCTAGACAAGAGCAGCTCTATGATCAACCAAGAGACAGAACTAATCGAAGAATACCTACCTTTACCCATGACCAATATTCAAAGCCAGAGGATAACAAGAATAAGCGCAAGTATCTCTCACCCTCTGAGATACAAAAGTACAAAGAGGAAGGAAGGTGCTTTCTTTGTGGTGAGTTAGGGCATATGAAGCCTGATTGTCCTCACAAAAGGAAGGAAGAAAATGTGATTAAAGATCCTCCTCTACCATCCTCAAATCCTATTCTAGATGTGCAAGCTAACACTCATTCAAATGAGAAGAAGAGACAACTCTTAAAGGCTTGGGGGACACTCAACAGATAATTTTATATCAGCAGATACTGTTGAAAGGCTAAAAATTCAATCGGATCGATTGGGAACACCAATTGGATCAGGTTTGGCATTTGAAGAACTTACAACCAATTCTACTCCTATCTAGGGAAAGTTGAATGTTAGAATTGGGGATTACCACGACCAATAGTCTTTTCTACTTGTACCCATTGGTAACTGTGATGTTATCTTAGGTATGCCTTGGCATTACAAGATTAGAGCTCTTTCCAATTTTGTTAAGAAGGCCCTTGCATTTCAATTCAAGGGTGGGAACATAGTATGCATTGTTGATTCTGGATATTGGCCTATGCCAATGGTTAGTCATGTTAGCATTTCTAAAGAAATGAAGAAAGCTATTTCTGCGTACATGATTTTTGAGAGAGAGTCAAAAGAAGCTAATGATTCAAGGGCACTTGATGCCTTTAATGAACACACAATACCAACTAATGCTTATAAGTCTCAAACTTTAAAAGAACCCCTCTCTTTAATTGATTAAGCTAGACATGATTTTGTTAAACAATACGAAGATTTTTTTGGTGATTCACTCCCAGGAGAGTTACCTCCCTAAGCACTTGGAAGATCACACAATTGATCTTATCCCAGGCAGTTCAACACCTAACCAACCACCTTACCGAGTAAGTGCAAGTCAGCAAGAGGAGATCCTAAAACAAGTAAACGAACTGTTGGAAAATTGGTTCAACCTAGCTCTTCTTCATACTGCTCTCTAGCCTTACTTGTTCAAAAGATAGACGGTTCTTTCCGTATGTGCATAGACTACAGATCTTTGAATAAGATCACAATCAAGAATCATTTTCCTATCCCAAGGATAGATGATATCTTGGATAAGTTGCAAGGGACTAGTATCTTTTTAGTCGCATTGATCTCAAGAGCGGCTATCACCAGATATGGATAGCACCTGAAGATGTTCATAAGACAACTTTTCGTACAAGGTTTGGACTGTACGAGTTCTTAGTCATGCCATTTGGCTTGACTAATGCACCTGCCACATTGAATCGAATGATGGAGAGAATTTTCAAACCTCACTCAAAGTTCACATGTGTCTTCTTTGATGACATTCTAATATTTTCATGGTCCGAAGAAGAGCATAGAAAACATCTATCTATCGTTTTTCAAGAGCTTCACAAGAATAGACTACAGATCAGTCTAAGAAGAGTGAAATTTTCCTTGGCCATATTTTTCAAGAGTGAATTTTCCCTTGGCCATATTGTTTCTTAGCATTGACTTGTAGTCTATGCTTGTGAAGCTCTTGAAAAACAATAGATAGATGTTTTCTATGCTCTTCTTCAGACCATGAAAATATTAGAATGTCCTCAAAGAGGACACCTATGAACTTTGAGTGAGGCTTGAAAATTCTCTCCATCATTCGATTAAATGTGGCGGGTGCATTAGTCAAACCAAATGGCATGATTAAGAACTCGTATAGTCCAAACCTTGTACGAAAAGCTGTCTTATGAACATCTTCAAGTGCTATCCGTGTCTGGTGGCTGTCTTTTAAGTGCATGCCTACATGCTTGAGCTTGGACTTTTCTGAGAAATTACCATTAGAAAAATAAACTTCAAATTTCCTAACAAAGGCTAATGCCCTAGCATGATTTCTCTTACTAGAGTAAGAGTCAAACTTTATGTCCTTATCCCCAAACTTGAAAGTCTTAATCTTCTTAAGCTTGCTCCTCTTATGATCCCTCTTTATCCGTTTGGAGATTGCACGAGACTTAGAACCAAGAGAGTAGGAACTAGAAGATGAGGAGGAGAATGAGGAACTTGAGTGATCAAGGGAGTAGTTGGTTTTGCTGAGGGAGATGATTTCCTCCTTATCCACCTCACTCAAGGTGAGGTCTTTTTACTCTTATTGACCTAAAAGTCCTTTCTTCTAAGAAGCTTCTCATCAATTGGATGCTTTGCACCCTCACCATCAATGGGTACAATGGTGTTTCCTCTAGTATAACCATCTTTTGGAGGATCCGATCCTTCATAAGTAGCTTCCTCCCTTGCCCTTAAGCTGTCAACCAATCGACATACTTCTGGAATCTCCAACAAGCAACGATACTCTGTCAATTGAGCCTATAATTGCTCACTTGTAGGCACTTCATCAATTGCCATCTTTACCTTCTTCTTGCAAGGATCGCCTTTACTTTGAGAAAAGCAAAGAGACCTGCTCTGATATCACTGTTATAAGATCCGAGATACACGCTCAACCTTCTTATATACTTAAAAGATATATGGTGAATATTATGCTAGCATAGAGAGAGAACAAATGAGAGAAAAGAAAGATGTGGAGAGAAAGAGAGAGAGATAGAGAGATTGATAATACACTAGGGACTGGAAGATGGGCCAGTCCCCCCTGTGGAGTTATATTATTGACAAGGAGCAAGCTCTTGTATTACACATAAACCAGTTCTTAACTTCTAGATCTTGGGAACAAGATCACGGTTCCTTGCATGGTATACAACTGACTAACACTTGCACAACTTGGAAGTTGGCACCTTTTGATCCTTCTAGTGTCTTTCCTTCTCTCCTATACAATATGTGTAGGGAACCCCTCTTGGAACTTGATTTCAGCAGAGCTTCCGCAACACTTTGTGAGACTCGAACCACCTTCTCTCCTCCTCTTGCATGCATGCTAAGTGATTCTTCCTTCACCTCTTCCACAACTAAGGAGAGTCTCTCTTTTATAGGCTCCAAGAGCTTGTCTTCTTGGAGAGAGACTTGGGTGCCAAGATTAAAAAGGTTAATCTTAATGCAAGATGTGGCTGTTCTAGGACCTACTCTGCATCACCAATTTTGAAACATCTCTTTGTGCATTGCTCATATGAACACAAAAGTTGTAGATCTCACCATTTCTAATTAGCTTCACTAGCCATTTTTAGAGATGGGATTTCTATCACGATATATTTTAAAAATGGATTCACCATGTCTATTTTAAGAAAAACAACTTTTTAAACTCTATTCTTAACTCATGGTCCATGCAACCACATTGAGCCATAGATAAGGAGAGTTCATTAGATTGGCTTGGGCCTCAACCTTAAGATTGACTTCCAAACAAAAGCTTGTGTCATCTCAGACCTTAGAAAGGGAAAATCACTTCTCTCCTCACTTCTAGAAGATCACATCTCTTGTCTTTCTTAGTGAGAGAACTATCTCTCTCGTCTTTCTTAGTGAGAAAATTACCTCTCTCATCTTTCTTAGTGAAATAATTACTTCTCTCCTTAGTTCATTAAGAGAGAAAAGACCTTAAACCTTGACTTGTAAGAGAGACGATGACCCCAAATGAATGCAACGCTCATTACACGCAGGTAAACGTTCCCAGGTGTCCTCGGATGCACACATAAATACATATACACAATTCTAATGCACTTTCTATTCTTATAAATCAATCCATCTTCATTTATGTGTAACTCCTTGGTTTTTGTGTACACTCTTACACTTGGTATACACTTTTTTCCCCCTTCATAACTTGTACTACATGTACCAGATATCCCTGTCACAATGCTCTGATCACCCTATTAAGTGATGCACTAGGAATGCTGACCTCTAAATAGTCTCATGGCCATGCTAGATCATCATCAACACTTAAAAGTGAGTCATTAATTTATTGACATAAATTTACTAAATAGATAATGCATAATAAGCAATCAATTTAGTAACGAACCATATACAAACCCTTACATCTTATACAACAAAGGGGAAAATGCATTTCTTATTAACTATAGAATGGTTTCAGTGATGATGTTGGGCAAAGGAAGGAGCCGAGGGCTTGAAGAGACGCAACCTCAAGAGCCAATAACTTGCTAGAATTATGGCCACCCTTGATAAATCTCATATCAATGCCCAAAAAAGAACAAACCAATAGAGATAAGGCTAAGCTACAATGCCCCAAATGTGATGTCATGCACTTATATGCTGCTTTTCCAACACGAAAGACTTTCATTAGAAAGGCCATCATCCCATTTGTCCCTTTAGGTCTCTTTGGACTTAAAACCCTAGACAAAGAGGCAACCCCGATCCTAGTTAAGCAAGTGGGAGTGTCAATGCTTTGACTAAGCAAATTGGATGATTTCTTAATTAAAAAAAGAAAAGGAATAAGAGAATTGAGGAGAAACTCAACCTTAAAAGTGAAAGCACTACTGGATGCATGACATCAAGGCTAGTCAAAGCTTCTCCATTACCCAAAACTGAAAAGAAAGGGAGTGCTAAGATAGAAGAGTACCTTGACCCCAACCAATAGATGAAAATCATGGAAAATGTTAGAGGATAGGTCTGGAAGATGCCCAAACATATTGTAAGGACATAGATTCAATGTTAGATCATGATGCTCAGGATCTCTCAAGCATGGAGCCACCATCATCCCTAACCTATATAAAATCTACTAAGAATCAAGTATCCAAGAATAATAAGAAAAACTGACCACATCCTACCATTCATCCACCATGAAGAATTTGATGCCACAACAACTTCAAGCTCTAGATGAGAGGGGGCACCATAATAGCCATCAACCACTGCCACCACATAGATTGATGATCCCAAGGGAAAAGATAAGATCAATGAAGACTCAACAACTACCTCCTCTTGTTCTTCAACAACCATTTATGTGATGAAAATTAAAGTTCATCAAAACAAAAATGGTCAATGGCTACCACATCAACACCTACCACTTGTAGCAACTTGAATCGAAGAAGAAAACAACCATTGATGGAAAGGTAGAACCAATCAAGAGTCCATCGTCGATGTCAAAGATGTTAGATAATCTAAACCAACATGGTTGCAATCACAAGTGAAGATATTGTCATAGGTATAAAATTATTGGATAGTACTTTCAGTTTATTTGCTCATAGCTATGATTGGATGGATTTAGGTATTTTAGATAGCAAAACAATTGAAGTGGTTAAAATCTTATGTGTTTTTGAGAAAAGTACAAATTTATATTCATTAAGCACACTACCATAGAAAAGGAGTTGATAGCAAAAGCAATATCTAGAGAAAAAATATTTACATGATCACTTGATCTTGGATAGGATGTTGAGTGAGGAAGAGCTTCATGTAGCTAGTAGATTAGGTTCAAGTGATGTCCTAATGGAAATCCTAACTTGTATCACCCATATTGTAATTAGAATGTATGACATGGTTCATTATGCATCACTAAAAGACAATCATCACTTTTTCGAATGGTTGCCACAAGGTTTGCCAATTGTGAATAAACAAATCTCTAGTCTTTTGTAAATAAATAAATTCTCTTCATCTTATTGAATAGTCATTAAATAATAATAATAATAAAGTTTTCAAAAAAGAAAGAATAACTTGAGTGTGTTGTTATATCGTCTTCTCAGTCAACCCTACAATGCTTTTGTAACATGTTATATTTATCACATGGGGTGATATAATATACAAGTCCAAAACTACTGTGCAAGTTATGATGGTAGAAAGTTCAAGGTGTCATCAAAATTTCCAATCTTTTGAGCTAGAATCAAGTGCATGGTGTTGTTAGACCTTCACCAAGTGAGTATTGGATAGAATAGATAATAAGATTGAAGAATCAAGCTTGAGGTCAACATCAAGCACAATAGCTTTTCTTAAAGGACTATACATTGCAAAACTAGCTAGCCAAAGACCAAGTGGAAGACTCAACCAAGAGTCAAAGACATCCAAGACCACAAGTTGCAAAAACCCATCTTGCCTTGAACATCCACCTCAACTAGCTATTGTCTTCCCTTGGAATATTGCAATGGGTTCCAATATGAATACAAGCCTTTACCACCAACAATACAAAAATGTTACCATGTCATTAAATAGAGTTGAACTACTGGTTTTGCAATGGTTAAGTAGTGAAACTACCTTACAAAAGTACATTGCAAGAGGGCTAGGATAGATAACAAAGCTTCGGCTTTTGTTGTACATGGAAAAGTGTCTTTTGGAAAGAGCCCATTAGCTCTATAAGTTGGTGGTCCAAAAGGCTAGTAAAGGAAAAAAATGAGAAGCTTGAGGTCTATCCTTGTCCAGAAAAGATTGCTAGGGTCAAGTTTCAAAAAGACAAGGTCTAATTTAATTCATACATGATGTCCAAACATTTAGTTCAAATTCATTATGAGATCCATACATTTAATTTTATAATTCTCAAGGCAAAAATCTATTTTCACAAATTAACAGATTGATACCTTGTTATTTTAGCTACTACAAAGTCTACAATAGATGTAAAGTTTGTAGAATCAAGTTTCCATATTTGTAACATGTAGGATCACATTTATCATCATGGGAAAAAGTCCATGTTTAAACCTACTTTTGTAATTAAGATAATGACACTTAAATTAATTCTTACTTATAAATTTACACAAATGCACCAACAAATAGAAACTAGACAATACAAATAGAATAATAAACCAAAACTGAAAGGTGAGAAGGATCGAAGCTTGCACTCGAGAGCTATGGCAGGAGGGCAAGAGCAAGAAAGAGAGAGACAAGAAATGGGAACTCCAATAGTCACAATGTGTGACCGGGCCTTCCTTTATTCAAACTGTCACTAAAAGAATAAAGAATAAAGTGATGGTGATGGGCGCCCATCACCTGCAGTGTGCAGTGGCAGTGATTGTTAGTGTAGTAATACATGGGTGGCTAGGCGGAGGTGCCTTTACCCCCAATAACCTCCCACTTAAAGGCGAATCTACCCTAGAGAGGAATGAAAAGAAAAAGAAAAAGATAGTACAACATGTACACATGTACAACAAGATGAGGAAAGACGTCATCTCATCCCACACCTATCAACCTCTTGAGGAAGGCAAAGCGCTCTATAGAGAGGCTTTTCATGAGCAGATCTGCAAGATTCTGGTCAGTCGAGATCTTGACAAGGTCAATAGACTTGTCCTCAATGACCCCACGTATGAAGTGATACCTCACCTCAATGTGTTTCGTCTTCGCATGGAAGACCAGATTCTTGGCTAACTAAATAGCACTCATAGAATCCGAATGCAGTGTAGGGATAGCATCAATACCAAGGTCAGTAACCAAACGACCCAACCAAATGGCCTCCTTGTAAGCCTCAGTGGGTGGCTGCAACATACTTGGCCTCTGTAATAGAAAGGGCCGTGCATTTCTGCATCCTAGACATCCAAGAAACAGCACCTCTAGCATAAGTGAATACAAAGCCGGAAATGGACTTCCTACTATCTGCATGTCCTGCATAATCAGAGTCAATGTACCCCATGACTCCTATATCCTGGCTACCATAGCCCTTCAAGTACCTCATGATACCCTTCACGGCATCCCAATGCTTCTTGCCAGTGTCAAGATTGTGGGAGAGAAGGAAGGAGTCTCACTTGTAGCTTTCTCACTTACACAATGGGGAAATACATACAAAGGTGGAGGCTGAAAACAGTTTTCCTCTTCTTAGTTGTGTAAGCCCAAAAGAACTCTCATACAAAGAAATAGAAGAACCCTATATATGGGTCTCAAACCAAACTCAACTAACTAAGGTGGCATACTAACCGAGCCACGAACTAGAGTAGATAAGGATAGCTGTCATCTAGCTCTTATTCATGGGCGGTGTACCAACCGCATCTGCAGCTAACAAGTCGGTGACATAAATGTACAACGGTCACCCTGGCATATCACGAGTGGAGCTCGATATCTCAACACTCCCCCTCGAGCTCAATCCCAATTCCTGCACACCAAGTAGGTCTCTGAACTTGCGCAGTTTCTCTGCGCCTAATGCCTTCGTAAATATGTCAGCTACCTGATCCTCTGTGCTGACATAAACTAGATCAATAAGACCTAGTAAAACCCTCTCCCGCACATAGTGATTATGCACCTCAATGTGCTTTGTTCTAGCATGATAGACTGGGTTATTTACCAAGTGTATACTACTCATGTTGTCACAATAAATGGCAATTGGCCCATCTGTAGGCTGATGCATATCATAAAGTAGCTTATACAACCAAGCTACCTCACATGCAGCCATTGATGCACCCCTGTACTCGGCCTCTGTACTCGACAAGGCAACTGTAGGCTGTTTCTTGCTTCTCCAAGTGACTGCAGCACTCCCAAAAGAGAACACATATCCATTGGTAGATCGTCTATCAGAAATACTACCAACCCAATCAGCATCAGTGTATCCATGCAACTGTATCTGAACCCGAGTCTCATAAAATAGTCCATACTGCAATGTGGACTTCACATACCTGAGTATGCGTCTAGCCGCATCCAAATGCGGTTTCCTTGGAGCCTACATAAACTGACTTACCAATCCAACAACATAGCTCAAATCTGGCCTAGTAATGGTCATATAAATCAAACTTCCTACTATGCATCTGTACATAATAGGGTCTTCCAGAAGCTCACCTGCATCTGCGCTCAGCTTCACATTCTGCTCCAAAGGAACTAAAATAGGCTTACAGCTTGTCATCCCATATTTGGACAACATGTCCAATCCATACTGCCTCTGCAAGAGCTGTATCCCACTTGGTGATCTAATCACCTCAATGCCCAAGAAATAACGCAACTCTCCCAAATCCTTCATCTCAAACTTCTGCTTCAATAGCATTTTCACATGAATGATATCTTCATCACTATTACCTGTGATAATCAAATCATCAACATAAATGACTAGCAGCATAATACCTTTCTCTGTTTTTCTCACATAAAGTGAGAAATCTGCCTTGGAAATCTGAAAGCCAATAGTGACAAGATACTGTCCTATCTTGTCAGACCGTGCTCTAGGTGCTTGCTTCAAGCCATACAAGGCTTTCTTCAACCTGCAAACAAACTCAGGATGAACAACATGCACATAACCTGGTGGCTGCTCCATATAGACCTCTTCTTGCAAATCACCATGCAAGAAGGCATTCTTTACATCGATCTGATGTAAAGACCATCCCTTTGATGCAACCATAGCAATGACTGCTCTTAGGATTGCCATCCTTGCAACCGGACTGAATGTTTCTTCATAATCAATGCCATATGTTTGTGCATACCCCTTGACTACTAATCTTGCCTTGTATCTGTTCACAGAGCCATCTGCATTGTGCTTCACCTTATAAACCCACTTACAACCAATTGCATTCTGATCTTTAGGCAAAGGTACCAATTCCCATGTAGCATTTGCTTCCAAAGAATCCATTTCTTCATCCATGGCTTTCTCCCATTTTTCTTTTCCCATGGCTTGCTCAAAAGAAGTGGGTTCTGGTTCTTGTATCACTTTGATTATATAGGCATAGTGAATGGCTGTAAATCCATCATATTTCAGCCTATCCACAGGATACCTAGCTCTCGTAGACGTGCGCAAAGTAGGCTCACTTCTAGGTGCTCTCAAAACATCCCTGGTCTTTCTTACTCCAGGTGTAACAATAGAAGGAATACCCAACTCATCATCAATGCTCTATTCTGAGCCACTGGATTCACCATCCACATAAGAGTGACCTGCATTCACATCAAACATGGGCTGATCTACCTTCTCTTTTCCTTTTCATGATACCTGCATACCACTATCTACATTGCTTTGAGAAGATTCTCCTCATCTCAATCTGCCTGTCCATGGCGAAGAATGTGAACCACTGCTAGAGGACACTCCAGGTCCACTAATATATTGTGTTTGCTGCTGTGAATGATGTGCAGCATTACCATTTTGTGCATCTACATTATCAATCACATTTATTGGTTTATACCAGCTACTCATCTCATCAAAAACAACATCTCTGCTCACTATAACCAGAGAGTAACCCTTCTACTCATAAGTTTATAGTGAGCAGAGATGTTTATTGGTTCCAACTTGGATCTCATCTCATCTAGCACATGAACATAGGCAATGCAACCAAAAATTTTCAAATGAGAAATATTTGGTTTCCTACCAGTATACCTCTCCTCTAGAGTTATGCCATGTATTACTGCAGTGGGAGTCCTATTCATTATGTAGACTGCTATAGCAACTGTCTCAGCCCAGTAAAAATCTGGTAGGTCTTTTTCATTGAGCATGGCACGAGATACCTCTTCAATATGCCTGTTTTTTCTTTCTGCAATTCCATTTTGCTGTGGGGTATGACTACATGAATATTGTTGCTTTATGCCATGCTTCTACAAGAACCTTGTAAACTCATTTGAGATGTACTCTCCCCCTCCATCTGACCTTAGGCATTTTATTTGCAGGCCTGTTTCTTTTTCAACCATAGCTTTAAGAGTTTTGAAATGCCCAGAAACTTCACTTTTCTTTTTCATAAAATACACCCAAACTTTTCTACTATAGTCATCAATAAAAGTGACAAAATAATGACAGCCTCCAATAGATGCAGCTTTAGTAGTCCACACATCAGAGTGGATTAATTCCAATGGCTTCTTACTCTCTTGGACATGTCTAGGAAATGGTTTCCTTGCCTATTTTCCAAATTGACAGGCTTCACATACCTTATGCATTTCTGCAACCTTGAATTAAGGCAATCCTGCAACAATATTTTGGGCTTGTATTGATTTAAGTCGCTGTACATTAACATGACCAATGCGTTTATGCCAGATATCAATATCTGCAACTAAACCGGTCCCATCTGTAAACATTGCTGCACTCAATTCAGGCATGTCTGCATCCAACGTAAACATTCTGCCCTTCTTCTTTCCTTTTGCTATCAAGCGACCTTTATTTTTCATATCCTCAACAAAGCATCCATGAGGGTTAAATCTGACCTGCAAGCCCTGCGCTCAACCATTTGACCAACAGAAACCAGGTTCTTGGTGATATTTGGGACATAAAATACATCCAATAGGTACTGATGGCTCCGTTTGCTTCGAAAGGGGGGTAAAACCTTAGGACACTTGCTTAGGGATCTCCCAAATCACTTCTTCTTCTTCTTCCAGTTCAAAGTGCAATTTTCAGCTTGTCAATTGCGTTCGCGAAATGTGCGATTTCGCCCATCTTTCTTTTTTATGAAAAATCCCAAAACTGGTTGAAAAAGTAACTTGCTTTTTGCATGCCATCCTAATCTAGAAGCTTTTCTAACTTTTTAGGATTTTTACAATAAATAATATAAAAAATAGGCTAAAATTATCCAAAAATCTAGTATTTTTGGACAATCCATGCCACGGACACTAGCACTAATGACTCAAATCACATTGACTCTCTACATTAATAAGAAAGTCATATGATGATACAGTCCAGCGTTTTTCACACTGTGCCCACGTAGTGGCATGACATCCACCCCCTTTGAACCTGCACATCCTCCTGTATGTGCCACAAGCCTAGTTATCACCAAATTTTGAGTCCTCCTCATCCTCTACAACCATATCCTTTGCTTCTTCATCTTCCATATCTTCCTGGCTACCATTGTATCATGGCCACTATTTTCTTCCAATTCTGGCAACTCATAGGCATTAGATTCTCGCCTCTTGAATAATTTAATTATTATCCCTCCTATCAAAAGTTTTATGGCTGTCCCATCTAGCCCATTTAATGCATAAGTAGCATTATCAAACTCCTGTCTTACCACATAGGGTCCAAACCATCTTTTGGAAACTTTACGTATGGCACTATGCTGGTTGTCTTAGCTGCTATCATAAACCAATACCCAATCCCCATCTTGTATGGTTGTTGGTCTCAATCTATGCCTTTTGTCAAACTGTTTCTTATTTTGTATCCTTGTTGTCCTTAATTTTTCAATTGATGCCTCTATGTCTTCTAACTTTATTTCCAACTGTTTAATATGCAAGGCCAATAACTCCTCTTGATTCAACTCCTCCTCCCAAGGTAGCACACTCCATGTGACTCTCATCTCTTCTATCAACATGATAGGTTCTTGACCATACATCAATTCTGCATGCATATATCTTGTAGCAGCACTATGAGTTGTTCTGTCAGCCCACAAGGCATAAGGGAGCAATCATGGCCACTCTTTTACCTTCTCTCCACATGCTTTTGCCAATGCCTTCACAATAGGTGGATGACCTCTTTCATTTTTGCCATTTCCTTCAGGGTTATAGGCTGAAGTTAAAGCAAGCTTTATCCCCAATCGTGCAGAGAAATAATGAGCTTCATCTGCATCCACCTCACCCCTATTTGCAGTAATTTTTCCACACAGTCATACCTACAAAAGATCTCTTCTAAGAGAAAAGTACACACAACATTTGTTGTCTTAGTACGTAGAGCTCTCCCTTCCACTTGATTAGTCAAGTCTTCACGGGCAAGTACAAGATACTTCATTTGCCAAAGACCTGTAGGCATCGTGACTAAATCTACCACCCACTTAAAATGAAGAGACAATGGATATGTGGGTTGCAATCCATCCCGATGTCTCACAGATGAATACATTTGACATGTCGTACATGTTTTCACAAAGTGCAACATCCTTATACATACCTTGCCACCAATATCTTTCTTTGATCTTTGCAAAAGTACCCCAAACACCTCTATGACCAGCCCATAAGCTTTCATGAAATTCTTGCATAACATTTACTTGTGAAGCTTTGTCACCCAAAACTCGCAATGGCATGCCCTGTTTCTTTTTAGCATGTTTCCATAAGTATCCATCTTTTAAGAAAAACCCATAGGCTTTCCTCTTGATCTTAAACTCCTCATCTGGCCATTCATCTCTCTTTGTTAATGTACTGATGTATTGTCCAATTCTCAACCACTCTCCTGTATATTTGTCATCTAGAAACACTTCTACACAAGATACAAAACATCTAAAGTGTTTTCTCTTTGTTGTCCAAGCTTCTGTTAATGCTGTAGCAACACCTTGCATTGCTAAATTCACTCTTACAACATCATTTTCAGTTGCAAGAAAGTCATCTTCTTCCTCCTCATCCATCATCCCATCTTCATTCTCATAGCGTGCCCAAGATAACATGTTTGCCACTGGGTTATCTCTTCCTGCAATATGCTGAAATTTAGGGTTTAAAGATTTGATTTATGCAATCCACCGGAGCATAGCAATGTCCAGGGTAGCACAACTAGTAATCATACCCAATACCAGTAAACAATCGGTCTCAATGACTACACGAGCACCCATAAAATACTCCTTATCACATTTAAGGACTGCCACAATTCCCCATAATTCTCTTTTTACCTGTGGATACCTTCTTTGCCATCCAATCAATACTTTAGCACCAAAGTAATTTGCATATCTTTGTCCTTCCTTATCATCTTGCCCAATTGCCCATCCAATCCCCATTGGGCTTGTATCAACAGCAACAATGATAGGCTTTCCATGTGAATAGTCAGTCTTTCTCAATGTAGGAGCAAAATTTAAGAGCTACTTTAATTTTTTCATTGCTTTCTGATGCTTGCTTTCCTAATGAAATCTCTGACCTTTCCTCAGAAGCTAATATAGAGTATCCGCCACATGTGCAAAGTGAGGAATCCATATCAAATAGAACACACATGCACCCAAGAATCTATGCACCTCTGATACATTCGTGCATACATCTTGCATTCTATCAATCCCATCTATTTGTTATGGTGATGGTCTTTCACCATAGGGCCCACACATATGCCCAACAATCAAAATCTCTTCAACTCCAAATATAGAATTTTGTCCAAAAAGAGTTAAATACACATCTTCTAAATGTGTAAAAATCCTTTCACAATCCACAATATGGTCTACAACAAACTGTTTGCACCCATGCGCATCCATCTCTTCATTATTTCCATCCACTACACACCCTTTGATTGGAACATCATCCAAGAAGGGCATTGTCAATTGTGGTATAAAATCTTTGAGTGCCCTATTTATAGCATTTGTCATGTGTGCCACTGAGTTTGTTGCAGCTTGCGGGAGAGTACACATCCAAACTAACCCTAAGGGAGTCTTCAAGGTTGTGATATCCCTGTTTTCAATTGCAAGCAGAAACTGATCATACCCCAAGTAAAGATGTGATGCCAAGAGGCATATTCCACGATGGATTCCGTGAGGTTTTGCGGTGGATTCCGTAAAATTTTTATTATTACCGAGGCTGATACACAAAGTGGATTCTTTGTGCAAGAAGTCAATGGGGACGCCTAGCCTTTTGGGGTGTTTTGTTAAATTTGTGTGTACATGGGTGATTCCATAGTGGGTGATTCTGCAAAATACATATTTAAATTAATAAATATTTATGAGTTTAAAGTGCGCACTCGTAATAAATTAAGGTTAGGATTGATTTCTAACCAATTTATTTATGTAGCTGAAGACTGCTAGGTATTCACTTTTGTCGGTTTAATTGTATTATTTTTCTAACAATTGTGAATGCTTCAATTGATGTGTAGAGCGAGCAACGGTGGTAGTGGGAAGCATTGGAGGATAGCGTGTATTCAAATTATCGTCAATTTTTTATGGGCGCGTATCTTAGGCATGGCGCCTATATTTTGACGCGCTTATTTATCAAAGCGCTTGATATTTATTTATTATTTTTGTATGCGCATGGGCACACGATTTAAATACTTGTATTGGACATTGTATTTGGGTATCGCTTGACTTCTTGGGCGCCCATTAGCTTTAATTCTTTATTGGCACAAAAGCAAACTTAAAAGCTAAAGTATACTATTTTGTAAATTGGGCTATTATTTGAGCTTGAAGATGAATAATATATTAAATACATGCTTTGTGGAGTGCTCACACAAAGCATGGGGGGAGATTGCACCCAATTGGTCTCTTGTTCATGTCGTGCAAGCTTTCTTCATTGGTTTTTGCGTAAAAAGTAGAGTTCTTTTATTATTGAGGACCTTCTGACGCTCACTATGCGTGCATACGGTGACTGATTTATGCATCAGTGGTATCAGAGCGAAGCTAAGATTGAGAGCTTCCAATCGCTTACCATCTCGCACGAAGGCGGAGCTCCTGGAACGATCAAGCTCTACAGTCAATCTCGTCGCGAACGGTTGATACCAGCGTGTTCCTGGCAGTCAAGAACCCCCTTTTGCACCCTCTGATCACGAGAGACCAGCCTCTGTATAGGCGGAGGACCACGCGGATACTTCCTTCATCAAGTTGTGATACAGATAAGAAAACTTTCCCTCCATAGCTCAAAGCTTTCAAAGCTTAAAGACTAAGCTTAATAAGCTTTATAATAAGCTTATTTAAAAGCTTAATAACACGAATTTCTGCGCCTGCGGCAGCAATATGTACTGCCCACTGTCGACGCTGGCGAGAATATAATGACGTCCACGAAAATCAAATTGAGTTACTTAAGCTTTAAACTCTAAGCTTTCTTAGTTCTCCAAGTCAACAAAGTCACAAAAGTCATCTTCAACCATTACCATAGCGATAGTTCATATGCAGAAGCACACGAATCAGTCTATTGCTCTCTGGAAGTCCCTGTTCACACTTGCAGACTTGCTGAACTAGTTTTAGCAAGAACAGAAGTTCATACGTAGACTATACACAGTTTATACGCAACATTATTCTCTTGGAAGACGGTTGTGACAACGAATACCGCAATCGTAAAGGAGAAAGACTACAAAAGCCAAACAAAATATACAAGCCTTGTAAACCCGCCTTTGAGCTACGCTCATCCCGCTAATAAGATTTTGAGAGTATGAGGTCTTTTGGAATTTTGCAGGATGATTGAATAAAACATGGATGATTTTATGGCTGAAGGAGATTTACCCGAACCAACAATGGAGCAAAAGTTGAATTTGATTATGATGCAGCTTGAAGAAGAACAAAGAGCCCGACAAGCTTTGCAAGTTCAATTGGCCAATCTGCAAACGATCTACCACCGACCAAGATGGATCGCAACCTGAAGATCTTATACGACGTACCATCGATGTAACACTTGAAGCCCAATCCATTCGCAAAGAAACAAAGATGAGTAAAAGAAACTTCAAATTTTGTACTTTCAATGGACCACGCGATGGAAAGACTGTACTTGCTTTTATCAATCAATTTGATGAGTACTTCCATGAAGAAACATATGCTGAGAAAGACAAAATTAAATGTGTCACTAACCATTTAGTTGACAGAGCATCCTTATGGTGGACTGTGGTCCGCAAGAGCATTGATTGCCCCACTACATGGGAGGCTTTCCAAAAGAAATTTTTGCAGAATTTCCTTCCTCCTCAATTCCATAAAAAATCCATCAAACAATGGGATCTTCTACAACAAGGGGATCACGAACCTATTTCCCAATACACTAAACGTTTCTGGAATGCTCTACTACAACTACGTATGCTCAAAGATGTACCTGAAGCAACTCATAAACGCAAGTTTATGTCTGGCCTACTTGGACATTTCTATGCGAAAGTTAATATGTTCAAGCCAACAACCCTTGAAGATGCAATTTCCTTGGCCCATGACACTGAAGACAAGATTCGTGGACGAGACAAGAGACCACAACAATTTCCAACTAATGGTAACTTTGGTTCCAAACAATTCAATTCAAATTTTCGAAGATTCAATCAAAGTCATTTTCTTCCATCTTCATTCTGTAAATCTTGGACACGACCACCTGCCTTGCCATCAAACACCAATCCAAACCCTAAGCCATCTCCACAGTCAAATCCCAACATTCCTAAACTTCCTACCATTACCAATAATGTATCCAAAGCCAAACCCATAGTTTGTTACAAATGCCATCAACCTGGACATCTAGCAGCCAATTGTCAATCCAAAAAGCCACCTGTCCATATTAATTATCTGGGAGCAATAGAAGAAGAAGAACGTGAGGAAATGCTGGACTTTATGGAAGATGATGACGACATCAGTACTACTTTGGATACTTTGCCAGGTATGCCAACTCCCTGTTCTTTATTAACAATGAAATGTTTTGTGCATGTTAAAGAAAAGACTATTTTACATGATGATGGGAACACACATGACTTTATTTCTGCAAAATTAGTCAAAGAATTGAATTTACAAACTATTTCTACACATTATCGCATCAAGGCTGCATTCCTAGGTACGAGATATAATGAAACACAAGAGGTGCATAATTTAGAAATTAAAATTGGTGATTATACTGAATGTAGAAATTTCTTAGTTGTACCTTTGCAGTCTAGTGACATTATCTTAGGAATGCCTTGACGTCATCAATACAATCCTGACATAGATTATTCCACGCATTTGATTAAAATTTATTTTCAAGCAAAACAAATCACATTACATGGTATGCACGCTTCCAATAAATTTCCACTCCTTACTCATACTCAAATCCTATTTAATATGGGTGAATGAACTTCAAGCTAAAGAAAAACAGATGCACCCTAGGCATACACAATTTATTGCCCAATTTCAAGATTGTTTTGCTGTTAATTTACCACCTGGACTACCACCTTCACGTCCTGAAGATCATAAAATAGATTTAATTCCTGGAACACAACCACCATGTAAAGAACATAAAGAAATTCAAAATCAAATAGAAGAATTACTTAACAAAGGATTAATTAGACCTAGTAGTTCTCCATTTGGTGCACCTGTCTTATTAGTGAATAAGAAAAATAATACTTATCGCATGTGCATTGATTATCGTGCCCTAAATAAAATTACTGTTAAGAATAGATATCCAATTCCTAGGGTAGATGATCTTATGGATAAGCTATAATGATCTGCCATATTCAGTAAGATAGATCTTAAATCTGAATATCATCAAGTAAGATTGGACAAATCTGATATATTCAAAACTGCATTTAGAACACAATTTGGACACTATGAATTTCTAGTTATGCCTTTCGGTTTAACTAATGCACCAGTCACATTTAGTTGTATGATGAATCACATATTTTTGAAACATCAGCATTGTTTCATAGTTTTCTTTGATGACATATTAGTATTCAGTAAAAATGAGAATGAGCATTATGAACATTTGTCTTTAGTTTTTAAGTTGTTAAAAGACAATCAATTATATGCTAATCTGAAAAAGATTGAATTCTTCCAAATAGAAATTGAATATCTAGAACATATTATTTGATTAGAAGGTATTAAAGTCGACCCTAAAAAGATAGAAGCAATTTTAAATTAGCCCATACAAAAAATGTGCATGAATTAAGTTCTTTTCTAGGTCTTGCTAGTTTTTATAGAAAATTTGTGAGAAATTTCTCATTACTTGCATTACCTTTGACAAAACTTTTAAAGAAGGGTATTGTATATAATTGGTCTAATAATCAACAAAAGTCCTTTGATTTATTGAAACATGCTTTAACTCATGCTCCTATATTACAACTACCTGACTTCAATAGACCATTCTTCTTAGTAGTTACTGACACTAGTGGATCTGGAATAGGAGCCGTTCTTATGCAAGATTCTCATCCCATAGCCTATTCTAGCTATAAACTCAAACCATCTGAACTTAAATATTCTACCTATGATAAAGAATTGCTAGCTGTAGTACAAGCCTTACGTCAATGGAAACATTATTTAATGGGATCTGAATTTATAATCAAAACTGACCAACAAAGCATTAGACATCTCCTTAGTCAACCACAAATATTTGACCGACACATTAAATGGGCCGCTTTTATTCAAAGTTTTCATCCCCTTATACAATATCAACCTGGAAAAAAGAATGTTGCTGCTGATGCTTTGAGTAGAAGACCGACAATTCACAATATTTCTGTGATATCATTTGATTCCCTTATCCCTATGAAAGATACTTATCATCAAGATCCTACTTTTCAAGCTGATTGGAATAAACTAGTTGCAAATAATTAGATTTCCTATTGATTCACTGTCTTATACTAATGGATTCATGTTTTATGAAAAAAGATTATGTGTGACAGTTCCATTTCGATCATTTGTTTTGCATGAAATTCATTGTCCTCCATATCAAGGTCATAGAGAAATTATATCTACTTTGCGTACATTGACTAAATATTTTTATTGGCCACATATGGACATTGATGTATCTAACTTTGTATCTGAATGTTTCATTTGTCAACGAGTTAAAAGACACAATGGTAAACAATATGGCTTACTAATGCTATTATCTATTCCATCACGACCATGGGAACAGATTTCAATGGACTTTATCATTGGTTTACCTAACACTAAAGCTAACCATGATATGATTTGGACTGTTGTAGACAGGTTTAGCAAACAAGCATATTTCATTCCATGCAACAAAACTTTAACTGCATCTCAAACTACTCAATTGTTTTTGAAAACTGTTTTCACTAATCATGGTTTACCAAAAGTCATTATTTTTTATCGTGATTCTAGATTTTGTAATAATTTTTGGATTACTTTGTTTGCTAACTTAGAAACAAAGATTGATTTTTCATTTGCATTTCATCCTGAAACAAACGGTCAAACAGAAGCTACTAACAGTACTATTTTAGATCTTTTGCGTGCTTATACTATTTCCAAACCACACACATGGGATACACATCTACATTAACTTTAGTTTGCATATAATAATACACCACATACAGCTACAAAGAAAGTATCATTTGAAGTTATTTATGGATATCGATTGCCTACACCTGTTGCATCATTGTCAAACAAAATTCAAACTGCTGATGATATTGCTAACATGCATGCCAATATTTTTGATGAAGTTAAAGATATGATTGCCAAAGCTCAGCAATCATATACAAAACAAGCAAACAAGAAAAGACAGGCTATGAATTTTAAAGTTGTTGATTATATTTGGTTACGAATAGAAAAACACAGATTACAAAGTGTAGATAAGCACCCTGTTGTCAAATTAGCACCTAGATTTTATGGACCATTCAAGATCATACACAAAATCAATGACAATACATTTAAACTAGAATTACCACAACATTGGAAAATCCACAACACCTTCCATATTAGTTTATTACGACCTTTTAGAGGCCAATTACCTGTACACCCTGTCTATGAAAATCCTCCTTTGCTAGATGATGAAACTGAAATCCTTGAGCCTGAAACTATTATAGATACTGACTTTATGACCACTAGAACTGGCCGTAGATCTCTAGATATTTGGTCAAGTTTAAAAATCATCCTGTTGAAGAGGCCCAATGGATGCATGCTAGAGACCTAAATTCTTTCCCCACTCTGTTAGCTCCACATTGAGCTAATAGCAATTGAGGACAATTGCTATCCCACCCTGGGGGTATGATACCAAGAGGCATATTCCACGGTGGATTCCATGAGGTTTTGCGGTGGATTCCGTAAAATTTTTATTATTACCGAGGCTCATACACAAAGTGGATTCTTTGTGCGAGAAGTCGATGGGGATGCCTATCCTTTTCGGGTGTTTTGTTAATTTTGTGTGTACATGGGTGATTCCATAGCGGGTGATTCTGCAAAATACATATTTAAATTAATAAACGTTTATGAGTTTAGAGTGCGCACTCGTAATAAATTAAGGTTAGGATTGATTTCTAACCAATTTATTTATGTAGCTGAAAACTGCTAGGTATTCACTTTTGTCGGTTTAATTGTATTATTTTTCTAACAATTGTGAATGCTTCAGTTGATGTGTAAAGAGAGCAGTGGTGGCAGTGGGAAGCATTGGAGGATAGCGTGTATTCAAATTATCGTCAATTTTTTATGGGCGCGTATCTTAGGCATGGCGCCTATATTTTGACGCGCTTATTTATCAAAGTGCTTGATATTTATTTATTTATTTTATATACACATAGGCGCACGATTTAAATACTTGTATTGGACATTGTATTTGGGTATCGCCTGACTTCTTGGACGCCCATTAGCTTTAATTCTTTATTGGCACAAAAGCAAACTCAAAAGCTAAAGCGTGCTATTTTGTAAATTGGGCTATTATTTGAGCTTGAAGATGAATAATATATTAAATACATGCTTTGTGGAGTGCTCACACAAGGCATAGGGGGAGATTGCACCCAATTGGTCTCTTGTTCATGTCGTGCAAGCTTTCTTCATTGGTTTTTGTGTAAAAAGTAGAGTTCTTTTGTTCTTGAGGACCTTCTGATGCTCACTACGCGCGCATACGGCGATCGATTTGTGCACTAAGATCACCCAAAGAATAGATCGCTCTGCTTGCAAAAGCCTCTACAAATTCATCAACCATGGGACCTACACCCCACATTTCTTATGGTCACTTTATTGACCGGTTGCATGTCTTGAATAAATCTCAAAGCCCCATTCTTTTTGGGCACGTTATTGACCGGTTGCATGTCTTGAATAAATCTCAAAGTCCCATTCTTTTTGGGCACAGTAAACCAATGATTTGAGTACAAGGCTGAAGAGGGCTCCAAGATCTTCATGCGAATCTTTTCATTTAGCAAATCCAATAGCCTTGGCAAGTAAGCTTTAGACACTGAAATAGGCCTCAAGTTCCATGGTACATGTGGCACAGTAAATATTACCATAGGAGAGACAACATTTGGATCCACACAACCTATTTTAGTTGGTTGAAATGCAAATATCTTTCCATGCCTAGCCAACATATGCATAAAACAGTCTCTTTCAGCAGGCAAAAGAAACCCTTCTACACCAACGTTCAATTCTTGTAATGTTTCAGATGTAAACTGATGACCTATATCTTTAGGATCTCGTAAGGTTGGCTGCCTTGACACTTTTTCATACAGACCCTCACTTTCTGGTGAAAGTGGCAAAGCAATTGGTTTCACCTTTTTGTCAATTGTCTTATACTTTGTCTTCACAAGTGCTTTAGCACATTGTAATCCTTCCTCTTGAGCAAACAATGCTATAGCATCATACATATCCAAAAAACATGCTAACAACACTCTATTTTTAGCCTCATTTTCTACATGTATAGTTGCTGAAATTTCAGCCATAGTGTTATTAATATTCAACCCATAAAAGATGCTTGAAATGCCTTCATTTTTAGCTGACAGTCCCAATGCTCTTAGTTCCTTAGTAGCTCGTTTCATAGATATGCATTCAGCCTTGCACATAGCTTCCATAGGCTTAAACCAACATGAACTGTTTGTTGTAAACTCAGAATAACCACTAGTAAATACATGCTTCATTCCATCAAGAGGTGAGTACATCCTGTGAACAGCACTATTGTAGCCCCGCATTACAGTAGTGCTTAATGAAAATCCAGGTCTTTGAATTCCCTTGCATTTGGAGGCAAAGAAGACTCTCGAAGCGTATCTTGATTTCTAGGATGATTAACACAAATAGTAAGAAATTGGATTGCTTTCCTCCCATCCTTGCTTCTGACTCTTGCATAAGCAGAACCATCATCAAGCACCTTTGTTTCCATATGTACTCCTATAATGTAGGGCTATCTCAAAATCACTGCATATGAGGAATTATCTTGCACAAATAAGTGTTGCTCTTCTTGTACATCACCAATTGCCACAATTACATTAGGACATGCAGTATAAAGCTCTCCTGAAGAATTATTTGCAGCCCTCATATGCCAACCATGATCAGTGTGTCCATATGCCATGTACCATTCTCATACAATCCATGCTCAATGACATTAATCTTAGACCCATGGTTAAGCAAAGCAACACAAGGAGTTTCACGTTCCCCTATTTTCACTACTGTTTCAGTGGTAGCCCTGGCCCAATGATTTCTTGTATAATGACTTCGAGGAATAAATCCTAGAGTCTCTTCCCCATATTGTTACATATGTCTTACTCCACCATGCATATTGCTACAAGACAATGCATTTTCAACCACTTTCTTCTCTTTTCCACATGTTGTCCAGTGATTAATAGCATCCTGCATAGATAATCATGTGCTTACTTCATGCTCATATTCAGCTCAAATACCCAACAAACCAATTTCCTCTTCAAATTGTAGCAATGTACTTGTGGTATCACCAAGAAATTGACGCTTCCTCTTAATTATGTCAATGATCTCATCATGAAATTCTCACTTGGTGATGCCAAGCACCTCTCCCAAGGTGTATTCCACCCGACTATTTAAGATCCATTCTTCAAGAACCTTCTTAAGATCTGTGGCTATCTCAATGTCAGACTGCAAATTATACCCTGGCTGCTTGCCCTTATTTTTGCCCTCTTGTTTGCTATCATGTTTTTGCTCCGACTAACCTCTTTCATAACACGCTCGGGAGGTGGCTGCTTTGTAGCTTTTGGCTGATCCACGCTTCTTCTTATCACTCTTTTAGATGTCCTTGCATTATCTTTATCTCTCTTTTGTTTCTCTTCCACAAGTATATCCGTGTTTTGTACATTTGCTAAATATGCATACACTGAATATTTATCTATTGGTGATTCCCAACCAGTTATGTCACGAATGTCTTGCCCTGCACGAGACATTTCACTATTAGTAACCTTTCTCTTTTCAGCTGCATGTAAAGCATGTGTCCATATTTCAGCCTTTAGACCAGCCAGCACTTGGCCATGCATTCTATCCAACTATAGACCAAAAGTAGAAGCATGTACAGTCGCATAAGCATTTCGAACATCCAAGTCTTCCAACAACTTCTGCATACCTCCCTTTCCAAAATTCAAAGCAAGAGGAAATCCCGTTTTTTGTACATGGATATTGTCATCTTTCCAAAAGATGAGCTGTCGTGCCAAGGCTTCATGACAGGCATCACAATCCTTTCTCCCATGCTGCAAACTATCACACCACATACATCTTTTTCCTAGCTTAGGGCTACTGCTCATCCCCTTTCCTCTTATCCCTTTTCATCCAATTTTGCAACCTTCAATTGAAGACCCCGCATGCCTTTGACCAATTCATCTAATACATCTTCCCTAACAACGGGAACAATAGAAGGTACATCCATAGGGTTAGCCACAGAAGTGGGTGGCTTATTGGATACATCGACTGTTTTTCCCATAATAGTGGGCAAGCTAGAGACATGCAATCTTTCTCTTTTTCTATGCTTTTTCATAAGTGCAGTAATAGCTTCCTTGACATGTCTCCACTTTGTTTTAAGACCTGTGTCTATAGTCTGATTCTCTAGCAAATCATCAAGCTTCTCTTGAAGCTCAGGATTTGTTTCTTATAGAAATAATTCAATTTTCTGACTTGTAAGCGCTTGTTGTTTTGCAAAATTCAACTGCTTAAATTGACTTTCAAATTCTCTTAACAATTCTGTAGCTATGAGACCCTTATTGGGTTGTAAAATCCACTCCTGAAAAGTCTTGTGCATAATCAAACTGGTATCTTCAATGTAAAATTCTTCCTTGAGTGTCTTCTTGAAAGCTACCCAGTTAGCATCCTACATATATAATTCAATAATTCACGCTTTCAGTTCATGTACAGTAACACCTACAAAATACCGGCTCCATGCAAGTTGACCCATCCCAAAGAATTCCATCTTTTGAGCATAGGTATGTGCATATGCAAATACATTCTTGCCATTGAATAACTTCATCTCACGCTCAACTGCTTGCAGAGCATTCATCACAACACTTTCTATTTGAGCAAAAGCTTGCATTGCTTGTTGTTGTTGTTGTTGTACCTGCATAAGTATATTCATATTCAGCACCAATTGTTGCAAAACATCACTGGAAATTGTGTTCGAAGGTTCTCCCATCTTGTCTTTTCTTTATCTGATGACCTTTCACGTCGGGTTCACCAATGTCAGAGGGGTTTTTGTTGAAAGGTCGTATCCACCGGGAATCAAAGATAGAAGGAAGTAGAGATATGAGATGGAAGAGAAGAAAAAGAATAGACAAGAGGTAAACACGATAAAGACAAAGCACAATTAATCAAATCAATATGTATGGATAGAACCTGGAATCCCTTGTCTAGCTCCACTCAGAAGCAATCTCCAAGCATTAGATCTCTTGGAGCTTCACCAATGTCTGGTTCACCAATGTCGGAGGGGTTTTTGTCAAAAGGTCGTATCCACCAGGGATCAAAGGTAGAAGGAAGTAGAGATAGGAGATGGAAGAGAAGAAAAAGAATAGACAAGAGGTAAACATGATAAAGACAAAGCATAATGAATCAAATCAATATGTATTGATAGAATCTGGAATCCCTTGTCTAGCTTTACTCAGAAGCAATCTCCAAGCATTAGATCTCATGGAGCTTCCTCGTAGACCAAAAATGCGGATCAAATTAATAGCTTCCTCTTTGCTGCTCAGAACCCAGATCTGATGGCTCCATTGGCTTCAAAAGGGGGGTAAAACCTTAGGACACCTGCTTAGGGATCTCCTAGATCACTTCTTCTTCTTCTTCCAGTTTAAAGTGCACTTTTCAGTGTGTGAATTGCGATCGCAATGTACGCGATTTCACCCATCTTTCTTTTTTATGAAAAATCCCAAAACTGGTTGAAAAAGTGACTTGCTTTTTACATGCCATCCTAATCTAGAAGCTTTTCTAACTTTTTAGGATTTTTACAATAAATAATATATAAAATATACTAAAATTATCCAAAAATCTAGTATTTTTTGGACAATGCATGCCATGGACACTAGCACTAATGACTCAAATCACATTGACTCTCTACATTAATAAGAAAGTTGGATGAGGATGCACTCCAAAGTTTTTCACATTGTGCCCATGTAGTGGCACGATAACGTGTATGTGTGTGTGTGTGTGTGTGTGTGTGTGTGTGTATGCGTGCACACGTGCATGCATGTGTGTGAGTGTGTGCAGATTAAGTTTAGTATGTGAATGACTTTTGCTTTCTTTAGGAAAGAAAGTTAAAATATGAGTATCCATAATTTTGAATTCGGTCGTGTTTAAAGGCACATTTAAGAAAGCATGAAATCGTAAAATTTTTAATGTGTAAATTTGCATTCAAATTGACATTACCACTACTATGGGTCCCACATGTTTACATGCAAGTTGACACAGGTATTTACATGGTCTATTTGATTCATGTCTGGCATCTATGTGTCTCTGTTTCCATTATATTACAGTATTTCTTATTGTTTATCTTGATGACATTTAAGTCCTAGGATAGGGTTAAGTTTGGGCCTTACATTGGGTCCCAATAATTAGAATTTATGAAAGCTAACCCTAGACTCAAACTTAAGTTTGAGCCTTGGATAGGGTAAGGTATCCTTTGATTATTAGAAAGTATGAGAACCCCACCCTAGGTCATTTGATTAGTTGATTTCTATTTTATTGCAAGAATAAAAATCTATGTAAAAATGTCCATTATGAATATCACATACCAAGCTCTTATGGCTAGTTAGAAAGGTAAAGGAAAAGCTTCATTTTCTACTAGTAAAATCAAAAATCTATAAATGGTATTCAGATAAAGAAGGTTGATAAGGATGAGAAGAAAAAAGAGAGTCATTGCATGTATCGTAAGGAAAAAGATAATGTCATTCATGTAGATTGGCTTCAATCAATCAAGGGCTCCTCAAGTTATTTGGATTTTGTTAAAAAACTATCCATAGAGTCACCTTCATCCATATGGTTTGGCTACACATGTAAAAAATATGGCCTCATTTATTCCTTGATACAAATGTGCAAGAGTTCCAAAGCATCCTTAGTTGTCTTACATGAACAAATATGTGTCATCATGGTATGTTTAATAGAAAATGCAATCAAATCATGAGCCTTTACATCTTTGCATTCCAACAAATCTACTCATGAGCAGTTGATGGCAGCACTACTATAATATTAGCTATAGTAGAACTAGGATGTGAAAAATCCTCAACTACACATGTTTTTGTTGCTTGTACTAGTAGCTTCTGAGACACTATCATGACATCTTTCGATTCCATGTAGAATGTTTCAAAGCCCCTTTGCAACCAATACATGATGCATCATATAAGCCCACAATAAATAGTTAGTTTCATCCAACTTTCCTCAACGACCAATATATGGAATATATCATTGTTGCTAGCCATAGCCATTAACCGTGCTTGATGCAAGAGCTGCTTGTATTGAGGAAAATATGCACAAAACTAGCCTTTACTATGTAACATAGTATAAGTGGGACTATAAGACTCATTTGCAAAATTGATTGCTATAAAAAATTCTGCACAAAGGGATGAAACAACATATACACTACTAATAGTAGATTGAAATGAACCCAAATCAAAAAGCTAATGATGCCAAATCCTTATATGCTTACCTGCAATATATTCTCGACTTGCAAATGGTCCTCATATCTTATCCCAATCTGAGAAGATCAATTGGAAGGTGTTGACAACTATACCCAAGAGGTTGAAGCATGCTCTAATACTAAATGTTAGATTTAGGATTGTAGGAATATATATACATAGCTTGGTGAAGAAGAGCAAAAGCTTTTGACTTGCTTTGAGATCCATCTTGTGATGCTAGCATCGATTATGAGCTAGGAGATTAACAAATAATTGGTTTGTGTGGTTTACTTGTAGCATAAGAAATGATATTGCGGTAAACATGGAGTTGGATTATGCTTTGTAGAAAATTTTGTTGGGGGTAAAGGTGCCTCCGCCTAGCCTCCCGTGTATTACTACACTGACAGTACCCGCCACTGCACATTGCAGGTGGCGGGTGCCCGTCACAGTCACTTATTCTTTATTCTTTTAGTGATAGTTTGAATAAAGGAAGGCCCGACCACACATTGTGGTTGTTGGAGTTCCCATTTCTTTTCTCTCTCTTTCTTGCTCTTGCTCTCCTGCCATAGCTCTCGTGTGCATGCTTCGATCCTTCTCACCTTTCAACTGGTATCAAAGCTCGGCTTCTCGACCTCCCGAGCTTGGTTCGTGGTGTCTTCAGCTTCCATTCGAATCCCTACACTCATTGGGTCTCCATCCCGGCAGCCATAGCCAACTCCCTCGAGCTCCCGTCCCTCCTCGGCTTCCCGAGCGCCTTCCCGGCCCCTTTGGGCACCCTCAAGGCATCGTATCAGAGGTATACACTCATTGTCTTTACGGTTTATGTTGGTTACATGTCATGCAGGAAAGGGGCAGCCATTAGTGAGCTCCCGTTTGGAGTTTGAAGCTCCCCCTTCAGCTTGGCTTGATTAGGCTTTGTTGAGGCCTTGTCATTGGCTTCTTTGACCCCTTTGTGGCCCTCCCCATAAGCCATCCACTGCCACATGGTCAAGAGGACCCCCCATCCCATTCACACAGGGTGCGCCATCTGTCCCAACTGTTCGTAATCTTCTTCAGTAGCCCCCCCTTCCTCCCTGGCACTTTAAGGCAGCTTCACAAGTCATTTTCACTTGTCTTGACCCTTGTTTGAGCTCCCAGGCATTGGCATTGAGCTTGAGTTGATTTACCTTAGATTTGAGACTGTATAACCAGTCCACAGACAGGCCAAAATAGGGCAGCACTTATCTCTTGAAGTCTATGCTTACCAGGATTGATCACTTGATGCATATTGATGTCCAGATGATGTATACATGTATGGAGATGCTATGTTAATGGATTGCCATCATTTTGGTACTGATTTGAGATCTGAAATACTCAGTCTGGAGCAGTGAATGTCTGATGTAAATAGTTGGACTGAAGCTATTCTACTCATGTATGCTTATGCCTATGCTATTCGGGTCATGTCTTGGAGATGTACATTGATGTATTGACAATCGGGGATTGGAAAAGAGTTCACATTGCTTCTTAATCATTGGTTGAGCTTGAGCTCTGCTTTCCATAGCATTTGGATATTTATATTGGATGTATCTTGACACTTATCAGTCTATGCTTGACCGCTTTGGACATGCACTTATGCTCATGTCACCTACCTATGTCAGTTACATTGTTTGAGCTTGGATGCTATTGGAGCTTTACTTGGGCTTAACATTCGATTGTTTGGAGCATATTTTGGGGCATGCCAGAGTTTATTTTGGGATATACTTAATGTCTATGTGGATGCTACATATGGATGCCACACTGCCTCCATGTCCGGGATGTCTCATTGATCTTGATCTTGGACACTTGTCACTGGTGCTTGTACATGCTTTGTTTGAGCTTTGTTGCTTGATATTTACAGCTTTTGTGCGAGTGGGAGAGTCTTTGGATGCTTTATCAACATTGAGCAAGCAGAACTTATGCTATTTGATCTTTTGAGACTATTTGGGATCTCTTACATGTGAGATGATGCATGGCTCATATGTCTTGGTTCATTTTCGATGCTTATGAGCTGACTCTCTGACTTGGGTCCCTCTCTTTGTGAGCTGACACATACTTGTGTCAAGTCTTGGTAGTGACAGGAACATTTTGCTTTGTTGACTGGGGGGTGTGCCTACTCACTGGCATATATTTCATGACATGTTTGGGTGTTGGATTCATGCTTATCGACTGTCATATGCTTATGCTATGCCCGCATGATGTTGGCTATGGTCTTGGCAGTATATGATTGACTTGGGATCCGCTTCTGGCACAATTAACTCTCATTTATTAAAATCTGTCATTTATTATAGCAAGCTGAAATCTACAGATTTTGAGCACTTCTCTAAGGGTAATGCTTACTATTTGATGCTATCTTGGTCATATTTGGTGGACATGTGCTTCTCTTCGTAAAATCCACTCTTTCAGCCCGTTTTAGCAATGGTTTTAGTGCATTTTCTGCTAATTACAGCAACTTGCAAATTTACCTTTTTTGCTTTGATTTGGGATAGTATGGCTGGTTATTTGAAAGACACAGCTCTCTTTAACATTGCCAAGTTGGATGGTACCAACTATGGGTATTGGAAGTCTCAAATATGGTAGGTTTTGGTGTAGAAGTTGCAAATTAAACCCTTGCGTTTCAAAGGTGTCAAACCTAAGGATATAGATGATGATGTTTGGATGGAAGTTGATGAGCTATGCAAGTCTACCATTATTTTGTCACTATCAGAAGAGGTCCATCATAATGTTGTTGAAGATGAGAATCAGAGTGCATGGGATTTATGAGAGAAGATTCAGGAGCTCTATGCGCAGTAGAGTCCTGCGTCACAGATGTATTGGCTGAAGTAGTTAATGGACCTTCACATGAAGAAGGGGACCTCCCTTTCATCTCGTTTCAGTCAGTTTCATGCTATCATGAAGAGTCTGTTGTCACAGAGTATTGAGTTCAAAGAAAACTTGCACCCGTTGTTTCTGCTTGGCACCTTGCCTAAATCATGGGATGTCTTCCGTACTACCATATGCACAAACAAGCTTGATGGGCTGAAAATCAAAGATGTTGAGAGTGCTTTATTGACTGAGGAAATCAACAGGAGAAACAATGATGCTTCATGCTCTTCACATGCATTGACCGTTAGAGGTGGCAGACATGGCAGGCATGATAATGATCATAAGGGCAGGGACTCTCAGAAATCCAGGTCCAAGTCACGTGGTCGCAGTAAGTCATGTGGATGGAAGTCTGATCTTACCTGTCATTATTGTGGGAAAGCAGAACATATTAGGCCACAGTGCCATAAAATGCATGATGATAAGTGCAAGGAAAAGGGAAAAGAAAAAGTGCAAGAAAAGTCTTTTGAGCGTAGTATTATACTTGCAAAGTCCAGTGTGAAGATAGAAGAGGTTAATGTCATGCAGGCCACTGATTCAGATGATGATTACATACTTGCAGCTTCTTCATGCGATGCCTTACAAACTTCTAAGATACATTCTATGTATGCACAATGTTGGCTCTTGGATTCGGGTGCATCATTTCATGTGACACCCTGTCGAGATTGGTTTCATACCTATCGTACCATGTTTGGTTCTGTGTGTCTTGGTGATGACAGGTCTCTTGACATTGTGGGCATTGGATATGTTCGGCTGTAGTTTCCTTCTGACAGTTCTTTTTTGTTTTGCATGATGTGCGCCATGTACATGCGTTGACTCGCAGCCTTATGTCAGTTGGACAGCTTGATGATGCAAGGTATTTTGTATCTTTTGGAGACTCTGTATGAAAGATTACTCGTGGCAGGATTGTACTTGCAAGAGGTGCCAAGTCTGGCAACCTCTATCCCTTACTTATATCAGGAGCTACATTGGATCATGTTTTGTTTGTGGGTTCTATTCCCTATGTATCCCTTTGGCATGCTCATTTGGGGCATATGTCTCTTAAAGGAATGAAAATGCTTCGTGCTTTGCAGTATCTTCTGCCTTTTGACTCTTCACATTTTGATTATTGTGATCATTGTTTTTATGGTAGGCAAACTAGAAATATACATAAAAAGTTTGGTAAGAAATGCATGGGTGAGCCCTTGGCTATTGTGCACTCAGAAGTATGTGGGCCCATGCCCTGTCAGTCACTTGGTGGGGCAAAGTACTTTGTTACTTTCATAGATGATCACTCACGCAAGGTTTGGGCTTATCCCATAAGGAGAAAATCAGATGTCTTAGACACATTTCAGCGTTGGCTTGCATTGGCAGAGAACCAATCTGGGAAAAGGCTCAAATGTTTAAGGTCAGATAATGGGGTGAGTATGTATCACATGTTTTTGAGCAGTTTTGTGATGAGCCGGTTATTAAGCGTCAGTTGACCACCTCTTACACCCCACCCCAGAATGGTATGGCTGAACGCATGAATAGGACCATTTCGGAAAGGGTCTGTAGCATGCTTAGCCACACTGGCTTACCGCAGCACTTTTGGGCTGAGGTAGTTACTACTGCAGTGCATCTCATTAACAGGTCGCCTAGCAATGGGCATAGACTTTTAGGTTGTAGAGGAGGTATGGGCAGGCAAGCCTCCCTCTTATGATTATTTGCGTGTCTTTGGATGTGAGGCATTCTGCCATATACCCAAGGACAAACACGATAAGCTGGATTCTAAAAGTGTCAAATGCATTTTCATTGGCTATGGAGATGCAGGAGAGATGGGTTACCGTCTATGGGATCTGCAGGCACGGAAAGTGATCCGCAGCCATGATGTCATCTTTCATGAGGATAAAATGCATATGCAGCCTGAAAAAGTGATTGAGGTACGTAGAGTTATCTTTCAGGAGGAGCCGCCTGCTCTCGTTTAGCCTGCTCCAAGGCCAACTAGACAACTTGCCGCATCACCTGATGCTCATCACCCAGATGTTAGACATGCTGATGTTAGATAGGATGGCGATCAGGTAGCAGAGCTTGGGTTGAGGTGTTCTACTAGAGATAGACGACCTCTTGACCGTTTTGCGCTCTCTATGGATTATGTACTGGTTACAGATGCAGGAAAGCCTCTTACTTATGATGAGGCTATGTACAAGGGTGATTGTCACTCTTGGGAGAGGGCTATACAGTCTGAGTTTGACTCATTGCATAAGAATAAGACTTGGGATTTTGTTTCCTTGCCTTAGGGTAAGAAGGCTTTGCCATGCAAGTGGGTGTACAAGCTAAAAAGTACCCTTGGACACCCCAAGCCGGCATACAAGGCTTGATTGGTTGCTAAGGGTTTTAAGTAGGAGCATGGTGTTGACTTTGATGAAGTCTTTTCTCCTGTGGTCAAGATAACCACCCTACGCTTAGTCTTGGCCTTGGTTGCACAGCTTGACTTGGACTTGTACCAAATAGATGTCAAGACGGCTTTTCTACATGGGGACTTGCATGATGAGATTTACATGGAGCAGCCTAAGGGCTTTGTAGACCCTGGCAGGGAACACCTAGTATGCAAGCTAAAGAAGAGTCTATATGGCTTGAAGTAGGCACCTAGGGAATGGTACCATAAGTTTGATGCATTCATGCAGTCACAGGGCTACAGTCGTAGCGTTATGGATCCGTTTATGTGGATGACATGCTTTTAGCAAGGACAACTCATGAGGAGCTAAATGTTCTTAAGGCTCAACTCAAAAAGAGCTTTGAGATGAAAGATCTGGGATAGGCCTCTCATATACTTGGTATGTGCATTACGCGCAATCGATCTCAGGGACTACTCTATCTGTCACAGAGGGAGTATATTCATAAAGTCCTCGAGCGCTTCCACATGCAGGATGTTAACCC
Organism: Lygodium microphyllum; assembly: GCF_053477565.2. Taxonomy (NCBI): domain Eukaryota; kingdom Viridiplantae; phylum Streptophyta; class Polypodiopsida; order Schizaeales; family Lygodiaceae; genus Lygodium; species Lygodium microphyllum. The sequence goes on along the minus strand of NC_141141.1, from coordinate 52,443,480 downwards.
TATTGGCTATCCATTACCTTATCACGTGAAGGTTTCACAGGCCAATTGTCCGCAGACAAATGAGCAAAGGGCCGAGATGGCCAAGATTCCCTATGCATCAGTCATGGGCAGTCTTATGTACGCCATGATAGCCACCTGTCCAGATATAGCTTTTGCAGTTGGGGTTGTGTGCATTATATGGCTACACATGGCAAGAAACATTGGGATGCTGTGGAGGGTATCATGAGGTACCTGAAGGGCACAATAGATATGTGTCTTTGTTATGGCGGCCAGGATAAAAGAGTCGTGGGGTACACTACCTCTGATTATGCAGGACATGCAGATAGTAGGAAGTCCACTTCTAGCTATGTGTTCACCTATGCTGGAGGGGCTATATCTTGGATGTCCAGGGCGCAGAAGTGTATGGCCCTTTCTACTACAGAGGCTGAGTATATTGCAGCCACAGATGCTTGCAAAGAGGCTATCTGGTTAGGCCATTTGATTGCAGACCTTGGTATGATAGATGCTATGCCTACACTGCATTCGGATTCTATGAGTGCCATTCAGTTGGCCAAGAATCCGGTCTTCCATGTGAAGATGAAACATATTGAGGTGAGGTATCACTTCATTCGTGAGGTCATTGAGGACAAGTCTGTTGACCTTGTCAAGATTCCGATTGATCAAAATCCTACAGACTTACTCATGAAGAGCCTCACTACTGAGCGCTTTGCCTTCCTCAGGAGATTGATGGGCATTGGATGAGATAACGTCTTTTTCCTCATCCTGTTGTACATGTACATGTTGTACTGCCTTTTCTTTTTTCTCTCTCTCACTAGGGCAGATTCACCTTTAAGTGGGAGGTTGTTGGGGGTAAAGGCGCCTTCGCCTAGCCATTCGTGTATTGCTACACTGATAGTACCCGCCATTGCACACTACAGGTGGTGGGCGCCCATCACAATCACTTATTCTTTATTCTTTTAGTGACAGTTTGAATAAAGGAAGGCCCGGCCACACATTGTGGTTGTTGGAGTTCCCATTTCTTGTCTCTCTCTTTCTTGCTCTTGCTCTCCCGCCATAGCTCTCGCGTGCAATCTTCGATCCTTCTCACCTTTCAAATTTGGGGTGCATAAATGTGTCTTCAAAATGCAAGGATTGACATTTTGCATGTGGTGAAGTATCATGACTTATGATAGCTATGTGATAAAGAAGACAAGACGATTGTTGTCCACTAATGTAATGTATAGATCATGAAATGCTTGAAAGCCAACTTGTATGGGTTCTCTTGATTGGTTTCTTGCATCCTAGTGTGTTTGGGAAAATAATATCGAGAAATGTACCGTCAATCCTATTGGAGTGTTATTAGATTGATAAATCAAGCAATATGGACATACACTATTTTCAAAAGATTTATTTACAAGTTAAATTCCTTCTAGGTTTAAGGCTAAAAGGAAATTCTCAAAGCTAATTGGCTTTGTGATAAGGTGAGATATCACTTTCTCAAACAATGCAAATTAGTTGCAAGTGTTCAACAAGAAGGTTGAGCTGTATCAAGATAGTTTAGAAAAGCTTCACGTGAGCATAAACTTTGTTGAAAGCAAACAATTCCTCTTAGATAATTAGGATGCTATGGCCTTTCCATGTGGATTTGGAGCTATGGCCTTTCATTCCAATGCAAATTAGGATGCTATGGCCTTTCATTCCAATGGGCCAAAAAAGTGATCCTTTGGAATGGGTGGCCATTATTCCTCTCTCTTCGAAGGTCTATCTAAACACAAAAACTCAATATTTGTTGCAAAAGCTCTGAAGAGTAAACGCTTTGATATGTCAAATAACAAAAAAGATTATTTTCAAAAACTAGCCTTTAAACATGTGAATATGAAGGAGTTCTAGTAGTTAGCACTAGGGTCAGTGGCACCTGCTTTGGTAGTCATCATGGAGAGTTGTGCTCATGTGGATTTGCTATTTGGTTAGTGGTTAGTTGGTTACGACGAGTGATATGGCAATTCGTGGTGGACTTGGGATATCCAAATGGCACAGTCACGTCATAATAAAAAATAAGTAGTCCAATTATATAGGTGATATGAATACATGTCTCCCTTGCCCAAATTCTAATCACCCAAAACATAAACAAAAAGGAAATCCTGTTAGAGAGCTTTGTGAAATGCTATAAGTTTTGAAGACTTCCACAAGAAGTTTTAGACATTTTCCATAACAATATTTAGACATTTTCCCATGTGGGAAAAGGGGATATTTTTCCTTAATTTTCCATGTAGCATTCAATATCATGAGCTTTCTACTTGGGAGGGACCATATACTAGCTAGGTGTAGTTGGGGGCATAGGGCTACCAATGCTTGCTAAGTAGAAGCTCATGATGTTCGCTACAGGGAGAAATAAGGGAAAATAGCCCCGTTTTCCTTTGGGTCAACAGCCCTTTGTCCCCCATACTTGAGCCAGCAACCCCCCGCCCCAAATGTACTTAGCTAGGTAAGAGGTCCCTCCCTTGCAGAAGCTCATGATGCTGAACCTTATAGGGAGAAATAAGGGAAAAGAGCCCCTTTTCCCTTTGAGTTGGCACCCCATTTTTCTTGGTCCCCAAACCTCGAGCTAGCAACCCTTTGCCCCAACCGGACCTATCTAGGTATGAAGTCCCTCCCTTGCACAAGCTCACGATGTTGAATCCTATAGGAAAGGGAAAAAGCCCCCTTTTTTTTTTCCCTTTGAGTTAGGCACCCCCTCTAACCCTGTCTGCACCTAGCGAGGTATGTGAGCACACCTAGATAAGTATGCCATGGCTCCCTAGGAGAAGCTTATGATATTGTCCTGATTCACAACGTGGGAAATTATATAGTGGAAATTTTGTCTGAATAGATGGGCGGGAGAGACAGGGATAGTGAGGATGCTACCATCTCGGTGGTTTGCCGCTGTGTTCTCGAGCCCTGCTCTGTCTATGCGAACTGGCGGCTTGCTTTCTCCTCTCCTGCATAACAAGACGTATTGCCCCGTGCAGGTGCGCCTCGTCTCATACCCCCGCATCAAGCTCAAGGTCGACCGCGCCCTCGACGCCATCGCCGAGCGGGACAAACACCTCCGCCCCATCCTCAGGATCACGGACCTCCTCCTCCGGGAGAGAAGCGAGAGCTTGAAGGTCTGGGACTTGGAGCAGAAGCGATGGGACCTTAAAATGAGGATCAGGAAAACCTCCGTTGCCGGTTACCTTCGCCGCTTCCCTAACATTTTTATCCTGTTCAGAAAGCCTGGCAGCCGCCGGCTGTGGTGCAGGCTGAGTGACGAGTGGATGCAGTTGGTTGAAGAAGAAAGGAAATACTACAGAGATGCTGAGCCTTGCATCGTCGAGAAGCTCAAGAGGCTCCTCATGATGTCTAAGCATCGACGCATATGTGCAGACTCAGTAGCTGGTGCGAGGCGAGTGTTAGGGTTTCCAGGTGATTTCTTGACCAGCATTGTTCCCAATTATCCAGAGTTTTTCAGGCTTGTCCGTGAAGATGGAGTGGCTTACATTGAGTTGGTACAATGGGACGAGAGCTTTGCCATCTCTGAATTTGAAAAAGCAGCCAAGGAAACTGTGTATAATAGATGCATGATAGAGATAGAAACAAGGAATCAGCCCCTTGCTTTCAAAGTGTCATTCTCACCAGGTATGTCTATGAAGAAGAAGAATGTTGAGCGTCTGGCGGAGTGGCAAAAGCTTCCATATGTCTCTCCCTATCAGGACTGGACTTCTGTACAAACGGGAACTCCATTGTCAGATAAACGGATAGTCGCCCTATTGCATGAGTTTTTCTGCTTGACAGTTGAGAAGAAGGTCAGGCTGAAAGTTTTACTGCCCTTCAGAAGGGAGTTTGGCCTGCCCAAGAAAGTCGAAAATCTGTTGAACCGGTATCCTGGGATCTTCTATATGAGCTGTCGGGGTCGTCTCAAGACTTTTATTCTAAGAGAAGGTTATTATTATCCAGAACCTATCCAAAACCATCCTCTAGTATGTCTGAAAGTGAAGTATGCCGAAATGGTTTATGCAGGGCCACGTTTGGTACACAATCCTCAGTTTAGGCACAAAGAAGAATCAGGAGAGGGAGATGAAGGTAAAGGACAACCTCAGGGATTTACAGGTTTTGAGAGTGAACAAGATAGTAAGGATGATAACTATGACGATGACACTCATAACAGCTATGATGATGAAATGTCGGAGGGTGATGATGACATGTCAGATGATGAGGAAATGTCGGAGGGTGATGATGACATGTCAGATGATGAGGAAATGTCAGATGATGATAGTGACAGCAATTTGATTTCAAAGGATTGATGAGGTTTTGCAATTCTGAGAGTCCAGGGAGTGATATAGGCACTGGCAATGTCTCAAGGAGATTTCCTATTAAGGATGGGGTAGAGGGCCCCTGAAATTGTGTGTAGACATTCAATCTAGATACGAGCTTGCCAGTACTTGTTTAGCCATGGGGTAGACTGAGCAGCTCAAAACGAATCAAAGAATATTACAGATATGCTGAATAGCACAGCAAGTACTGATGCCAGATTTGTACCACAAAGGTTTTTATTTGCACTAATGTCAGCTATGATGACTATGAAAGAGGAAAACAATGCTGTGATTTCCAAGTCAAAGGAGATCATTCTGGATGTGGAGGGCTCTGAGACTGCAGCAAAGCAATACAGATGATCTTGTTTCTTGGAGCTTTTTCAGGAAGGATTCACTGTGCTGATCATAGTAAGACTCAGTGTGCAAAAGAAATGAGCGAAAAGACAGCAGAACTGACTCAAAAGAATCTATACAGAAATATGCTAGACAGTCCACTTCTAAAATTATTTCAAATGAGCAAAGAAGACATGCTTGTGCTGAGTAACTAATGCTGATCCATAAGCTGTCATTAGAAGGTGGGAGAACTTTCAAATTCTTCATCTTGAATTGCATTGTTGCCTTCCACACTCTGGTGTTGATAGCATGAGCAGGATGCCAGTGTTTACAGCCAGATGTATGGTCTTGAACCACATGAATTGTGAAGTCCACATTCTTCGGTATCATGGCATGCTTACACGGTTCCTGTTCTTGTTTACCAATATATTTCAAGTCTATACGATTTGTGGCTGGCTTTGGAGACAATGAAGACAATGAAGGCAGCAGCCAAGTGATTTGAGAATGTTGTCTTTGATCTGTATATATAGACAGCTTGGTATACATGCAGACACGTGAGCTTGGTAAACAACTGTGTTACCTTGAGTTCAATCATCTACTTTGTAAAGTTTGTTTGGTCTCTTGTTCTGCACATTCTTAGGTTTGCTGCTTTTGTCCGGCAGTTTTAGTGTTTCAAGTGGCAGTCTCAATTCTATAACTTCCAACAGTTTCCCACAGTACAGTATTCTGCTGTCATTTCATCACTTCCTCTGCTGTCATAGTTCTCAAGTTTATGTTTATGCTTATGTTTATCTACGAAATGCAATGGACTTTTGAAGGTCTTGTCAAGTCATTCTAGGACTTTCCACCTGTTGGCCAAGAGATATTCACCCAAGCATTCATGCACTGGAATTATGACACGGCATGATGCGGGCATGTGTACCCCAAAAAACTTAAGTGACAAGGTCGCTTTGGTCCTGATGTTATATGAGGTGCAATAAACCAGCTAACTCCAGCAAGCTTATTTCTACAAGTACAGTGAAGGTATATCCTGTCCTTGCAGAGATTGCTACCACTTTCTGCAATTCTAGTCATTATTGTGTTGTATAGATAGCTAGAGTGAGCTTATATCCTTAGTCACTACATTGGCCTGCTTTATGCCAAAGCAGAGCTGGGTGACATTTTTCCTTGGCATTTGAATACTAAACAAGCACAAAATATCAGGCCAATTATTTGGTCTCAAAAGAAAACTGCTGGTGGCTTTTGGTTCCCTCTTTCTCAAAAGAAAAGTGAATTATGACTTTCTGTTCTTCTGCATATCTCACATCACCATCTTTATGGACATTGCCTCAAAGTACTAGTCTATTATATATAATAATCTGTTACAGTATTAGTTGTTGTGGTTGTCTTTGTTATCATATTTGTACTCTCGGCCAGTTCATTGTCTTCACCAGTTTGTAATGCCAATCTCCAACATCCACTTGTACCAGACTTGATGGGATAGATTGATCTTTTTTTCCTTTCAGAGCTTGTGAAAACTGAATGCTTTATTACTGCAGTGAGCAATGGGGGACTGAATAACATCAACTAGCAAGATTTGAGTTATGTGGCACATGGAATGCATTTAGTACAGTCCTGGGCAATGCTCTGCAGTGTAAGCAAAAAGATAGCAACAAGAGCTCAACATCAATATGGACAAAAATGGTTTTTGGGTTATGCCAGTGAGGGTCCTGCTCAAAGGAAAAAATACAGCAATATCCTTTGCAGCAGGTTAGACATGTAATAGTTCAGGTGCATGGTTATGGGTAGCCTGTGCTTTATATTTTCTCTATGCCTATTTTCTAGATTGTGCATAAATTTCATTCTGCATATATGAGGCCTTAAACCTGCAACCTCTTCCATCTAGCCATTTAATAATATCCACTTCACAAATTGATTTGGTGAAATAAGGTGGTGGCCAAACCTGTGTAACTGTCTCCACCCATTATTAGAGAACAATAGAGGTACTTCACAGGCGGAGGTATGCATCTTGAGAGCTTAAACCGCGGATGGCTTTTGGAAGTGGCAAGCACTAAAATATGTGGCTTCTTTGGTCTTCTGTTGTAAGAAATACGTATTTTTAAAGGGAAACTGAGAAATATGCATTGGAGCTTGGAGATCACTAACTTCTCCGCAGGATCCAACGAAAGCCAAGAGGGCTTACCTTAAAAAAAAAAGGCATTCATTCCTTACCAAATCTTGGGATTCCAAATATCTTTCCAAGCTATTGTTCCTTTGCAATGTAAACACCTTGCTACAGTCAGCCAGACGGACATGTTCAAATATGAATCCCCTTTTTCAGGGGGGTTGCACACCAATTGTGGAATAATTCTTTGCCACAATCCGAATTAGAAACCTTGACTTTGATTTTCTCTTTGCTAAAGAGGAGCCTCTAAAATCATTCCAGTCCCAACCAACTCTCCTTTTGAGTGGGGCAATCACAATCAAGAACTTATTCAAAATAGCCTATGGTTGACTAGACGTCTGAAGCTTCTGCATCCACCTCAGATTGGATCTGATTTCTCTCTCACACACAAGGATTTAGAAGCATTATAGGCCTCCAATTCTTACGAGTCAGCCGCCGTGGATTCTTAGGAGTTGGCTTGATAACCCCTCCATTTATTGCCTCGGACAGCGAACTGTCATTTCTCACTTTGTTGAGAAGCTCATATAGATAATTTTTGCAGTTCAAATGTCACCCACTGTTCTGGAAAGAAATTTTCGAAAAACCTCAGCAATTTTGTTATTAGAAGTGTGTTTAATACCTTCTTGGGGCTGTGACTCCAGAATTGCGTCCTAAAATCCTTTGATCCTCATGGCATCAAAGAAAAATGTGGCTGGATAATCATTGACTTGGAGCCATCGAGTTCTCAAGCCTGAACTTGAATGCCTTCCAACTTTGCTTTCTCTCTATTCTGAAGGAAACTTTCAACTGCAGCAAGAGTCATCCTGGCAATTTCATCATCAGGAAAATGACACACAACAAAATGCCATGGCGCATTGCATATGGAGTAGATTCTATCAAACCTTGCTATTCTCCAAGTGAGATCAACATGTTTATTCCTCTAAGACAGGCTATTGAGCTCTCCACTCCTAGTTATGGAGGCAACGTCCACTAGGTCATGCATTATAAGCAATTTCTCATGTGCTTGAAGTTCCTCATAGGACTCTGCTTTAGAAACCTATCAGCACAACCCACTCAACCATATTCCAATAGCCAATTAACAAGGCAAATGGGCCAAAATCCATCCGAGCTAACACCTCTCATATGGGATCCCTCTCAAGAGATTGATTCGGGGCGTACACAGAGATCAAGACTATATAACCTGGCGCGAAATTCAACCCGCCGACTGCCACAAAATTTCTTTGCCCACTGGATGCAATGAAAGTATGATGAAGAGACCGTTTGCAAAGGAGAGTTGTAACCCTAGTAGCCCTGTCAGGGGCATTAAGGAAAACTTGGAAAGTCCCTTAGATTAAGAGGAAAATCCGTCCCTTATTTGATTTCCTGTAAAGCCACCACATCTTATCTCAGCCTTTTAATCGTTTCTATTACTGCTTGCTGCTTGGGGACCCCACCCATCCATCCCTCTTGAGTCTTAACATTCCAAGACAATATTGCGAGCCCTTTCATGGATTTCTTAAGTATAAGGGTCCAAGATGGCCAGAGGGGCATACAAGTGATCAGAGGATTGCCCTTACCCAGCCAGTCTTTTGCTCCTGAATGGGATCTTCGTTTGCTTTTATTGTGCATGACTGTACACCCCTGCTTTCGGCTTTTTGCAGGACCATGGCAAGGATGCTCTTTCTCTTGTCATGCTCTTTCTCTTCCATCTCCACCTCAGCCAGCCGCTCACCCGTGTTTTCTTCCTCGGGCTCTCTCGGTGTTTCCTCCTCCTTTTTAGACTCGGCTAACAAATTACTAACTTTACTAGGACAGTTGCACGTAATAGGAGTTTGGAAAAGGGTTAACTTCGATAGAGCAAACCACTTCAATACTCCTTGCATCTACCAGCTCCAAATCTTCACGAGGTGCCACACCCTCCTATCCCACAAAATACATGCTTTCCTAATTCCCCTCCAATAAGCCAGAGGACACGGAACATATCCAATACTTTTCCCAAAGTATTGGATGAAGTGGTTGTCATGATCTTATTTTCCAATAGTGTATGGATGTCTAGAAAAGAAACCCACACCATACACTTTGTTTAAAGAATTCCTTCAAACGAGAAATTAGTAATCCTCCAAGACAAGCAGTGAACCAAGTCAACTCAATATCCCACTATGCAAGTTTGCAGCCACTCTCTTTCTTTGGTTGAATCTAGTAGTACTTGGAAGAAACCCTTATTAATGAACTGGTATTGTGCCAAAGTACATTTGACTTTAAAGGCACCCAAGAATCACGTAGGGAACTCATCCTTAGAGGGAATCTTAACATGAAATACATACAAACTAGGTGCTGCAAAATCATAATACGTGTTGCAAAATTTTGTTTTGTGAATTCTCTGAGCCTCTCCCAAACTTTGCCTCCGAGTAGCATTGATGCTTTGGAGATTGCTTGCCATACTCTTGAAAACAACATTTGCATCATACAAAGGATACTTCACTTGATCAATATACAAAGTTATTTCCACCATTTGGACATTACCACCCACTTTGCACACTTTGCCAGTGTTACGATACATGGTTTGAGCAAGAAGATGGATATGAGTGTTGGGGCCAAAGGTGTCTCTGCCTAGCCGTCCGTATATTACAACATTGACAATACTCGCCACTGCACACTGCAGGTGGCGGGCGTCCATCACTATCACTTTATTCTTTATTCTTTCAATGACACTTTGAATAAAGAAAGGCCTGGTCACACATTGTGACTGTTAAAGTTCCCATTTGGTCTCTCTCTCTTTCTTACTCTTGCTCTCCCACCATAGCTCTTCCAAGCAAGCTTCAATCCTTGTCATATTTCAACTAGTATCAGAGCATGGATTCATGAATATGCGAGCTTGGTTCGTGACTTCTTTAGCTTCCTATTGATTATCTACACTCATTGGGTCTCCTTCCCGATGGGCATTGCCGACTCTCTCGAGCTCCCATCACTCCTGGCTTTCCAAGCACCTACCTGGCCCATTTGGGCACCCTCAGGGTATTCCTTCAGAGGTATTTGAGCTCTCTTTTGTTATTTTACTTTAGTACATAGGTTTTGTAAAGTAGGGCAGCCATGTCCTCTTGCTTCTTGTGATGCCTACTCTCTACCGATGACTTTGCCCTTCAAGAGGGAGCTCTTGGGGGTCCTTGACTACTCCCCCAACCTTGCCTTGACCTTGCCCAGCCCTTCCATAGGCCCTAGATTAGTTTGGGCCAGCTTGAAGACCTGCAAAAAATTTATTGTTTACTTTAGCTCTCCCTTGGCAGTCATTGGCAGCTTGAAAACACTTCATTTGGCACATGGGAACACCCCCTTGATGCTCCCCATTGGTGGTTATCATTGGCATTGATTTGTGGATTGATTTACCTCAGTCCAGGATTGTTTTCCACAGTCCACAGGTAGCCACAAACAGTGTTACATCAACACTTTATGTTTATGCTTGATTGGCATTGACATTGGTTGCTCGGTTGGTCCTGAATGCTCCCTGAATGCTAGGGGAATGTACGCCTATGATATGAGATTCTTTTGGGGCTGAATTTACTCAGTCATTGATTTTTTTATACAGTCCACGGGCAGCCTAAAATAGGGCAGCCCTATGTCATTACACTTTATGCTTATGCTACATAGTCATTTGATGCCCGATTATACCTAGTTGGTGCCTATACATATGGGATAGTATGCCTATGGTTTGTCTATGGTTTTGAGCTTGGATTGAGCCACTATTTACTTAGTTTTGGATGTTTATTTGCTGCTGGAATATTCAGGGATGAAGCTTATTTGCTTATGTTTGGATATGCCTCTTGGATTCGGGCTATGTCTTGGATGTATACATTGATATAGTGACTCTCGGGGATCGACATAGAGCTTAGATTTGCTCTCAAATCATTGGTTGAGCTTGAGCTCACTTCGCATATCATTGGGATTTTCATCTTTGATGTACTTATGTCATATACTTTGCTTACGTCTTTGACCAATCTTGAAATGCTTGGCTTATGCCACTACTACATGTTCGTTACATTGTTTGGAGTTGGATGCTACTGAGCCTTGTTTTGGCTTGACATTAGATTACCTGGAGCTTACTTTGGCTATTTCTCGGCTTGCCAGAGTTACAGTTTGGATGTATTTGCTATCTATGGATGCTATGTACGGATGCTATACGGCCCATATGCTCATGAGGTCTTATTGATGCTTGATCTTGGATCTTCTGGCAATGGTGCTATCATATGCCCTTATTGAGCTTCTTTGCTTGATATTGACGGCTTTTGTGCCAGTAGGAGCATCTTGATATGCTTGACAGACATTGAGCAGGCGATTCATGCTACTTGAATATTCGGATACTTGAGACTGGGATCTTCACTTGGATGTTGCATGGTTGATATGCGGTGGTCCTCACAGATGTACTTGGGTCCCACTTGGGCTGATTTGGGCTTTGCACTTCTTGAGCATACACCTCTTTGTGTCAGGTCTTGCCAATGTTGTGTACACTTTGCCCTATTACACAAGGGGTGTGCCGACTTACTGACAGATTCATTTGACATGCTTGGGTGTTCGCTCGATGTCTGTATGATTGTCACATGTTGATTTATGCCCACTTGATGTTGGTTATGCTTTGACAGTCAGTGGTTGAATTGGTGCATGCATTTTACCTACTATTTGCTCTCATTGTACATGGCTATAATTTATTATAGCAAGTAGTTATGCATGGACTGACATGAAAATTTCATGTTGAATTATCTTGATTTTATGTACTTTTGATGGTATGTGGTGGGCAGCATCATTAGCTATCATTTCATGATCATTTTGCCTTGGTTTTGGTGGTATTTTGGTTGTTTACGGTAGAAAACAACAAGCGGTTTTGAACTGTCTGCACCATTTTGGAATGTAATATGGCATCTTCTTCCACTAACAATGCTATCTTCAACATTACTAAGCTTGATGGTACGAATTATGCCTATTGGAAGAGCCAAGTTTGGCAAGTATTGGTGCAGAAATCTTAGATCAAGCCACTAAGGATGCATGACGAGCAGTCTGAAACTATGACTGATGATGAATGGGATGAGCTTGATGAGTTATGCAAGTCCACCCTCATCTTGTCTCTCACTGAACATGTGCATTACAATGTGGTTGAGAAAGTACAGAGTGCTTGACAGCTTTGGGATAAAATTAAGAACCTCTATGATAAGAAAAGTCCAACAAGTTAGATGTATTGATTGCAGCAGCTTATGGACCTGCGCATGAAGGAGAATATTTCAATGTTTGCTCATTTGAGCTAGTTCCATGCTATTCTCAAGAACTTGACTTTGCAGGGTATTACTTTTAATGATGAGGTTACTCCATTGTTTTTGCTTGGGACTCTAAGTGAGTCATGGGATGTATTCCACACAGCCTTATGTGCTCATGCTACTATTTTGAACTTGCCTGATGTAGAGAGTGCACTTCTATATGAAGAGGTCAATCGTAAGAACTTGGATGCCTCTCGTGTGTCGCATGCTTTTGTCAAGATTGTGGGAGAGAAGGAAGGAGTCTCACTTGTAGCTTTCTTGCTTGCACAATGGGGGAAGACACACAAGGGTGGAGGCTGAAAACAGTTTTCCTCTTTTTAGTTGTGTAAGCCAAAAGAACGCTAATACAAAGAAATAGAAGAACCCTATATATGGGTCTCAAACCAAAGACAACTAACTAAGGTGGCATATTAACTGAGCCACGAACTAGAGTAGATAAGGATAGCTGTCGTCTAGCTATTATTCATGGGCGGTGTACCAACCGCATCTGCAACTGACAAGTCGGTGACATAAATGCACAACGGTCACCCTGGCATATCGCGAGTGGAGCTCGATCTCTCAACACTCCCCCTCGAGCTCAATCCCAATTCCTGCACACCAAGCAGGTCTCTGAACTTGCGTAGCTTCTCTGCGCCCAATGCCTTCGTAAATATGTCAGCTACCTGATCCTCTGTGCTGACATAAACTAGATCAATAAGACCTAGTAAAACCCTCTCTCGCACATAGTGATAATGCACCTCAATGTGCTTTGTTCTAGCATGATAGACTCGGTTATTTGCCAAGTGTATACTACTCATGTTATCATAATAAATGACAACTGGCCCATCTGTAGACTGATGCATATCATAAAGTAGCTTATGCAACCAAGCTACCTCACATGCAGCCATTGCTGCACCCCTGTACTCAGCCTCTGTGCTCGACAAGGCAACTGTAGGCTGTTTCTTGCTGCTCCAAGTGACTGTAGCACTCCCAAAAGAGAACACATATCCACTAGTAGATTGTCTATCAGAAATACTACCAGCCCAATCAGCATCAGTGTATCCATGCAGCTGTATCTGAACCCCAGTCTCATAAAATAGTCCATACTGCAATGTGGACTTCACATACCTGAGTATGCATCTAGCCGCATCCAAATGTGGTTTCCTTGGAGCCTGCATAAACTAACTTACCAATCCAACAGCATAGCTCAAATCTGGCCTGGTAATAGTCATATAAATCAAACTTCCTACTATGCGTCTGTACATAGTAGGGTCTTCCAGAAGCTCACCTGCATCTGTGCTCAGCTTCACATTCTGCTCCAAAGGAACTGAAATATGCTTACATCCTGTCATCCCATATTTGGACAGCATGTCCAATCCACACTGCCTCTGCAAGAGCTGTATCACACTTGGTGATCTAATCACCTCAATGCCCAAGAAACAACGCAGCTCTCCCAAATCCTTCATCTCAAACTTCTGCTTCAATAGCATTTTCACATGAAGGATATCTTCATCACTGTCACCTGTCATAATCAAATCATCAACATAAATGACAAGTAGCATAATACCTTTCTCTGTTTTTCTCACATAAAGTGAGAAATCTGCCTTGGAAATTTGAAAGCCAATAGTGACAAGATATTGTCCTATCTTGTCAGACCATGCTCTAGGTGCTTGCTTCAAGCCATACAAGGCTTTCTTCAACCTGCAAACAAACTCAGGATGAACAGCATCCACATAACCTGGTGGCTGCTCCATATAGACCTCTTCTTGCAAATCACCATGCAAGAAGGCATTCTTTACATCCATCTGATGTAAAGACCATCCCTTTGATGCAGCCATAGCAATGACTGCTCTTACGGTTGCCATCCTTGCAATCGGACTGAATGTTTTTTCATAGTCAATGCCATATGTTTGTGCATACCCCTTGACTACTAATCTTGACTTGTATCTGTTCACAGAACCATCTGCATTGTGCTTCACCTTATAAACCCACTTACAGCCAATTGCATTCTTACCTTTAGGCAAAGGTACCAATTCCCATGTAGCATTTGCTTCCAAGGCATCAATTTCTTCATCCATGGCTTTCTCCCATTTTTCTTTTCCCATGGCTTGCTCAAAAGAAGTGGGTTTTGGTTCCTGTATAACTTTGACCATATATGCATAGTGAATGGCTGTAAATCCATCATATTTCAGTCTATCCACAGGATACCTAACTCTGGTTGACCTGCGGAAAGTAGGTTCACTCCCAGGTGCTCTCAAAACATCCCTGGTCTTCCTTACTCCAGGTGTAACAATAGAAGGAATACCCAACTCATCATCAATGCTCTGTTCTGAGCCACTGGATTCACCATCCACATAAGAGTGACATGCATTCACATCAAACATGGGCTGATCAACCTTCTCTTTTCCTTTTCGTGATACCTGCATACCACTATCTGTATTACTTTGAGAAGATTTTCCTGATCTTAATCTGCCTATCCATGGCGAAGAATGTGAACCACTGCTAGAGGACGCTCCAGGTCCACTAATATTTTGTGACTGCTGCTGTGAATTCTGTGCAGCATTACCATTTTGTGCATCTACATCATCAATCACATTTACTGGTTTATACCAGCTACTCATCTTATCAAAAACAACATCTCTGCTCACTGTAAACTTACGAGTAGAAGGGTTATAGCATCTATACCCTTTTTGCTGCAGAGAGTAACCAATAAAGATGCACTTCTCAGCTTTTGGATCCAACTTGGATCTCAACTCATCTGGCACATGTACATAGGCAATGCAACAAAAAATTTTCAAATGAGAAATATCTAGTTTCCTACCAGTATACCTCTCCTCTGGAGTCATTCCATGTATTGCTGCAGTGGGAGTCCTGTTCATTATGTAGACTGCTGTAGCAACTGCTTTAGCCCAATAAAAATCTGGCAGGTCTTTTTCATTGAGCATGGCACAAGACACCTCTCCAATATGTCTGTTTTTTCTTTCTGCAATTCCATTTTGCTGTGGGGTATGACTACATGAATATTGCTGCTTTATGCCATGCTCCTGCAAGAACCTTGGAAACTCATTTGAGAGGTACTCTCCCCCTCCATCTGACCTTAGGCATTTTATTTGCAGACCTGTTTTTTTTTCAACCATGGCTTTAAGAGTTTTGAAATGCCCAAAAACTTCACTTTTTTTCTTCATAAAATACACCCAAACTTTTCTGCTATAGTCATCAATAAAAGTGACAAAATAATGACAGCCTCCAAGAGATGCAGCTTTAGTAGTCCACACATCAGAGTGGATTAATTCCAATGGCTTCTTACTCTCTTGAACATGTCTAGGAAATGGTTTCCTTGCCTGTTTTCCAAATTGGCAGGCTTCACATACCTTATGCATTTCTGCAACCTTAAATTTAGGCAATCCTGCAACAATATTTTGGGCCTGCATTGATTTAAGTCGCTGTACATTAACATGACCAATGCGTTTATGCCAGATATCAATATCTGCAACTACACCAGTTCCATGTGCAAACATTGCTGCACTCAATTCAGACATGTTTGCATCCAATGTAAACATTCTGCCCTTCTTATTTCCTTTTTCTATCAAGCGACCTTTATTTTTCATATCCTCAACAAAGCATCCATGAGGATTAAATCTGACCTGCAAGCCCTGCTCAACCATTTGACCAATAGAAATCAGATTCTTGGTGATATTCGGGACATGAAATACATCGGACATGTATTTCTTTTTCCCATCCTGCATAGACAAAGGAAATTTTCCAATCTGCACAATAGGATGTGCAGTATCATCACCAGTCTCCACAAATCTTGGTTTTTCCATTTTCCTTGCATCCTCCATCCATTCTGCATGACCTGTCATGTGGTTTGATGCACCTGAGTCAACATACCATACATCATTGCTTTCTTCTGCACTTGTCATAGAATTGTTCATGTGCTGCACCATAAACAAATGCTCATTTCTGTCATCACCCTGTCTACTAGAAGATGCATAATTCCCTTGTTGCAGTTTTTCATTCATGATGTCATTCTGCTTTTTATAGCAATCTTTAGCCATATGACCCCTTTTGCCACAGTAGTAGCATTCAACATTACTGTTTGCATTTTGGCCTCTTTGCCATCCACCACGACCTCTTTGGCTCCCCTTGTCTCTAGAGTTACCACGTCCTCCTCCATAGGACTGGTTTTTTTGAGTTTGCTGCATATTCTGATTTCTACCACGGCCTTCAGATCGGCCTCCTCTACCTCTGCCTCTACCTCTTCCAGCATTTGAGTAGAAGACAGCTTCTTTTGAAGTTCCTCCTGAAGAAGATGCACCACCATTTCTCTGCTCCTCAAAAATTAGAAGAGCAATCAACTCCTCAAAATCAAGAAATCTTTCACGGACGGAAATGGATGTCCGAAACTGCGTATAATCCTTTCCTAGACCATTCCAGGTCACAGAAACTAAATCATCATCTTCCACTGGCGACCCAATGGAAGCAAGTGCATCTGCAATCTTCTTCACCTTCATGTGGTAGTCATTGATGCTCATATTTTCTCTTTGCACATTGTGCAACTCTTGCTTGAGCTGCATTTTCGTGGCTTGCGTATTTGTGCTATACATCTTTGACAGAGTATCCCATGCCTCCTTTGGTGTACTTGCATCCTGAATATGCACAATCATAGAGTCTGAAATACTGATAGACAGCCAGTACATAACTTTCCTGGCTCTCTCATGCCATGCTTTGAATGCCTGCATTTGCTGTTGATTGGGAACATCAGGAAGAACTGGTTCTTCTTCATTTCCTGCAACAAATTCCCAATATCCTTTTCCCATAAGGAAATTCGTCATTCTAAACTTCCATGCTTGGAAGTTGTTCTTGTCAAGCTTTTCAGTGACAATCTGTGAGAGAGAATCAGACGCCATTACAGAACACTGCAAAAAGTTCTGTCACTACAAAGAACACAGCTTCAGCCTCACAAGGGCTAATCTGCAAAACTGATGAAAGTGGTATTTGACCACACAGTCACTTCCTAGTGACGTTTGCATCAACAGGCAACAAGGATGATTCTGTAACTCCCAATGTCTCTGCACACAAGCATACGATGCAATTTCTACAGCAACTTTTCACCGACCTGTAGAACAGTGGTCGCACAGCATAAAACTGGGCCTTTTTCTGAGTGCGTGCAGAAAACTTCCGCCTCCAAAACAGGCCTCGAAATGGCCTCAAATAAAAAAAACAGGGTCGCCGAGAGCTAAGGCCCTCGCCCGCAGCATATACTGCCCTCTTATTTCACCGCGAAGGGCGTCTCAACCTAAGACAATGCACTCATGCAATTTTCGGCTGTGCTACCTGCAGAGATCTGCTCCCAAAAACAAAAAATGAAAGCAACACTGCTCCTCTTACCAGAACACCGCGAGCTTGGCTTGCTTTCTTGAGCTCCTTACCACAAACAAGGCTCTAATACCATGTCAAGATTGTGGGAGAGAAGGAAGAAGTCTCACTTGTAGCTTTCTTGCTTGCACAATGGGGGAAGACACACAAGGGTGGAGGCTGAAAACAGTTTTCCTCTTCTTAGTTGTGTAAGCCAAAAGAACTCTAATACAAAGAAATAGAAGAACCCTATATATGGGTCTCAAACCAAAGACAACTAACTAAGGTGGCATACTAACTGAGCCACGAACTAGAGTAGATAAGGATAGCTGTCGTCTAGCTATTATTCATGGGCGGTGTACCAACCGCATCTGCAACTGACAAGTCGGTGACATAAATGCACAACGGTCACCCTGGCATATCGCGAGTGGGGCTCGATCTCTCAACAGCTTTGACTGTTAGAGGACAAGATGATAATGAAAAGAATGATCATGGAAATGGCCGTGGCAGAGACTCGCAGAAGTCTAGGTCTAAGTCACGAGGTAAGTCACACTGCAAGTCTCATGGAAGAAATGCTAATGTGACATGTCATCATTGCAGCAAGAAGGGTCACATGCGTCCACAGTGTCATGAGTTGCGCAATGAGAAGCGCAAAGAGAAGGGGAAAGACAAAGTATAGGAAAAGTCCTCTGATCACAGCATTATGCGTGCAAAATCTAGTGTGAAAATCAAGGAGATAAATGTCATGCAAACTGATGACTCCAATGGGGAGTATATACTTGTAGCTAGTTCTTGTGATGCTACACCGTTGACCGATGCTCACTCTATGTATGCTCAGTGCTAGCTTTTGGATTCTGGTGCTTCATTTCATATTACAACATGCCGTGAGTGGTTCCATTCCTACTGCCCTGTCTCTGGTTCAGTTTGCTTGGGTGATGACAAGTCACTTGCTATTGTTGGCATTGGGGATGTACAGCTGCAGTTCTCTACTTGTATTACTTTTTTATTACAAGATGTACGCCATGTATTTACACTTACATGTAGTCTTATGTCTGCAAGGCAGCTTGATGATGTTGGATTTCATGTTTCATTTGGGGATTTCGCTTGGAAGATCACTCGTGGCAGACTTGTCTTGGTAGAGGTGCCAAGTCTAGCAGCCTCTATCCTCTTGTAGTTGATGGGTCTTCTGTTGACCATGTTTTGTTAGTTAGTTCCATCCCACATGTATCTCTTTGGTATGCCCGTTTGGGCCATATGTCCTTGAAGGGAATGAAAATGCTTTCTGGTTTGCATTACTTACTGCCCCTTGACTGTGCATGTTTTGATTCATGTGAGCATTGTCTTTATGGCCGACATACTAGGAATACGCATAAGAAGTTTGGTAGGACACGCATGAGTGAGCCCTTTGCATTGGTACATTCAGATGTCTGTGGGTTCATGTCCTCTATGGGTGGTGCAAAGTAGTTTGTGACATTCATTGACGATTTTTCACGTAAAGTCTGGGCTTACTCCATTAAGCTTAAGTTAGATGTCTTGGCTGTGTTTCAGAGATGGCTTGCATTGGTTGAGAACCAGACTGGGCATAGGTTGAAATGCCTTAGAACTCACAATGGGGGAGAATATGTGTCACGTGCCTTTGAGAAGCTATGTGACGAGAGGGATATTAAGTGTCAGTTGATCGCCCGCTATATCCCACCCCAGAATGATTTAACTGAGCAAATGAATAGAACCATCCAGGAGCGTATACGTAGTATGCTTAGCCATGCATGCCTACCACAGAGCTTTTGGGCTGAGGTAGTTAGTACAGCTTTGTATGTCATAAATAGATCACCTTCCAGTGGTTTGGATTTCCAAGTTGTAGAGGAGGTATGGACTGGGAAACCTCCGTCTTATGCGCATATATGTTTCTTTGGATGTGAGGCATTTTGCCATGTGCCCAAGGATAAGCGGATTAAGTTGGATCCTAAGAGTATCAAATGCATTTTTCTTGGCTATGGAGATGCAAGCGAGATGGGTTACTGCCTTTGGGATCAGCAAGTGTGGAAAGTCATCCATAGCCATGATGTAGTCTTCCATGAAGAAAATATGTATAGGCAGCTTGAGAAGGTGGTAGAGATATGCATGGTTATATTCTAGGAGGAGCCACGTGCTCTTGCACAACCAGTTGGATAGCCTATAGGCAGCAGTTGGTACACATGGCCAAGGTGTTGGACAAGATGCTAGACATGCAGCAGAGCCTGTAGTGAGATGGTCTACTAGAGCGAGACGTCCACTTGATAGATTTGAGCCCTCGATGCATTATGTCTTGGTTACATATGCAGGAGAGCCTCTCACCTATAATGAGACTATGCGCAAGGATGACAGTCACTCTAGGGAGAGAGCTATGTAATCTGAGATGGACTCCCTACATAAGAATATGACTTGGGATTTGGTTGCATTGCTTAACGACAAGAAGGCTTTGCCATGCAAATGGGTGTACAAGCTGAAAAGTATCCCTGGGTACCCCAAGCCGGCTTATAAGGCAAGACTTGTTGCTAAGGGTTTTAAACATGAGCGTAGAGTTGACTTTGATGAAGTCTTTTCTCCTATGGTCAAGATGACCACCCTACGCTTGGTTTTGGCCTTAGTTGCACAGCTTGACTTGGACATGTATTAGATGGATGTCAAGAGTGCATTCTTGCATGGGGATTTACCTGATGAGATTTACATGGAGCAGCCTAAGGGCTTTGTAGAACCTGGCAGGGTGCACCTAGTGTGCAAGTTGAAGAAAAGCCTTTGTGGCTTGAAGTAGGCACCTAGGTAGTGGTATCATAAGTTTGATGCCTTTATGCAATCACAGGGCTACAACATGCGTGCTATGGATTTGTGTCTTACACGAAGAAAGCCCGTGGTGGCTCATTGCTTATTTTTGTACTTTATGTGGATGATATGCTAATAGCAAGGAAAGCTTATGATGAGTTGGATGCTCTTAAATCTCAGCTGAAGAAGAGCTTTGAGATGAAGGATTTGGGACAGGCCTCACACATTCTTGGTATGCACATTAAGCGCAACATGCATCATGGACTACTCTACCTCTCACAGAGGGAGTACATTCATAAAGTCCTTGAGCATTTCCACATGCAGGACATGAAGCCTATTGGCTGTTCATTACCTTCTTATGTGAAGGTCTCATAGACCAATTGTCTGCAGATAGATGACTAGAGGACCGAGATGGCCAATATCTCTTATGCATCAACGGTGGGAAGTTTGATGTATACCATGATAGCCACTCGTCCATATATTTTCTTTGTAGTTGGTGTTGTGGCACACTATATGGCTACACTTGGCAAGAAACATTGGGATGCCATGAAGGATATCATGAGATACCTGAAAGGCACAGTAGATATGTGTATTTGCTATGGCAGCTAGGATATAGGAGTTGTGGGATACACAGACTCTGATTATGCAGGACATGCAGGTAGTAGGAAGTCCACTTCTGGCTATGTATTCACCTATGTTGGAGGTGCTATCTCTTGGATGTCTAGGGTTCAGAAGTGTACGGCTCTATCCACCACTGATACTGAGTATGTTGTAGCCATTGAGGCCTATAAGGAGGCCATATGGTTAGGCCGTTTGGTTCATGACCTTGGGATTGATGCTATACCTATGTTGCATTCGGATTCTATGAGTGCTATTCAGCTAGCCAAGAATTTGGTCTTCCATGTGAAGATGAAACACATTGAGGTGAGGTATCACTTCATACGTGGGGTCGTGGAGGACAAGTTTGTTGACCTTATCAAGATCTCCACTGACAAAAATCTTGTAGATCTACTCACGAAAAGCCTCACTATTGAGCACTTTGCCTTCCTCAGGAGATTGATGGGTGTTGGATGAGATGATGTTTTTACTCATCCTATTGTACATGTGTACATTGTACTGTCTTTTCCTTTTCTTTTCACTTCTCATTGGGACAGATTTGCTTTTAAGTGGGAGGTTGTTAGGGGTAAAGGCGCCTTTGCCTAGCTGCCCGTGTATTACTACACTGACAATACTCACCACTGCACACTGCAGGTGGCGGGTGCTTGGCATCGTCACTTTATTCTTTATTCTTTTAGTGGCAGTTTGAATAAAGAAAGGCCCGGTCACACATTGTGAGTGTTGGAGTTCCCATTTGGTCTCTCTCTCTCTCTCTTTTGCTGCTGCTCTCCTGCCATAGCTCTTCCAAGCAAGCTTCGATCCTTCTCACCTTTCATTAATTTTTGACTTGGCCTTGTGTATCCGTAGTCATGTGGCCCATTGTCATGTGGATGAAGGTATAATGGCCCATTGACAGTACCCGCCACTGCACATTGCAGGTGGTGGGCGCCCATCAATGTCACTTTATTCTTTATTCTTTCAGTGATAGTTTGAATAAAGGAAAACCAAACCCGGTCACACATTGCGACTGTTGGAGTTCCCATTTGGTTTCTCTCTCTTTCTTGCTTTTTCTCTCCCACCATAGCTCTTCCAAGCAAGCTTCGATCCCTCTCACCTTTCAATGAGCTATGGGGAAAAGAAGTATAATAAGTAGAGAAGCATAATACCATGAAAGAGACTTGCTTGATTGATAGTTGTGCTAAGCGTATTCTTTATAACTTTTGTAGCTAGGATACACTCTTTCCTCTTTGCTTATGGGATACAATATCTTAACATGTTCTTGTAATACTACCTCTAGCACCATATATTTTAAGACCCCCCTTGGTGTTAGCTTATCCTCTAGATAATTGCATCTAAGGATGTACATTCTCCCCTTAATGCTTGCAAGGCCTTTTAGCTCATACAATGTCAAAAGAGTGTGGACAATATAACTTTTTGGAAAAGAGTTTAATTACATTGTTCGGAAGATGATGATTCGTGTATATAGTTAGCTTTTTGATTCCAACAGTCCTCAATGTATCCTAATTCATTGCAATTCTTGCACTTGGGCTTTACCTTTTTTCAGTAATCTTGCTCCTTATGTCTAGCTTTTCCACATGTCCTACAAACAATCTTGGAAGATCCTTTGCTATAAAGTTCAAATATTATGGGGTTCGATGAAGTTTCTTGGGTCATCTCTTTGAGTTTGCTCATAAAGAGGAACTTCCACTGAGTTGAGTTTTCTATCTAGCATATTTCTCAAGGCTGCTACCACTTGTTCATATCCTTTGTTAGGTTTATCCAAACTATTTAGTAGCACAACAATCGCTTCATCTTTTTCGATGTTTTTATTATTAATAGAAGCAAGTTTCACCTTCAAGCTTCTAAATTTATTTACCACACTGAAGTCAAGGAGTCATAATTGTTTATATCCAACTTGAGTTCTTTGCTTGGGATCATAAGGTTTTATCCAGTTCATCCCAGGCTTCTTTTGCTTTTGTAATCCCTAATATGTGATAAAGAACATTGTCTAATAAGCCTCATGCTATTATCTTGAGTGCTTTATTATTTCCTCTTTTCCATGTTGGATCATAAGGAGCTTTGGGTTCCTCAAATATTTCGCAAAGGTCTTTCTATATTAGGTGATACATGGTTGTCGTTTTCCAAGTGTAAAAACCATTCCCATTATTTTCAACTACTTTAATTTTAGACATTTTGGGAATGGAGAGATATACTTGTGACTCACATAGTAGTCTCTCCGTTTGTAGAAAAGACATGCAATTTTTCAAAGGGTTTGGCCAATTTTAAAAATCCCACATAAAATAGCATTTTATGCTTTGATATGATACTTGGATTCGACTTTAGAAGGGTATGAACAACCCTTTGCAAATAACCAATTTAATATAGATAGTATGCACAAGCCATTTATACACAAAATGGTTTACTATGAATGTAGTGTGAATGCAATTTACAAAATATCCAGTTTAGTTCAGCTTGGGACAACCTGTGTGAATAGGGGCTCAAGTGAATTGGTTTAAGTGTGAAAGGGGGGGGGGGGGGGGGGGGGGGCGCGCTTTAATTTTAACCTTAGAAAGAAAGAAAGAAGATAAGGAAGATAAAGGAAAGCGAAGAGACATGGAGAAGATTTCCATTGAACGACGTTGATCATGTGGGGCCTCATACATGCTTTATTGGGTTGATTCAAGCCAAGACATCCTCTTACACCTGTGTAAGAAGTAAGGGGTTTCAAGGCTTTCAATTAACCACAAGATTACCTCTAATCTTCTCTTCTTTATCACTTCCATAGAAACAACCCTTGAGCTTGTTTGGCAAGTAGCTCCTAAAATTTTGGCCACAAGTAGGCCCTTAGTTTGTTCTCACAAGATGCCCCTTTACTTCTCCCAAGTAGCCCCCTTGGGCAAGTCCCTTGTTTGTGGGGATTGACAACCAAGAACTCCAACTTGATTGAGATTTGAAACTAGCCTTTCAATGGTTGCAAACCTCTTCTTCTTGATAATGGGAGCCTTCTAAATCAATTGAATTGATAATGACCAAGTGAGAAAGATATATCTCAATACCTTTCTTTAACAAAAGCCTCTTCACAAGCTTCAACTTGACTTTGCACTCTTGTAAGCCTTGAATATTGAGCCTTGGACTTATATGGATAATGCCTCCCTCTTTGTCTTGAACTCCTTCAACCTCATGCTCACCTATATACCTCTCTACCTCCAAACCTCTAGGAAGCATTTAATGAATGAAGAGAACATTCACCCACCTATTCTATATAGAAAAAATCCAGGGACTCACTTACTTTTCACCTTGTCTCTATCTATTCTACCAAGTTTCTATTTTTATGTTGTGGCATACTTAGTGCTTGGATGTTCTCCTTTAGTCTAGTGCAAATCGCTTCTTCATTCTAGAAGCAATTATCTAGGGAGTTTTAATGTCAAGGAAATTACTTTAGTATGCGACAACAATATCTTTGATAACCATACTCTTCCAAAGATAGTGAGATGATAATAGGATCCTCACTTTTAGTCACATTATGTTTATTGAAAATTTTGGAAAATTTATGTCTTCTTATTTAGTTTCTTTCTTATTATAAAATATAGTTTTGATAGTTGAAATAAACATGATAACTTTTCAAGCACAACAACATCTATCATGTATGATGAGCTAAGTTTTAGCCTCACAATGCATGAGGTGGTAATTTCAAGCTTTCTTTTGTAGAACACATATATTTGGGGGTTGTGTCTTACAAGTAAAATTCTTTTCTCATGATAGAATGCAATTTTGTTAGTTAAAAAGTGACAACTCTCAAGCATAATATTTAATAATATATCTTCAATAATAATATACTAGCATTCCTTGGAACATTAGGTAATTGCTTTACAATTTGCATTGTTGTGAAGCAACATTTTCTTCTTTCCCCACATATTGGTGTTGGAGAAAGTTAGGATTCTCTCTCTTGTTTTTTCTCTTCCATCTCTCTCTCTCTCATCTTCTTCACTTTCCTCCCCCTCTCTTTCTCATGAGATCAATAGAGCATACATGGGGATAATACGTATGGTGGTTGAGGCCTACTAACTCCATATTTATGAATTTGAGAATATGTCAATTTCCAACTTTGGAGTTTTAAAAAAATAGGATCCAAAGAATGCCTACGTAGCTATCTTACAATCCACCATATGACCATTTAAAAGTGCTTTGAAAATAGAAGCTAGTGAGCTATCGATCATAAAATTTTGAGAAATAGTGTTCGTTATGATAAATACAAAGTTTTGACCACAAATCCAAGGTTTTTGGAAATTCTCAGATTCATTAATATTCTTTTTACTATAGCTAGTGACTCTTTTACATAGGTTACGAGAGCTCCCTTATGTAAGATACATGTGGCTAGCATTGGTTTCATCTAGATAGTTAACATTAGAGGGTGACATACATTGCTAGTATGCTTATATGGGTACACAGATGAGTTTGAATGTCCAATTACCACCCTATGATTAAAGTCTAGATCACCCTACATTCAAGCTTAGTGGCCTAGAGATGAACCATATGATCAAAGTAGACATATTGATACTAGATGCAAAGCGGACTTCGATTAGACCCCTTTCCCTAGTTGCCATGAGGGTTGCACACTACCAGTAGAAAGTCAATTTCCTTAATTCTCTAAGGAGGGTTTCATCACTTGATCAAGCTATATGGATACTAAATGGATATAACTATTGGGAAATCTGTACCTCAATGCGTCATCACTCGATCAAGCTATATGGATACAACTATTGGGAAATTTGTACCTCAATGCGTCATCTAAGGATTGAGATAGGCAGATGGGGAGGTATGGAGATTGAGGACCACACATGCCTACTTTGTGATAGAGAGCCAGAGACAGAGGATCATTACATCTATTGGTTTATGATGTGTTATGATATTAGAGGTAGATACCATTATTTGTTTTGAGAGGGTCTCGGCCCTTTGTAAACAATGATGTAGTTTGAGGATTAGAGGTATTTGGGATTTTTCCTTTTGGAGCTTTAGAGGCAAAGAGCTACTATTCTATGGGATAGGAGCCCCCATAGCCAAGTTCACCTAGACAAAGAATTGCTTTTCAACTTTAAGAGGTATGTCATTGGATAGAGCATTGGTACTTAGTTGAGTAAGGTGCCAACGTCCACTTGGGAGGAGACTCAAATACTCTTATCATAGATCGATTAGAGCGATCATTATGCACCATAGGAGATAGATGCCAAGGTGCATTGGAAAGATGAAGCTACATTTCCACTTGAGGGAGATACTTGACAGAGGAAAAGAGCAATGGTATTTTTATATTTTTCCTTATCTTTTTTTAAAGATTAGTATCATCTACACGTATCCTATAGACATATTCAAGGCATGTCTTTTACCTTTTTTAAATGAGAGATACACTTCATTATATATAGTGGTGCAATCTTAGAAGCCACACTGGCATTTCAAGGACATTGATACTCTCTCTCTCTCTCTCTCTCTCTCTCTCTCTCTTTGTGCATGTGTTTCTATGGCTCCCTTGTTCACACTGTCACCATTGGCTCAGCTATGCTCACTAGTTTGCCAAGTGTTGCTCCATTAAGGCCACTCATGCCAAATCGACAATGCCACACTACCCTATGCTTTCCCATGCCACTCCTCGAACATTGTTGCCACGTGCCACTGTGCCATGTTGATCATAATTGGGGGATTTGTCATGGCCTCTAGTATCAAATCAACAAGATCAAAGGTTGTGCTTTACATCATGGCTATCAAACAACATCAAGAATTAGGTTTTTCTCATGCTTCACAAAGGATTAACCCATAAGAGGCTTGTTCGCAACATGTTGCATTTTTCGAAGGGGAGATTAGAGGATCTTATAAAAGTTATTGGCAGGGATACCTTCCTCATCATGAACTTATTCTTAGCATCTCCTACAAAATGGAAGGTGTGAATGATCAAACTACTCAAAAATTTGATGCCATCATTATATATGATTAGGTGTTGGAAAGCAAAGACACGAGCTTTACTTACCAACAAGTAGATGATCGCCATTCTCTCTCACATCCATATTGGGCATTTAGATAGATTGGCAACTTCACATGCTAGCAAAGTCCATCCATAATATCTTGCTTGCAACAGATATGACATATAGGTGCATCTGAGCCTCTAATGGTTGGATTGTAGATCATGCCCAAGAAAAGATAATGCAATGCAATAAGGTATTTATGATTCAATTCAAGTTTTATTTTTGTCAAAATATGTGATGCACTTGCAATATCAATCACTCTCTTTTTTCCAAGGAAACTTTTGGTTCTCTAGTTTACCTTTGCATATGGCATGTGAATTGGTGCTCGTTGAAGCACCTCATTAAGAAGTTTACTAATCCTTAGATTCATGTAGAAATGTTTTTCCCATTAGACTTGATCATGAATATGCATTGTCATGCCCCTTTTCAATGAGGTTGCAAGGTGGAGAAAGGCCATATATCTTGATAGAATACTTCATGACAAATTACAACACACATGAGTTGTTCTTGGAGTATTTTAGAGAATAATTGCTAGCAAACATGGATAAACCTCTCCACCATGGTATTCTTGGCCATAAGTATATCCATATTTTCTAAAGAACCAAACAATGCTTTTCCTCAACTTGGCAAGTATGTGGATTTGAGTTATGTAGACTATATGCCTCACAAACTATGACACTAACGAGTAGATAGAGTTCACCATTGGTTAATGAAAAACTTATTTTTCATTGGGTATCACTCCTTCCATGGGTGGTGTATAGATTAGCTTATAAACATGTTAATGAATTTGGCCATCCTTCTTTTGGATATATAGGTGCAATAAAAGAAGTTGGAATTTGGCAAAACTTCATCATTAGTGCAATCCTCTCTCACATGTGTAGGGAGTATACCAGATAGGTAATGAACCTCAACTATTGATCTCTATATGTGATATACCTCTTTACTAAGGTTTGATAGTGTCATCTCTTTAAGAATGTTTGTAATTCCGCATTTTGGTTAAGATTAGGTAGTTCAATTTTGGTTTGGGATTTTGGGTCGGTTGTTGCTCTTTGCATAGGTTTTGTGTTGAGATATCGAGCTCCACTCGTGATATGCCAAGGTGACCGTTGTGCATTTATGTCACCGACTTGTCAGTTGTAGACGCGGTTGGTACACCGCCCATGAATAATAGCTAGATGACAGCTATCCTTATCTACTCTAGTTCGTGGCTTGGTTAGTATGCCATCTTAGTTAGTTGAGTTTGGTTTGAGACCCATATATAGGGTTCTTCTATTTCTTTGTATGAGACTTCTTTTTGGCTTACACAACTAAGAAGAGGAAAACTGTTATCAGCCTCCACCCTTGTGTGTATTCCCCCATTGTGCAAGCAAGAAAGCTACAAGTGAGACTCCTTCCTTCTCTCCCACAATCTTGACATGGTATCAGAGCCTTGTTCGTGGTAAGGAGCTCAAGAAAGCAAGCCAAGCTCGCGGTGTTCTGGTTGAGACGCCCTTCGTGGTGAAGCAAGAGGGCAGTATATGCTGCGGGTAAGGGCTTTAGCCCTTGGTGACCCTGTTTTTTTGATTTGAGACCATTTCGGGGCCTGTTTTGGAGGCGGAAGTTTTCTGCACGCACTCAGGAAAAGGCCTAGTTTTATGCTGTGCGACCACTATTCTATAGGTCGGTGAAAAGTTACTGTAGAAATTGCATCGTATGCTTGTGTGCAGAGACATTGGGAGTTACAGAATCATCCTTGTTGCCTGTTGATGCAAAATCGTCGCTAGGGAGTGACTGTGTGGTCAAATACCACTTTCGTCAGTTTTGCAGATTTGCCCTTGTGAGGCTGAAGCTGTGTTCTTTGTAGTGACAGAATTTTTTGCAGTGTTCTGTAATGGCGTCTGATTCTCTTTCACAGATTGTCACTGAAAAGCTTGACAAGAACAACTTCCAAGCATGGAAGTTTAGAATGACGAATTTCCTTATGGGAAAAGGATATTGGGAATTTGTTGCAGGAAATGAAGAAGAACCAGTTCTTCCTGATGTTCCCAATCAACAGCAAATGCAGGCATTCAAAGCATGGCATGAGAGAGCCAGGAAAGCTATGTACTGACTGTCTATCAGTATTTCAGACTCTATGATTGTGCATATTCAGGATGCAAGTACGCCAAAGGAGGCATGGGATACTTTGTCAAAAATGTATAGCACAAATACGCAAGCCAGGAAAATGCAGCTCAAGCAAGAGTTGCACAATGTGCAAAGAGAAAATATGAGCATCAATGACTACCACATGAAGGTGAAGAAGATTGCAGATGCACTTGCTTCCATTGGGTCGCCAGTGGAAGATGATGATTTAGTTTCCGTGACCTTGAATGGTCTAGGAAAGGATTATGCATAGTTTCGGACATCCATTTCAGTTCGTGAAAGATTTCCTGATTTTGAGGAGTTAATTGCTCTTCTAATTTCTGAGGAGCAGAGAAATGGTGGTGCATCTTCATCAGGAGGAACTTCAAAAGAAGCTGTCTTCTACTCAAATGCTAGAAGAGGTAGAGGCAGAGATAGAGGAGGCCGATTTGGAGGCCGTGGTAGAAATCAGAATATGCAGCAAACTCAAGAAAACCAGTCCTATGGAGGAGGACGTGGTAATTCTAGAGGCAGGGGGAGCCAAAGAGGTCGTGGTGGATGGCAAAGAGGCCAAAATATAAACAGTAATGTTGAATGCTAGTACTGTGGTAAAATGGGTCATATGGCTAAAGACTGCTATAAAAAGCAGAATGACATCATGAATGGAAAACTGCAACAAGGAAATTATGCATCTTCTAGTAGACAGGGTGATGACAGAAATGAGCATTTGTTTATGGTGCAGCACATGAACAATTCTGTGACAAGTGCAGAAGAAAGCAACGATGTGTGGTATGTTGACTCAGGTGCATCAAACCACATGACAGGTCATGCAGAATGGATGGAGGATGCAAAGAAAATGGAAAAACCAGGATTTGTGGAGACTGGTGATGATATTGCACATCCTATTGTGCAGATTGGAAAAATTCCTTTGTCTATGCAGGATGGGAAAAAGAAATACCTGTCCGATGTATTTCATGTCCCGAATATCACCAAGAATCTGGTTTCTGTTGGTGAAATGGTTGAGCAGGGCTTGCAGGTTAGATTTAATCCTCATGGATGCTTTGTTGAGGATATGAAAAATAAAGGTCGCTTGATAGCAAAAGGAAAGAAGAAGGGCAGAATGTTTACGTTGGATGCAGACATGTCTGAATTGAGTGCAGCAATGTTTGCACATGGGGCCGATGTAGTTGCAGATATTGATATCTGGCATAAACGCATTGGTCATGTTAATGTACAGCGACTTAAATCAATGCAGGCCCAAAATATTGTTGTAGGATTGCCTAAATTCAAGGTTGCAGAAATGCATAAGGTATGTGAAGCCTGTCAGTTTGGAAAACAGGCAAGGAAACCATTTCCTAGACATGTTCAAGAGAGTAAGAAGCCATTGGAATTAATCCACTCTCATGTGTGGACTACTAAAGCTGCGTCTCTTGGAGGCTGTCATTATTTTGTCACTTTTATTGATGACTATAGCAGAAAAGTTTGGGTGTATTTTATGAAGAAGAAAAGTAAAGTGTTTGGGCATTTCAAAACTCTTAAAGCTATGGTTGAAAAAGAAACAGGTCTGCAAATAAAATGCCTAAGGTCAGATGGAGGGGGAGAGTACCTCTCAAATGAGTTTGCAAGGTTCTTGCAGGAGCATGGCATAAAGCAGCAATATTCATGTAGTCATACCCCACAGCAAAATGGAATTGTAGAAAGGAAAAACAGGCATATTGGAGAGGTATCTCGTGCCATGCTCAATGAAAAAGACTTGCCAGATTTTTATTGGGCTGAAGCAGTTGCTACAGCAGTCTACATAATGAACAGGACTCCCACTGCAGCAATACATGGGATGACTCCAGAGGAGAGGTATACTGGTAGGAAACCAGATATTTCTCATTTGAAAATTTTTGGTTGCATTGCCTATGTACATGTGCCAGATGAGTTGAGATCCAAGTTGGATCCAAAAGCTGAGAAGTGCATCTTTATTGGTTACTCTCTGCAGCAAAAAGGATATAGATGCTATAACCCTTCTACTCGTAAGTTTACAGTGAGCAGAGATGTTGTTTTTGATGAGATGAGTAGCTGGTATAAACCAGTAAATGTGATTGATGATGTAGATGCACAAAATGGTAATGCTGCACAGAATTCACAGCAGCAGTCACAAAATATTAGTGGACCTGGAGCGTCCTCTAGCAGTGGTTCACATTCTTCGCCATGGACAGGCAGATTGAGATCAGGAGAATCTTCTCAAAGCAATGCAGATAGTGGTATGCAGGTATCACGAAAAGGAAAAGAGAAGGTAGATCAATGCATGTTTGATGTGAATGCAGGTCACTCTTTTGTGGATGGTGAATCCAGTGGCTCAGAATAGAGCATTGATGATGAGTTGGGTATTCCTTCTATTGTTACACATGGAGTAAGGAAGACCAGGGATGTTTTGAGAGCACCTGGGAGTGAACATATTTTACGCAGGTCTACGAGAGCTAGGTATCCTGTGGATAGGCTGAAATATGATGGATTTACAGCCATTCACTATGCATATATGGTCAAAGTGATACAGGAACCAAAGCCCACTTCTTTTGAGCAAGCCATGGGAAAAGAAAAATGGGAGAAAGCCATGGATGAAGAAATGGATGCCTTGGAAGCAAATGCTACATGGGAGTTAGTACCTTTGCCTAAAGGTAAGAATGCAATTGGTTGTAAGTGGGTTTATAAGGTGAAGCACAATGCAGATGGTTCTGTGAACAGATACAAGTCAAGATTAGTAGTCAAGGGGTATGCACATACATATGGCATTGACTATGAAGAAACATTCAGTCCGGTTGCAAGGATGGCAACAGTAAGAGCAGTCATTGCTATGGCTGCATCAAAGGGATGGTCTTTACATCAAATGGATGTAAAGAATGCCTTCTTGCATGGTGATTTGCAAGAAGAGGTCTATATGGAGCAGCCACCAGGTTATGTGGATGCTGTTCATCCTGAGTTTGTTTGCAGGTTGAAGAAAGCCTTGTATGGCTTGAAGCAAGCACCTAGAGCATGGTCTGACAAGATAGGACAATATCTTGTCACTATTGGCTTTCAAATTTCCAAGGCAGATTTCTCACTTTATGTGAGAAAAACAGAGAAAGGTATTATGCTACTTGTCATTTATGTTGATGATTTGATTATGACAGGTGACAGTGATGAAGATATCCTTCATGTGAAAATGCTATTGAAGCAGAAGTTTGAGATGAAGGATTTGGGAGAGCTGTGTTATTTCTTGGCCATTGAGGTGAT
This sequence comes from Lygodium microphyllum, assembly GCF_053477565.2. Classification (NCBI taxonomy): domain Eukaryota; kingdom Viridiplantae; phylum Streptophyta; class Polypodiopsida; order Schizaeales; family Lygodiaceae; genus Lygodium; species Lygodium microphyllum. Next base: position 52,411,289 of record NC_141141.1, on the reverse strand, counting down.
TAGATCACCAAGTGGGATACAGCTCTTGCAGAGGCAGTATGGATTGGACATGCTGTCCAAATATGGGATGACAGGCTATAAGCCTATTTCAGTTCCTTTAGAGCAGAATGTGAAGCTGAGCGCAGATGCAGGTGAGCTTCTGGAAGACCCTACTATGTACAGACGCATAGTAGGAAGCTTGATTTATATGACTATTACCAGGCCAGATTTGAGGTATGTTGTTGGATTGGTAAGTCAGTTTATGTAGGCTCCAAGGAAATTGCATTTGGATGCAGCTAGACGCATACTTAGATATGTGAAGTCCACATTGCAGTATGGACTATTTTATGAGAATGGGGTTCAGATACAGTTGCATGGATACACTGATGCTGATTGGGCTGGTAGTATTTCTGATAGACGATCTGCTAGTGGATATATGTTCTCTTTTGGGAGTGCTGCAGTCACTTGGAGAAGCAAGAAACAGCCTACAGTTGCCTTGTCCAGCACAGAGGCTGAGTACAGGGATGCAACAATGGCTGCATGTGAGGTAGCTTGGTTGCATAAGCTACTTTATGATATGCATTAGCCTACAGATGGGCCAGTTGTCATTTATTGTGACAACATGAGCAGTATACACTTGGCAAATAACCCAGTCTATCATGCTAGAACAAAGCACATTGAGGTGCATTATCACTATGTGCGGGAGAGGATTTTACTAGGTCTTATTGATCTAGTTAATGTCAGCACAGAGGATCAGGTAGCTGACATATTCACGAAGGCATTGGGTGCAGAGAAGCTGCGCAAGTTTAGAGATCTGCTTGGTGTGCAGGAATTGGGATTGAGCTCGAGGGGGAGTGTTGAGATATCGAGCTCCACTCGTGATATGCCAGGGTGACCGTTGTGCATTTATGTCACCGACTTGTCAGTTGTAGACGCGGTTGGTACACCGGCCATGAATAATAGCTAGATGACAGCTATCCTTATCTACTCTAGTTCGTGGCTTGGTTAGTATGCTACCTTAGTTAGTTGAGTTTGGTTTGAGACCCATATATAGGGTTCTTCTATTTCTTTGTATGAGACTTCTTTTTGGCTTACACAACTAAGAAGAGGAAAACTGTTTTCAGCCTCCACCCTTGTGTGTATTCCCCCATTGTGCAAGCAAGAAAGCTACAAGTGAGACTCCTTTCTTCTGTCCCACAATCTTGACATTTTGTAGCTTTGTGATGTTAAAAAGGTGAGGACCATAGTCACCAAAGAAAAGCATGAGCAATGTGAAGTTATAGTACACAATGTGTAATATAAATTGTGAATGGGAATGTTACCATTGTGATTGGGAAATGAAAGGTAACAGTAGCCTTTGCAATTTGCACTATTGCAACCAAATTCATGAAATGTATGGAATGGCTTGAGAAGTTAAATGGTTTAACTTATTAATTGTTCCCCACAAGAAAGTGTGAATCAAAGTATAGATGAACACATCCTTTGCTCATGCTTTCACACGTAGATGCATTTGTTGATAGCTCCATGTAACAAACAATAATGACGAGTGTATTCCTATTGATCCCATTCAGGGTTGCACCTATTGCTTCATAAGCATTGTTTAGAACATATAAATGGATTGGTATACAAGGATTGACTTTCGTTTAGAACATACACAAGCATTGGTATACAAGCATCTACTTTTGTTTCCTTTATCTTCTTGCATGTTCTATATTTAGTATACATACATTGATCATTGCACAATATAATTATATGTTCCATAAGCCATAATCATTGAATGTTGTAGGTTCATGTAACCATAAGCTATGCAAGACCTCTGACCATATACAATAAGCAATCACTAGTAGTAGTCTGTTTGGCTATAGACCAGGCTATAGAGCATTGACCCACATATTGCACATTGCATAAATCATTACTTCATTAACTCTTAAACTATTGATGATTGAACATAACCATTAATGGATTGATAATAAAATATTAGTCAATAAGATATTTAAACTGCAACAATTGACCCATCCAATAAGTGAGTTTAACTTTAAACTGAGTGCAGCAACACTGAGCAAAGGAAAAAATTGAGCAATTGTTTTTCATTTCAATGCCATGGGTGGATAGAAGGATGAAGAAATATAGTAGTATTAGAATAAAAAAATGACAATGAAAAGGTGGGATTGCCAAAACTAGAAGTGGCCATAGTGGGCTAATTCTTACTCAACCACGATTGCATGAGCTACCAAAGCATGAAGAAAAAACCATGTGGATGCAGGAGTATTGTAACAATCAACCCAATAATCAAAATCTTAAAAATAATGTAAATCTAGTGATAATGTTAATCTCTTGGGGTAAAACATCACAGGGACTGAGTATTGCTCAAGTAGCAAAAAAGCCGCTTCATTTTCTACCCATGCTTATTGCTTGGGCTATGCATAAATAATAGTTAGGGCCAGGTAGATAATCGGAGGTAACTGTTCTTGCCTCTCTCTCCAGGCTTTCAACTTGAAGCATTAAGTGTTTTCCTTGAATTAGTTCCTTGAGCAAAGAGATCAAGTAATGTACCTAAGTACAAGGATGAACATTTCGGAGGTTGTTTGTACAACCGACTGCTAAGGTGTGACTCCTTTTTTCCCGGATGCTCCCAGCATCCGATCTTGGGTGTTCCGCGACTTGGCGAGATCCCAATAATTTCAAACAAGATACGCAAGCAAATGGTCCTGATAAGTTGACTTATACTTGCCCTTTTCCCTTGGGTTTTACCTTAGGGTATCTTAGTCCCTAACTCAAGCATTAGCTGGTCAGTCAAGGCAATGGACATGCCTTATTCACAACCCAACCAAGGGTCTTTTAATCTCTAATTCCAACCAAGCTCAGTTAACACACATGGCAACACATGATTCTTCGTTTAGACTTTTCAAGATGTGGTCTAGATGCATGCGATCCTTCCAATTCTCTTAGTGCGGTTCTATGCAAGATTTCCCAATCAGCCTTAACCATCGTGCACATTGTGCATTTTAGTATAGTTGTACCTCCTAAACAACCTTTATCTCTCTTTATTTCAGACAACGAGTACATATTTCTAATGCACCGGATCACGTGACTTGTGTATATGAAAGTGTAGGGTTTCATCTAATGATGCAAGTGCATCTCATGAACAGAAATTAATATTTCATGTGTTTCTTTTAACCATGATTGTGAAATGTGAATTCTAAATGACTATTCATGCACTGAATTGGTTAAAAAGCTATCATTTTATGTGAAGTAAGGCGATAACTTTATCATTTTATGTGAGTAAAAGCTATAATTTCATGTGAGGTAAGGTGATAACCTTATCATTTTATGTGAATTCCAAACTCTTTCGTTTTGCGCATGCAACTTAGTTCTTAGAGTAAACAAAACCCTAAGACTCGTTCTTGTTCCATGCACATCATCAATCCTTTCATCCCTTCCACGAGAAATAATTCCTAATTAATTTTAAAGCTTGGAACTTGGGCTTGATCCGTATGTGCGGCGTTGGTCGCTCCGCTCGCCTCTCCAACATTACTGGTAGCTTGGGAGCCTACGCTTCCCGCGACTTTCTTCTTGGGAGCCATTCGCCTCGCAGAGATTGGGCAGTCCAAACCTTAACAGGTTTTGGGTTGACACGTTTGAGTGGGAAAGACCGCTGGATGGGGTCCTTTGCCGAGGGAGTGGTTTGGGTGTGGCTTGTTGCCGTTACCAACTCTTTCTCCCTCTCTCTCTTCTTCTTCTTTTCACTTATTCTCCTACTCTCTCTCTCTCTCTCTCTCTCTCTCCCTCTCTTCTTCTCCTTCTCCCACTTCTTTTCTCCTTTTGCTCCTTCCCTCTCTTTCTCTTCCTCTTCTCTTCTTTTCTCCTTCTACTCTTCTTCTTCTTCTTCTTCTTCTACTACTTCTCTCCTCTCTCCCTCTCCCTCTTCTTCTTCTTCTTCTACCTCTCTCCTTCCCCTTCTTCTTCTCCTCTCCTCCTTCTCTCCCTCTTCTTCCTCTTCCTCTACCTCTCTCCCCCTCCTTCTCTCCTTCTACTTCTCTCCCTCTACTTCCTCTTCCTCTACCTCTCTCCTACTCCTTCTCTTCTTCTACTTCTCACCATGTACTTCCCTCTCCCACTCCTTTTCCTCTCTCCTTCTCCTTCTCTCCCTCTTCTTTTTTCTCCTCACTCCTTTTTCTCTCCTCACTCCTCACTCCTCTCCCACTTCTTCCCTTCTCTCTCCCACTCCTTCTTCTTCTCACCTTCTCCTTCTCTCTCCCTCTTCCTCCTCTTCTCTCTCTCCCTCCTTTCTCTTCTCTCCTTCTCCTTCTCTCCCTCTTCTTCCCTTATCTTCCCCACTCCTTCTTCTTCTCTCTCCTCACTCCTTCTCTCCCACTACTTCCCTTCTCTCCCCACTCCTTCTCTCCTTCTCTTGCTCTCTCCCTCTTCCTCCTCTTCTCTCTCTCTCTCCCTCCTTCTTTCTCTTCTCTCACCCTCTCCTTCTCCTTCTCTCCTCACGGCCCGAAGCAACTAGGGAGGGAGGCAGCTTGTTTGGAGGGTCCCAGGAGTGGAAACCAAGGAGGGAGGCCGCTTGTTTGGAGGGCCCTGGGAGTGGCAACTAGGAAGGGGGGACTATGGTCAAAGGACCCAGGTGGCCTTGCGTAGCACTGACGGGGGGGGGGGGGGGTGACGTAAGGAAGGCTGGGTGGCGGAGCAGCACGTCGAACCAGAGGCTACCGTTGCAATAGGTCGCGGGGGGGGAGACTTCGTTTGAGAGACCCCCAGGGGGGTGGTGCAGTGCCTGTTGTCCCAGTGGTGGGGGTGGCTTTGGCCGAGAGCCCAGGGGGGGAAAAGAACTCCAGTCGGAGGCCCGGGCCCTGTGCAGCAGACAACTGACGGGGGGAGGGTGGCGATGTAGCCTTGTGTCTCTCCTGGGTCTCTTGCCAGGGGAGGGGAGAAGCCTCTCCTTATATAGGGGAGGGGAGGAGGTAGGTGGCATGGCCACCCCTCCCACATGGGGGGATGCATGGCCCCCAGCACCATCACTCCCTCCCTCTCTCTCCTCGACGTGTTGTCGGTGGGGAGAGAGGGGGGAGTAAAAAAATTTGAACTAATGATAAAAATTTTCTTTTTCTTTTAAAATTTTAGGGGAGGCTTCCTATGGCCCGTTACAGACCACCCATAAGTTAGTGAAGATTAGAAGTTTTCAATTAGAACTTGTCCAAAGGAAGAGTGCATATTAAACATGTGCTTGGAATAATAAAAATCATTGGTGCACTCTAAGGGATGTTAATGTTGACCTACATTGTGTGTCCAAGTACATTGTTCCATGCTATTGAGATATGTACAAGGCAAGGGCTTTGATCCAAGTACATTATTCCATGCTATTGAGATAGGTATGAGGAGCATTGAGGCAAGGGCTTTTGATCCTCATCTCAACAATGGCAAATTTGTGTACAATGTCATTTCATTAGGTTTGAGTGGGTCAAGGGTGGATCCCTACATCAAGTAATGTTTGAGAATGGTTTCATTGTATAAATTGTACTGATGTTTTGTATTTACTTGTTTTGTTGCTCTAAGATTTCTTTGATTCTTAATAGTATGTAATTGTAGTTTGCTACACTATTTATGTGAGCAGTCACCTCTCTTTGACAATTATTTGCATTGACTTTGTGGATATATCATTACTTGGTCAGTACCCCTTGTTTTCAACTTGAGTTGGCAATGGTTTTGGGGTTGATTTGCACGTTATTACAACAACTTGTTTTGCTCTTCTGTGAATTTACTTGGTCTCGATATGGCTGGTGATTCCAATGGTAGTGCTATCTTTAATATTGACAAGTTGAATGGCACTAACTATAGCTATTAGAAGGCCCAAGTCTAGCAAGTTTTTGATAACTTCATTCAGAAAATGTTTACCCTGATCATTATTAACAAGCTTAATAGGGCATCCAAATTTGGTCATTATGTTAGAATAGAGAAATTGAGCCGCTCTTGTTGCTTTATTATCCCATGATGATTTAGCTTTGACCCATTTAGTGCAATAGTTTGTGCACACCAAAATAGATTGATTTTTGCTCTAACAAGCTATTGGCTTAATAGGGCCCATAACATCAATACCCCGTTTCTAAAAGGGCTCTAAGGGTAGAACTAGATGATCATGCATCATGTCCTAAGGCTAAGGTTGTGTTCTTGCATATAGGCATCACATTTCTTCGTGTACTAATGGGTATCCTTGAGTACCATTGGCCACTCTAAACCTGCTTAGAGGATATTTTTCTTGTAATCTCACCAGAGAAGTGTTTGCATAGACAATCTCGCATGAGATTCATGTTGTAGAATAGGCTATTTCTTAATAGTAGCACATATTTTGAGTCCATTGTCGATTTCCCACATGCATGATACTCCCATTATGACCTAAAAATTCTGCTCTTTAATGCCAACCTTCTCCACTAAACTCTAGACAAATATGTGGGCATTACTCCATCAAGCGAAAAGCTCAACATTTGATTATAGTAAGAATCAAATTGATGCACTTGAACATTAAATAATTCATTATCATATAGCTTATCATTAACTTCTTGCTTAGCATCTATTAGCTGATTTGTCTTTTCAAAATGGACAAAATGTTTATCTACAAGACATGGCCAATAATCAAGATCTTCTCCATTAGCATGGATATACTTTAGTTGACTATCACAGACTACTTGCAATAAGTATGCAAGTTAATGCAAATCCTCTAATCCTTGATGAATAAGTTTATGATATGATAGAATAAGAAAAAAAAAAGAAAATGGAGAGTATGTTGAATGATGGATAAAGTAATTACTTTATAGCAAAAATGAATGCTATTGAATTTGGATCAAGCCAACAATGTTCTCGGATGGCCCAAGTCGTTTAGGAAAAACATTTTTATATAAATGTTTCCTTGCAAAGATTTGTAGTTAAGGCCGCATTGCCATAGTTACAACATCCTCTGATATTGTTGTATTACTTTTGCCACATGGTCATGCAGCCTATTTAAAAGTCAAGCTACCATTGCAATTTCATGATTATTATACTTGCAATATGCATGTTCAAAGTAAGCTTACTGCATTCTTAAAAGAGACAAGTCTTATTTTATGGGATGAAGCTCTAATGATGCACCATTACGCTTTTGAAGCACATGATAAAAGTCTTAGGGATACAATGCAATGTGATAAGCTATTTGGCAATAAGGTTGTCTTGCTTAGTGGATGATTTAGGCAGATACTACCTATTGTACCAAAGGGCACTCATGAGGATATTGTTGAAGCGAATCTATGTTATTCTAATATGTGGCAATGTATCATTATCTTGAAACTTACACAAAACATGCAAGTGACTATGAATGAAGATCACTTTATTGCACGGTTGTAGGATGTTGGTGATAGAAAAAGTTTGTTGCATAGTAATAACATGTTGTAAATTCCATCTACAATCCTACTAGATGGAGGGTCAATGCAAGCCTTGATTGATTTTGTCTATGTGGATGGACATTTGCATGCATGATTATGGGTCATTTTTTAGTGAACATACAACTCTTGCACCTCAAAATAGTGAGGTGGAAATTTTAAATAATCATGCATTGCAATTGATGCCAAAAGAGGTTAGAGAATACTTTAGTGCTAATTCTATCAATAAGGTAGAAAAAAAAGTGCTTCCTCTACAATGTTGAACATCTTAATTCCCTTGACCTTAGTGGAGGTCTTCCCCCCCATATCTTGCTAGTAAAAATAAATGCTCCAATAATTTTGCTAAGGAAATTGAATTCTTCTAAAGGTTTGTGCAATGGTATCAAACTTTATATTCAAGGCATTTAACAACAAGGTCATTGAAGTAGAGATAATAATATGGATCAATATTGGTGAGAGAGTATTTATTCCAAGAGTAACTTTCATTCTAACTACATTACAACTCTCTTTCTCTATGAAACATTTGCAATTCCTGGACAATTTTAACAATTGCAATGGCAATTAACAAATCTCAAGGGCAAACATTATTATATATGGGGTTGTATCTAAAAACTCCAATCTTTACTCATGAATAACACTATGTTGCATTATCGAGAGTAAAGTTGCAAGACAAAGTAAAAGTTTTGCTTCATGACAAAGAGAAAGAGAATATGGTAAATGCTACCATCAACATTTTGTACAAGGAAGTGCTACAAAAAATCTTATAACCTCTCATTTTTATCTTCAACAAGAAGTTCTTTCATATGTCAATTAATTAGTATTGTCTTTCTTTGCTTGATCTAGTTGCTTATTTCTATTCAAAATATGCACACACAAAAATTTCTCCACCATCAAATTAAATTTATATTCCTTGCTTGTTTGTTTACATTTGGAAAACGAAGTTTTAAAGAAACATGTGCACACAAAATTTTCACGCCCTCAAATTTATTTCATTTGCTTTTAAAAAAAAACTTACGGACAAACGAGTTTTAAAGTAAGTAATATGACCTCTCCTTCTCTATTAAGTGGTGTAATATTTCTTTTCTTACTCTATGTGTTAATACATTTCTAAATATATTCACGTGTAATTTGTGACTCTACCAATATCATACTTATTTGCTTTGGTTATTTATTTACATATGTATGAAATAGTTTCATACATAGTATTGTAAAATCCCATTCTCTTCTCTAGAAGATAGTTATTTGAATTTGAAGTCTCTAAATCAAGTATTGTTTCAATTTCAATACCGTCAAAGTTATTCTCTTTGCATTCTTATTTTTATTTTATTCTTAGATTTTAAGGTGCCTTATCTTTATGGTTGATATGGTTAAAATTTTCATAATAACTACTAATTTTTAGTGTATTTTCAAATGTGTTTTGTTAGATGGCCCAATTAGTCTTCTAGTATTATCATGCCTCTCCTTACCAAATGCAATTTGTAAGAGGTGTTAGATATGATCAATGCCCCACCCTCATTAGGTGCTACCAATGTTCCATGGTGCTCAAAGTTGTAAGGCCCCCATTATGAGGAGAAGCCATATGTGAGCCCAGACATTGGTTGAGTCCTGACTTGTATATCAGATGAGGTCTATGTGACCAGATGGCAAAAAGATGACCATTGTGGGTCTAATCTTTGGGTTAGACAGAGTAGTTAAGCTGGTAGCAAATCGAGGCACATTGCATCGAGTTGCGGGGTAAGAGAGTTATCAGGGGCCCTAGCCAATGGTAAAGGGAATATTCCCTAGAATATTCCCTAGCCAACTAGACACATGGGCACATGGAAGGTCAATAGACACATGGGCACATGGAAGGTCAACAAACACATGTGCATATGAAAGGTCAACAGACACATGTGCATATGGAAGGTCAACAGACACATGGGCACATGGAAGGTCAACAGACACAAGTGCATATGGAAGGTCATCCATCATGACCCCCTTCACAAGCTATAAAAAGCTAAACCCCTTCATAGCTATCTATCATCCATCTTTCACCCAGTCAGAGTTGTTGTTCCAGCTAGCCTTAAGCTCTTCACCTATCTTTTGTCTAGATCGCCATCTAAGCTTCACATTGTGGAAGCGCACGGGTGGAGAGAGCCATCTTTGTATCAGTTGTTTGGAGTTAAAGAATTTACTGATTCTCCTCTTATCTGTTGTGTACTCTCTCTATCTCTTTCTCAGATTCTGTTCGCTGCACCATGTAATATTTTACATGGTATCAGAGCCCAGGGGGCTCTAGAGATCGGAGAGTGTGCAAGAGGCAAAGGCTTCAACAGAAAAGAGAAACTATGTCGACTTTCGGAAGTGGTGCAGGAGGTGGTGTTGATGTACCGGCTATTCAAACACTGAGGATTCATCCACCAACCTTCAGCGAAGGCAAGTTAGATGGTACAAACTACACCTTGTGGAAGTTCAAAATTACAACTATCCTTGATTCTTATGAGCTTTTGGAGACTGTGCTGGGGACTGATGCAGAACCACAGCCTACCCCCGACCCATCAAATCCTAGTGCGATGATTCCTCCGAATGCAGATCTTCTTCGAGCTTGGAAACGAAGGAATGCAGATGCATTGTGTGCCTTAGTTACAAGCTGTTCTGACAATGTTTTGACTTTGATTCAGCATACAACCAAAGCATTAGAGGCTTGGAATGTACTAAGGAGTCAGTATGAAACACGAAACCAAACAAGGATTCAAAACTTGGAGAATCAACTAGCAGCGGAGAAGTTTGCTGAAGGAGAGACGGTTGAAGCATTCATCACTCGGATTAAGAATCTGCGCGACCAGATGGATGGCGCTGGGATACAAAAGACTAGCGAAGAGCTAGCTCGGAGGTGTCTTTGGATTTGTCCACAAAAGTTTGATGGACTAGTAACTGCCCTTAATACTCAGGTGAGACCTCAAGCTTTGACTTTTGAGGAGTTTTGTGCATTATTAATGGAGGAGGAGTTGAGGCTAAAAGCCCGAGAAGGAAGCAACAATGGAGATGCTGCATTCTTTGCCAATGCAAAAGGCAAAGGTGTTTCCTCCACCAAAAATGATGGTGACAAAAAGAAGAAGGGCGGCAAGAAGAAGTTTCAAGGAGAGTACTTCTACTGCAAGAAGAAAGGACATGCAATTGCAGATTGTCGTGTCAAGAAGGCAGATGAAAAGAAGGGTACCCTTAAAAGTAAAGGGAAAGAGACAGCCAATACTACTGAAGCAGAGTTGGAATTATTCATGGCGACCATTGAGGAAGTGTGCTCCTCGGCGCAAGAAGAATCTACCACTGACTCATGGGTGTTGGATAGTGGGGCCTCCCGTCACATGACCAACAAGAAAGGTCTATACAGTTCTATGCAACCTCTACAAGAATCCATCAATGTGACGGTTGGAAATGATGCTAAATGCCCTGCTGCAAGCACAGGTACTATTTCTTTTGTTGCTACAAATGGTGAAGTCAAAAAGCTTTCAAATGTGTTGTATGTTCCCGAAATCAGGAGAAATCTCTTATCAGTTGCTACCATAACTGATCTTGGTCATGAAGTGAGGTTCAAGAAGACAGGTGCAGAAATTATTGATAGTGCTGGCACAATTGTTGGCAAAGGAGAAAGAAGGAACAACCTATATGAGCTAAGTGCTCTTACAGCCACCGCTGGAGTGGGCACAAATAAGCTTTGGCATGAAAGGTTTGGACACATCGGATTTGCAGTATTGAAGGAGATGCAAAAGCAAGGTATGGTTGCTCACCTACCTACAATAACTGAATTGAAGGAACCATGTGAAGCTTGTATGATGGGCAAGCAACACAGAAAGGCATTTCCACAAGAAAGCAAGAATAGAGCACAGGATCCTCTAGAGTTGGTGCATGCTGACTTGTGTGGTAAGATGCCTACACAGGCCTTGGGGGGATCTTCTTATTTTATGTTGATTGTCGATGACTACAGTAGGAAGATGTGGGTGTACTTCCTTCGTGATAAGGCTCAAGCTTTTGGTAAGTTTAAAGAATGGCTAATACTTGTTGAGAATGAAACAGGGAAAAGTGTGAAGAAATTTAGAACAGATGGTGGTGGTGAGTTCAACTCAAAGGAGTTTGAAGGCTTTTGCAAGAGCAAAGGGATCAAGCGTCAATTGACGACGTCTCACACACCTCAGCAGAACGGTGTTGTGGAACACAGGAATCGCACCATTGTGGAGATGGCAAGATTCATGCTAAAGGGCAAGGGATTGCCTAACCATTTTTGGGCTGAAGCTATTAATACTGCAGTCTACATTCTAAATCGGAGCTACACAAAGGCTCTCAAGGGAAAAACACCTCATGGGGCTTACATTGGTAAGAAACCATCTGTCTCACATTTCAGAATTTTTGGATGTGAATGTTATGCACATGTTCCAGATGAGAAGAGAAACAAGTTACAACCAAAAAGCAGAAAATGTATCTTCTTGGGTTATAGTGATGAGCAGAAGGCTTACAAATTATATGACCAAGAGGCAAAGAAGATCATCGCGAGCCGTGATGTGGTGTTCAAGGAGGAGCCGCATACAGTGGAGGAGGAGAAGGCAAGTTCTTCCACTTTATCATCAAGCAAAGAAGTAGTCCACTATGAACCTGTCCCAAGAGCTATCCCTATCCTTAAGGAGGAGGAAGCATCATCTTCAGATGATGAGGAAAAAGTTCACCAACCTGACATCACCCCACCGGAAAAGCCATTGCTGCATTGGGTGAAGCAGCTCTATGACCACAATAATCCTATGCCTGCATCTGTTGACGAGAAGGCAGACGGACCAAGGAGGTCTCAGAGAATAGAGGAGCAACGGAGGGCTTCTGCTCACGTAGTCAATATGGCCTTGATGGTTGAGATTATGAGAGAAGTAAAGGAGCCAACTGATTTAGAAGAAGTACTTGTAGATCCATCATGGAAGGCTGCTATGCAGGTGGAGTATGACAGCATAATGAAGAATGACACTCGAGAGTTAGTGGATTGACTAGCAAAGCGGAAGGTTATTGGCACCAAGTGGATCTGGAAGGTAAAGTACAAGGCTGATGGTACCTTAGAAAAGTACAAAGCTAGACTGGTTGCCCAAGGATTTTCACAAGTTAAAGGGTTTGATTTTCAAGAGTCATTTGCCCCAACTGCCAGAATGACCACTATTCGCACGGTACTTGCAGTGGCTGCCCACAAGAAGTGGCCAGTGTACCAAATGGATGTTAAGTAAACGTTCTTAAATGGTGACCTCAAGGAGGAGGTGTACGTGGCTCAGCCACCAGGGTTTGAGGCCCCCCATTCTGAGAACAAAGTGTGTAAACCGAAGAAGGCATTGTATGGGCTGAAACAAGCCCCCAGAGCATGGTACCAGCGGATAGATATGTTCTTTTTAATCCTAAACTTCAAAAGATGTGCCTCAGATGCTAACTTGTATGTTTACAGGGATGGTAAAAAGTTTGTAGTGATTGTCCTATATGTGGACAACCTTCTTATTACAGGTGACTATGAAGATATGATCAACCAAACTCGAAAGGCTTTGAGTTCTGAGTTTGAAATGACAGACTTGGGCTTGCTGCACTATTGTTTGGGGATTGAAGTCTGGCAAGAGCCAAGAAAGATCATCTCTCAGAAGAAGTATGCATGGGAGATCTTGAAGGCATTTGGCATGACCGAGTGCAAGGAGATAGCTACACCTATGGAGGTGAATGCAAAGTTATCCGTCGAGGATACATCAGCACTAGCAGACGTTGGGAGGTATAGGAGGTTGGTTGGCAGTCTGATCTACTTGTGTAACACCAGACCAGATATCAGTTTTGCTGTTGGTGTTTTGAGCAGGTTCTCAAACAAACCTCATGAGAGTCATTGGAAGGCTGGGATGCGGGTGCTCAGATACTTGAAGAAAACTCTTGACTATGGTATGACATACAGTTTCGGAACTTCTCTTGTGGGGAACTGTGACTCAGATTGGGCAGGAGACATTGATTCCAGGAAGTCAGTTTCTGGTCATTGTTTCTCTTTGGGTTCAAGAATTTTCTCTTGGATTAGTAAGAAGCAACCAATAGTGGCATTGTCTTCTACCGAAGCAGAGTACAAGGCAGCTTGTTTTGCTGCATGTGAGGCCGTATGGTTGAGAAGGATTCTATGGCATATGGGAGTGCAGGATGAAGAACCAACTGTGCTGAGATGTGACAATTAGAGTTGCATCGCCATTGCCAAAAATCCAGTGTTTCATGCACGCACCAAACATATAGAGATCCAGTATCACTATGTGCGTGATTTGATGGAGGATGGGATAGTGGAATTGGTCTACTGTCCAACACAGGAGAATGGAGCAGATATCTTCACCAAAGCACTTACGAAGGATCTGCTTCAAGTTCATCTTCAGAGACTCGGCATTGGGCCGAGGAGATAGTTCACCTATGGGTGGACATTGAGGGGGGGTGTTAGATATGATCAATGCCCCACCCTCATTAGGTGCTACCAATGTTCCATGGTGCTCAAAGTTGTAAGGCCCCCATTATGAGGAGAAGCCATATGTGAGCCCAGACATTGGTTGAGTCTTGACTTGTATATCAGATGAGGTCTATGTGACTGGATGGCAAAAAGGTGACCGTTGTGGGTCTAATCTTTGGGTTAGACAGAGTAGTTAAGTTGGTAGCAAATCGAGGCACATTGCATCGAGTTGCGGGGTAAGAGAGTTATCAGGGGCCCTAGCCAATGGTAAAGGGAATATTCCCTAGCCAACTAGTGGAGGTCACATGGAAGGTCAATAGACACATGGGCACATGGAAGGTCAACAGACACATGTGCATATGAAAGGTCAACAGACACATGGGCACATGGAAGGTCAATAGACACAAGTGCATACGGAAGGTCATCCATCATGACCCCCTTCACAAGCTATAAAAAGCTAAACCCCTTCATAGCTATCTATCATCCATCTTTCACCCAGTCAGAGTTGTTGTTCCAGCTAGCCTTAAGCTCTTCACCTATCTTCTGTCTAGATCGCCATCTAAGCTTCACACTGTGGAAGCGCACGGGCGGTCAGAGCCATCTTTGTATCAGTTGTTTGGAGTTAAAGAATTTACTGATTCTCCTCTTATCTGTTGTGTATTCTCTCTATCTCTTTCTCAGATTTTGTTCCCTGCGCCGTGTAATATTTTACAAGAGGTACTATAGCCATTAGCAACAAATGATATCATTTGTAGATCTCTTGTGAGGATAATTGAAAGACTATCAACTAATGGGTTCACCAATGGGAACTCTCCTTTATATAGAGATTTTCTATTATGAGTATATTCAATATTATTACATTGTACAAGCTAAAGATGACTACACTATATACCACTCGCATACTAGGTGGATACCAAATGATTGGAGCAAATGAGAGTTCCAAGATTTGTTGTGTTTTGTCACTTTGCATCAGTTTCATTTGAGTTCTGCTAATTGCTCTACCAATGCTAGAGGTCAACATATCATCACACCAAGACACGTATACAAATTTTTTTTTAAAATTTTATTACATGAAATACATTCATTAAAAACTATTTTTTATTTTATTTATTTATAGGTGTGGTAAGCAATGATAATAAGCCACATGTTGCAACATAGTCTAGGAGGGGAGATGGCACAGTATCACCCTTTAATATTGTGCGACCTACATTAAATTTTAATAATTCAAGTAGAAAGAGGAAGCTATCTTTCTAATAATTGATTTAGAAAAGGATAATGGATTTCTATTACTCCAAAAATACTTACATTTTTCTTCAATTAGGTTTTTCTATGGTTGGGATATATATGCAAGCAAAATTTATGTGAGTAATGTAAACTATGTTATTGATTTCTTTCTATATACTGAAGTCCAAAAATTTACTAATTATAGTTAAAAGATTATCAAAAAATGAAACTATATTTTGGAAGAGCAAGGAATTTATTCAATAATTGATATGGGAGAATGAATCTATCTACTATACCCCTAATCTATACATAATACATAATAGGGCTACGATGTTGTATGCATGAATATTGCAAATTGTTGTAGGCAATGTAGAAAATAATCCATACCATATCAGGCAATCAACCAAAACTCAGAAATAATGTCATATAATTATGAGAATACATTCCAAAATACTCATAATAGCAAAAGAAAGATAAAATCAAAGAATATGATGAAAATATATTAAAAACATAGAGATGGAATATGGTGCCAATGGTTAGATATCATGAGTAATCAAAAAATCCCATCACACATCAGATTGTAATCAATCATAATGAGAATGAATGACACCCTTTTAGGCTACAATTGTAACATAATACATAACCATACTTCATGAGACATCTAAAGTCTACTCACATAGAAAAATACCAAGGACTAAGGTATAAACCCTGCTAAGGGTAAATATCATGTGTCAAGCTATGGCTAACACCTAGCACAAAGCGTTGGATGACTAGAATAGCCATGACTCAAATCCTTGCATGTCATGGTATCAAATGCCTTATCCAAAAGTAGACATACCTAATGATATAAGTTATGCTTTACTCAAATCCTTTTGCCTTGAAATAAGCCACCCAATGAAACCGTGAGTAGAGCCTCTCTAGTAGGATAGTCATAACCCCCTAATGCAATTGCATAATTCAATCAAAAGATAGTCACAAAGCTATAGGCATATACATAATAAGCATGATAAGAAATACAAAAATTGGCAATGCTTTCAAAGTACCTTGTGAGCTATGCGACTTGTGAGCATCAAGAGAATCAATTGTAGACATCACATAAGATTGCTCCTAAGCATACTACTCATGTTGTAAAGAGAATGGGACTACATTAATCTCATGGATTTTATCAAAAGTAATTTCTCTAATCTTCACTTGCTTGTTGATATCCAACAAGACCTCACTTATATCAGACTTCACTGCATCAAGATCAATCAATTGAATTTCAATCCTATCATGAGTCTTCATACCTTGCAATCCTAAAAACATAACTAGCAAGATATCATATTGTATTTGCAATGCATCCAATATTTTCTTTAGGGCATTCTTCTCATGAGCCAAAGCCATCAACTTTTTAGATATAAAAGCCTATTGTAATAATCCATAAGGCCAAGATACAACTTGAGACATCCTTTTTGCTATAGCAATCCATTCATCACATAAATAGTCCTTAACCAAGGCATTCTTCATGGCATTCAAGTCCTTCTACATGAACACTGAGCCTTCCAAATCCACTTCTAAATCATACAAAAGTTGCTTTTCCACCTGTAATAAAGGTTCCATTTTTGCATCCAAAAGCATCCTTTCCATTTTCAACTTAGCATTCTCTTGCGCTACCAAGTCATTTTCCTGATGAAATTTATCATGCATGGTTGATGTCCATTCTTTAAAAACTAATGAAGAAATATGACACTTTTGTAACATCACGCATATTCATCCACTTGTCTCAATGCTTCCACCTCACTCTCATGCAATTCCTTCATTTTATGGTTCAAGCATCATAACATCTCTTTTTTCCTTCTCACAAGTAAGCTACTACAAAATTTAAACTACATCCAACTTTATCGCTCCATTAGCATGCATGCCAAGCAAGAATTTATGTAAACCTATCATCATGGAACATGCCTTCTCAAGGCTCTGCCAGCAGGAAGCACATGACTTGCAACTATTCTTTTTGACATACATAATATTTTCCTCATGCATCAAGCCATGCTTTTTGTGCATTGACTCCATCTTGACCTTAGAAAATTTCACTTTCTTTTGCATGCCCAAAACCACAACACCCTCATTATGCATATCCTACTTGTTGTCATCATTGAGCCAATCCAAGAAGTCTAAAGGTATCCTCAGAGGAGTAAGTTGCTTGCATATATTATCATTCTCACTATCAACCAATGCATTTGGAGGACTTGCATCCCTATCATAAACATCAATGAGTATGCCATCAACAATCTTTTGCCTCTTCAAAGCATGTGACTTTTCCCCTTTCACTATATCCCACATGGATGACCTGATAGTAGGGAAAACTACCAACAAATGTGAATAAAGGGCTCCAACCAACCCTACTCTTTTGGTAGTGCTTTCTAACCGTAGGCACATACACCTCTTGTATCAACTTCTCATGCAGTGTTCTAGCCCAATTAGGCACTACTATATTTTCTACATACCACAAAACGCCAAAGTGTCTCTAGTAATAGTATCTATTTTGATGAAGAGAATGAATCTCTCCATAAATCACTTAATGTAGTATCTCCTTTTAGGATCGGCATTCCATAACACATTATTGCTACTATTGCATTTCCAAACTCCTCTTGCATAGCCTCTTTGGTGCACTATCAATGCTTCACATGATCATTTAACTCTAGAGCAAAGACTTTACATCATAGTGATGGAGTAATATCAGCTTTACCCCCATCTTGCGTCTGTCATGAAGTATGGCTGATTGTTTCTTGGCATGAGGAATATTTGTCCAGGACTCCCAAGGTAACTCAACAAAATTTAACAATCCTATTTGCATTAACCACCCTGTAGTATTGGGCTTAGAGGTATCCATATAGAGCATAGAGTCAACTACTGGTGTGGACAACTCACCATCATCATCATCATTGGATGCATTCTGGGTAGCTTTAGGAGTTGTCTCTCTTCTCCTTGCAAGAATAATCTTAGCTAGGCTATCACTCTAGTCATATTCCTTCACAATAGCATCCTTGCACTATTATTGCTTCCTTTTGATATGCAACTTTTGGGTCTTTTTGCCTCTTTTCTTCACCATGGCCTTAACAGTAGCAATCGGCTGGAAATCTACATGTGAAAATCAAGTTGAGAATGAGTGGAAAAATAAAACGATGGAGGGAGATAGCATGCTAGTTTTAGTAGGGCTTCGAAATGATGGCACAAGGCATTGTGTTGGCCTCCTTACAACATTCCCCTTTTTCCCCTCCTTTTCACTCATGATATGAGTCTCATTCCACACAAAGAGAGAGTTGTCACTACACTAACTGCATGTGGTACTCACACTTTTCTTAAGAATTGATGTTTGAAACCTCAAATGCGCCTCATGAAACTAAAACTTCATGCAATTTTAGTGCAAAAAACTCTTTAGTTAGAGTCAATTACCAAATGTCCCAATCAACAATGGCATTCTAGTTAAAAGACAAAAAGCTTTTCAAATGCTACTTCACCCAAGCCATGATGACCTGTGACAAACCTTTGAAAACATGTTGAAATTCCCATATATTCCCATGGACAAGGTTTGTTTGCCCAAAATACCGTAATATAATGAAATTCCGCATTCCCTATAGTAGGACCGCAGAAAGATAAAAGACATCATGCACTTCCTGCAACAAGACTAAGACTTATTCAGCATTTTGATGAGAATCAAAGATAACTCAAATGACAAATACATCCCCAACAATGTCACAATGATATATTGGCACCTCTTTTATGGGATTAATCCCTAAATGCTTGCAAACAACCATAATAGTTAGAAAATCATAAATTGTCACTTCAAGCAGTACTATGGAAACTTGAAGCAAATTAACTGCTATTGCTTCCTTTACCTATGACTCTTGATTTGGCTCGTCATATTCATGTTGTACCAATATTTGTAGCCTAAATCCATTGATTGTTGACTTAATAATTTCACCCTACAATGTGGCTAAGACAAAGGTTCTTTAATTGACATCCTAGACAATTTCATATGGATTGATGTAGCGAAGCTTAATCTTACCTAGATGCTTGCCCAACTACAAATCATATACCATCATTAGGTCACTTCTTTAAAAATTTTATTTTTGATATGCCGGTTTACCCAAGCTTGTCGCCTTAACTACACTATTGCTAACAAGTAGTGTGCAATGATACTATCCTTCTCAAGTTGCATCAACTTCTATAGCCTATCATGAACTGATTCTTCATGGGATAATAGATGAGCCACTACAACTCTTAAAGTAGGAACTCAAAACTCCATTGGAACCGATACTTCTAGTCCATATACTAGCCTAACCAGAGTTGGATATGTAGTGACTTTACAAGCATTTCTAAAAGACCATAATACTGAGTCTAATTTAGTATCCCAATCTTTCTAGTTATCAGTCACAATCTTTTTCAGAATCCACAACAAGATCTTATTCGAACTCTCAGCCTTCCAATTTCTTAAGGATGATACAATGTTGATTTCTTATGCAATATCATATGTTTGGAAGTCAACTCCACCTTGAGTTGAAGGTTTGAATCTAAGCTAAAGCAAAGGATAAAGAAGTTCCTCAAATGCCCACTTTGATACTAGTTGAAAGGTAGAGCTCAAGTAGAAGCACATAAGTAGAAGTAAGAGTAAAGCAAGAGCTATGGTGGATGGAGCAAGAGAGTAAGAGAGAGAGACACCATATGTGGGAACTCCAACAATCATAATGTGTGACCAACCTTCCCTTCTCGATTGTATCTAAGCAACAAATGATCCTTAATGATCCAACATTATTGTCATATCCTCTCACATGTCTGAGCGTATAACCAACTGACTTATTCCTTGCAAGGTCCTTCATTTTGCGCACATTCATTCATGCCATGTGTTTTGTTATTCAAATTCCATTGTTTTCTCTCTTTATGTCTCTCTCTCATGTGATTTGATTATATATATATTATTTTTTGTGTACTATTGGTTCTTTATACACACACATACACACACACATACACATGCATCTTACGAGCAATTTTTTTCCCAAACTAAAATTTGCTTAAAATGATGTACTCTCGATACTCTATATTTTGATCATAATGGGTTGTGAGTGTATAATGACTATTTGTATGATTTATAATGTGATTATGTGATACGTTTTTAATCATTCATTTAAATATTAGTTTATGCACGCCTTGATATTTATGCATACATTTTGCAAAAATATAGAGAACAATAGAAAAATAACCACTAGTATACAAAAAATAATATATAAATAATCAAAACACATGGGTATATATATATATATATATATATATATATATATATATATATATATATATATATATATATATATATATATATATAGAACCAATCATGTACAAAAAATATATATGAATATTCAAAATACAAGAGAGAGAGAGAGAGAGAGAGAGAGAGAGAGAGAGAGAGAGAGAGAGAGAGAGAGAGAGAGAGAGAGAGAGAGAGAGAGAGAGAGAGAGAGAGAGAGAGAGAGAGAGAGAGAGAGAGAGAGAGAGAGAGAGAGAGAGAGAGAGGACCAATAGTATAATATATATAATCAAAACAATTATATATATATAATTAAAAATAGAAAATTTCATGAAAACACATATGAGAGAGAGAGAGAGAGAGAGAGAGAGAGAGAGAGAGAGAGAGAGAGAGAGGACCAATAGTATAATATATATAATCAAAACAATTATATATATATAATTAAAAATAGAAAATTTCATGAAAACACATATGAGAGAGAGAGAGAGAGAGAGAGAGAGAGAGAGAGAGAGAGAGAGAGAGAGAGAGAGAGAGAGAGAGAGAGAGAGAGAGAGGACCAATAGTATAATATATATAATCAAAACAATTATATATATATAATTAAAAATAGAAAATTTCATGAAAACACATATGAGAGAGAGAGAGAGAGAGAAAGAGAGAGAGAGAGAGAGAGAGAGAGAGAGAACTCTTTAAAAATATTATAATCACAACACATATAACTAAATGAAAACAAATACTAATAAAAATTTTTAAAATTATTTTGGTAAAGGATAAATAATAAATAAAATAAATATAAATAAATAAATAATAATTAAAATGTAAAAAATATATTAGCAAAGAGTTTATTATAAAATAAAGCATAAACACATATATAAATAATAATATTAGTTTATAATAAAGCATCGGATAAACATAAAACATGAATACCATAAGATAATAGTTTAGCCAAATCATTATTTACAACAATAAAGCCGTAAACCAAGATAGGATATCTCTCCACCAACTTGCCCTGCATATCAGTACTATTTAACATGTATGATTGTATGATGTATGATGCACAAATACATAATAGAAAAAAATAAATAAAAACATATACAAACAAAAATCATATTATTGAACGATAGATTACAAAACAAAACAAAACATAAACATAAATACCTGGAAGATCAAGTTGATGGAAACAACAAAGATGTGCTAACTGTACAAAAAGAAGAATCACTAATTGCAATGTAAGATATATTTAAAACTATCTTTATTGATTAATGTATGAGAATGAGAGAGAGTATTTTAAGATATATTAATATCTATACTAATTTTGTACTGTAGGTTGTTCGACATGCACTAAAGCACCGAAGAGCTCTCAAACTTTGCTCCCATACCAAACCATATACCATTGGAAATTTGAATTGACTGAATTCTCACTAATGAAAGTGGAAAGGTGGTGATTGCTTGTGATTGGGAGAGGTACATCGTCTCTTTCCTCATCTCTCTCTCTCTCTCTCTCTCTCTGTGTGTGTCTCACTTTAGCAATAGAGGTTGTCAAAAGTAGAGGGAGGAAGTAGAGGCACACAGGAGCAACAAAGAGGTGGCAAAGGTAGGCATGCAAGCAAGCAAGAGTTATTAGCAAGTGAGTCCCTCCCTCCCTCCCCCCCCCTCTCTCTCTCTCTCTCTCTCTATGTATCCTTGGGTTGGCGACCACTTAGTTCTTCACAGATGTGAGGTCAGATGCCACGGGAATTGGTAGAGCATTAGAAGCTGCTAGCCATGCCACTGGTGTAATAAAGCATTAGTCACCTTAGTCTAGAGTAGGCTAGGGTTAAGTATAAAAGGTGGAGATGTAACATGTGAGGGATCTTTTTGCCATTTTAAAGCGATACATACTTTGAGGTTCCTTCCTCCCACCAACTAATAGGCTACATGCTCTTAGCCACCAAGATATGGGGTGCATACCATGTCCCACCTTGACATGAGGTGAGTATTCATGTTGCAGCATTCATCTATGATTCTCAGCCTTCCATGGCAATATTATTTCATGCCTAGCTACCTTGGCTATGGCTTCCTTGCAAACATGGTGTATTTCTTGTATTTCTTTGCAAGTATGGTGTATTTCATGAATTTCCAGTTATTTGGTTTGTTGTGAGAACTAGCTATTTTACATTGGTATCATAGCATGGACTTTGATCCATGGGAAGAGTCATTTTCATGGAGAATCTAGTCACAGCATGGTTATGGGGTATAACTGAGAGCAAAAAATTTAGTCATAGGGGTCTACACAGTTCAAACCGTGATTAGTCAGAGTTCTCTGTAACAAGTTGGGGTTAATTTTGGAGGTTTATTGAAGAAGATTGTAGAGGTGAAGCTGAAGCTCACCGCCAAGACCCATGGACCGCTTACTGTTCAAGCGTTTCAAGTCGAGAACTAATGGCTACCTCTCACATAGCTGACACGCTATCCATCTCTACGAGTGTAGTGAGCTTACCTCCATGCCCGATTGAGTTGCCTCCTCTCATCCCAAGTACTCTGGTAGCTCCACGATCCAAGTGCAAACTTCAAGTAAGCTCCATCCTCAAGCTCCATGCTCCAAGATCCATTGCCATGAGCAAGAGAAGAGAAGAGAAGAGAAGAGAAGAGAAGAGAAGAAGAAAGGAGAAGATGGAGAGCTTCTCCACCACGGTCCCTCACCCTCACACACTCACTCCCTCACACTCTCACACTCCCTCCCTCAAGCCCAAGCTCAAGCAAGCAAGAAGAAGAAGAAGAAGAAGAAGAAGAGAGCTACTTTTGGCCACACACAAGAATGAGCTTCTCATTCACTTTTCAGCTTTATATACAAAACCCTAAATCCCTTTTGGGCGGTCATCCCCTTATCCCTCTTTTTTACATGGCTAGCTGTGGCTTAGGCCCTTTTTCCCTTTGTCCTCCTATCTTCCTACCTTCCTTCATACCACCCATCTACCTTTACAATTTGCACGGCACTAACGCTCTTAAAATAAATCATGATGCGCCTTGTGCTCTTCTACAAAAGTATTGACGTGCTTTTTCTTGTGCGCCTTTCTCCTTGATTTAGGACTTTTTTGCACTTCTTGTGTTTCCAGATTATTCTTGGCATGCCTTTGTATTCCTTTTCACTTTTGCCCTGGCCTTGTCTTCTGCTTTAGATTTTCTAGATTTTCCACCTTGTTCGTCTGAGGGTTAACATTACCCCCCTCTTAGATGAGTGCCAATTCTATGGCACTCACCGTCATAGGTAGTAGGCTTTGGCATGCACCAAAGATATGGGTGGAAGGGGCTGTTATGGTTTCAACTTTGGAGGTTTGGTAGTGGTGTAGATGAAGGTGGTTGGTGGCACTTTGTTGGCATGATTGGTTGGTGATAGGGTTAGTGAAGTTGGTGTAAGGGATGGTTTTTGTTGGGAGGTACACTCATGGGTTAGCACAGGTATTGATGTTCTGGGGATTCTGCGACGGGCGACGATTCTTTGGTGGGCTTGCAGGATGATAAAGGATAAGAATTCAGAGTTGAGTGTTGATGAAGAGTTGATGGTACTTTTGTTAGAGTCTACAATACCTGAAATTGAAAACCTCTCATATATTGTCTCACCCTGGGGGTAGTGCTAGTCTTCTTATCGTGCACAAGACGTAGTTTGAATAGTTTGGGAGACAGGTCGAACTCTAAGCACAAAGTCTAAGCAAGCTGAGAGTATTGTCTTGTAGTTGAGGACCCAAACTGTGTATATATTGTGGTGCAGATGTTATGTGAATGCACATGCATACTTAAATATTACACAGTTAGAAGACTGTTGGTTTGGTTCCTCATAGCAATGGGTGGATGAAGCAAGGGTTCGATGGGGTGGGAAAAATTGTTGATGTTGAGGAGAAGTACACTTGAAGGCTTCTTGAGACATCATTTGTGATTTTGACAACATGATGTAGCATAGTTGAGCTCATTGATGCCTTAGCTTTGGTAGCTGGTAGCTACTTGTAGTCATTGAAGAGTACAATGTACTTTCCATGGTTTTCCATGTGTTGCTTACCATTGTTGATTGCAATGGCATTGAGATGGAGTGTGAAAAAGAATTGTGCAAATGGTTCAGGGTGACAGGTCTAACCATAGGCGAGATGAGCTCCCTAGGCATGTCCTGCCCTTGATGTGCCTTGAACAATTGTGGGGGATGTGAAAAAGGGCTAGGGGATTAGGGACAAAGCGAGCCGACCAAGGTCACTGGACGTACCTAATTTGAGAAACCCTAGGTGTTGTGCTGTGATCGTGAGTGCTTTTTTTTCTTTTCTTTTTCTTTTCTCTTTTTTTTTCCCTTTTTTTTGGATACAATGAATACAACCAATGCAATAAATTGAGGCTATCAGCCTTTCATTTGGACTGAGAAATGCCAAGATCCAAAGGCTATGAAAAATGGATATTACAAGGATGATTGTGTTGCTAGCCTCTATGCTAGAGGAACAATTGATGAGATGGAGAGATAAACTTGAGATTTCACAAACCTCTTTGTAACATGTGAGATATCAGTACAAATGAGGTAGCAACTGCACTGAGCCAAATGTAGAGTTTGGCCAAGAAAGAGAGAGTAGCCAATCACTATGCTTTGGCCCATGCTCAAATGCAATGTGTGTTTTCTCCAAGGGCGATTTTATCTTCCAATAGTGGGGCTTTCGTATGGCTCTTTGTTCTTGGTATTTCTGTAATGGCTCTTTGTGGGGTTGGTGGTCTTGTGGTAACTTGGACATTGAATGCTTTCATACAGAGACCTGTGTTGTCTTGTATCCACTTGACAACTCGTGAGAGTACATGCAAGTCCTATGCTTCAATCATAATGAATAGGTGCAGCTCAAAGATACATCACTTATCTGAATTCCATGG